>NC_073694.1:55928432-56528432 GCF_029784165.1 Wyeomyia smithii
TAAATTGATCAACAGGTCCAAAAGTTATAAATTTTTGAAACACAATATATCGAATAAAGTCGTTTTTTTAACGACCCAAAAAGTTTATACGGGTCCGATTTTCCTTGCAATTTTGAGCACAATTGAGGCACTTTGGGTGACCAGTTTCGAAATAAAATGGTCAGAAAAATTAAAGACTTTTCATCAAATCGTTGCAACACACGTTCATTCGATTGCAGTCTTCTTTGACAAACAGACCAGCAGAGGAAACCTTCCACAGCGATAGATTTTAGATCTCCCGTCTGTGTAAGAAGCACCGTCATACAGGAACTGCTTAGTGATTTTGTCCGGATCTGCCCCGTTCAATTTCAGCTATTTGGGAATTATAAATAGTTAACTTTGGGTTCGCTGGAGTTCATTCGTAATATGTATTGTTTACTTGCTTGTAGTCTGTGAAAAAATAATAAGAGAACTAGAAGCAACCCGTGTCATCGGCAAATGGCATTTCGCAATGGCAATAAATTTAACAAACTTGCCGGTGTCCAGGCGATTTATTCTCCTCAATTTGTAGAAAGGGCAGAGTGAATATTCACCACTCACTTCTTGCTCATCATGAGCGCTGCGTGTAGCAATTTTTCGCATCACACTTCTTTCTTTTGCTTTGTGCTCGCAGCAAAATAATACACTCACTACTTACACCACAACTGAGCTAGACAAAAGTGGTAAATCACTCTAGTGTACCGCGGTGCGCACTGTTGAGATATATTCGATAGCATTCGAAGAGCAAACATGCGTGACGGGCCACACAGTTTCCAAAGCTGCAAAAACGTGATCGAAATTATTTTGACCCAAAAACATTGATTTTAGAGCCGTAACGTCTTCAGCAAAGTTGTTCCATTAATTATTCTCCATGTTATAGAAGTAACAATTCCATGATTAATCCACTCAACAGTCAGAAACGAGTTTTACTTTTCTCATTTTGGAATATAAAAATCCACTTTGTTCAACAAAGTTGTAGAAAATTTTAAAAGAAACAACTTTGTTGAAGAGATCATACTTCTATCTATTTATTCAAATGGACTTTTGTGGAGTTTCCTATAGTTTGCTATTAAAATCTTTTTTTGCTATTTAACTTTTTATAGTGATTTTCTACAACTTTCTAATGGTCTTCAAAGTTATTTGCTACAATAAAACAAACAAGTTCTCCGAAGAAAGTTTATTTTTATCTTACATATATTTTTGGTTATTTACGATTTTAACTAGAATAATGCGCTAATTTACACTAATTACTCTTAACTCAAAAAATAATGATTTCGGAGTAAAAGTGTCTTCAGTAAAGTTGTTCTATTAATTATTCTACATTTTGTAGAAGTTAGATTTTTGTGATTAATCTACCTAGAAGTGAGAAATGAGTTTTATTTTTCTCATTTTTGCATATAAAAATCCATTTTGCTGAGTAAAGTTTTAGCACATTTTGTAAGAAACAACTTTGTCGAAGACACTATATATGTATCTGCAAATTCAAATGAACTATTGTGAAGTTTTCTCTAGAATGCCTCTTGAAAACATTTTTTAATATAACTTTTGAAAGTGATTTTCTAAAATTTTTCAACGTTCTACAATGTTATTAACTACAATAAACGCACAAGTTCTCCGAAAAAAGTTTATTTTTATCTCTCAAGTATATTTGGTTATTAAAGATTTTTATCAAAATAATGCACTTATTTATTTACAAATATCTGCACAGGAGACAGCGAGAGAAATACCTATATCTGGACTAAATGACGATTTTCTTATACTTCAATATAGAAAAGGTTTAATCTGCAGATATTTGTAGATTTTAAAGATATTTGTTAGTAAATTAGTGTATTGTTTCAATAAAAATCGTCAATAACCGATGAAATATGAGAGATAAAAATAAACTTTCTTAGATAAAATTGTGTGTTTTGTGATAGTGAACAACAATGTAGAACATTGGAAATTTGTAGAAAACCACCATATGTATGTTATATTAAAAAAATGATTTTTAGTGGCCATCTGTAGAAACCGCCACTAAAGTCCATAGAAAAAGGCAGATAGAAGTATTGTACCTTCGATAAAGTTGTTTCTTATAAAAGGTGCAACAACTTTGCCGAACAAAGTGAATTTTTATATGCAAAAATAAAAAAAGTAATATTCACTTCTCACTGTTAAGTAGATTAATCACAAAATTGCAACTTCTATAAAATAGAGAATAATTATTGGCTCAACTTTCAACTTTCCTGGAGGCATAATGACTCTAAAATCTAGTTTTTTGGGTCAAAATAATTTCGATCACATTTTTGCAGCTTTGGTTTTTTTTAGTTTCGAGAGGCAAAGCAAACAACGCAATCTACTTTACTACCAAGATGCTCTCCTTATTGATATTTGCTTAAGAGACACACAATAAAAGCACTGTAGTGAGCTCTGTTGTGTAGTGGTAGTGCGCAATGACCTTTTGTGTGAGAAAGCACATACAGGTTTTAAACCCTATCAGGAGAGATTTCACCGCGGTGTTATTCGCCAGCTTCTTAGATACAAACGAGATACGAGTGCTGCTCTCTTCGAGCAAGTGCGTCGCTTTACCCACCAGTGGGACAGCATTAGTTTTCGCAGTGAATTATAGTCTCCTACACGTTAGTGATTCTCTGAGGAGAAACGACAAGCCCCCCGGTGTCACGATAATGACACGCAAATGACACTTTTAAACGCTTCAAAATTATTTAATTAATTAATTTATGAGCGGGGGCCTAGCGTGGTCTCCGCCAACCACGCTCGACGCCTGGGTTCGAATCCCACCGCCGACATAGGTGTCGATGGTTGTGAGGTGGCGTGATCCACTCACAACCAACCCAACTGGTCTAGATTCAATCCTAGCCGACACCGGGAGATTTTCTGAGGCGAAAAATCTCTGGGATCACGCCTTCCATCGCATGAGGAAGTAAAGCCGTTGGCGCCGGTCCGTTGATAAACGGGTCGTGAGTTAGGGTCCTGGGTGTGGAGTCGCCTCCCTGGGCGTCGGTGATTGGCCACAACAGTGGCGGAACTAGACCGACGGAAAATAAGCGAGAATAAAAAAATAAATATTTAACTTATTTAATATTATTTGTAATTATTTTTTCTTACATTCGCTGAAGCGTTGCTGATATTGATAAAAAAAAAACCTATTAATTCTTTGATCATTGCGAATAACCATTTGCATATGACGTGAAATGGTCAACAGTTTTCTTGTCATTTCCTGCAGTATTTCTTTCACTCAATTACACTTGTAAACACAGGTTTTGCTCTAGAGCTCAAACTGGAAAAAAATGAAAGATCATAGCTTTCTAACCATTCCTGCGACTCTCGATGCCCCTGTTGATAATAACTTTTCAGAGACTAAAATTAGTTTCCCATAAGCCATCGTAGAAGCGACGAGCCCGGCGACCAATTACTTGCTTTGCATACACTAGGGACACCAAAGTTCTCTGGATGGGTTCAAATGCTATAATCTTTTAGGGCAACTTTTTTCCGCTTTTGTCGATCAGTAGTGTTATTAAACAATTTTCCCGAGTAGTGTCGTTGCATAAAACTGGTGGTTTAATATGTGTTATATGTTATACTGGGACGACAAATAAATTATGATCGCATTTAATGAGTAACAATTCTAGTTTCGGAACTTTTAGAGTCACTCTTTATCGCTTCTAAGAGAAATTCTAAATTCTTAAAAGAAAAGCTGAAATGCGAACACACTTTTTATAATTTGCAAGGTAGGTAAATTCAACATTCCTGGAGTATCGAGCGGCTGTTATGCACCTTGCTGCAGATTTGTTGGAATTGGCTAGGAACGCTACTAGAGGTAATAAATAAACGAGAAAATTCTGAAGAAAATTGGAAAGAAGGTGTACAGCCCTAATTGCTCGAATCAGGAAACAGGTATTATAAATTCTGTTCTCACGGGTATTTCAGAAACAATACCCTTTCCACGCATTTGTTGCACGAGGTTTCTTCCGGTAAGTAAAAAATTCACGACATTTTATTCTCACAGCGCACAGTGGTTCGCCCATAGGTCAAAATTAGAAAAAAGTTTTTTTTTTGTTTTCTGGTTATTATTGATTTAATGGATCGGTTATGAACCTGAGACTGCAAAAAGCTATTTGTGTTGGCCTATTTTATGAACCGTTTACTTTTGAGCACGAGATAAGGGAAGGTGTTTGACACTTGCAAAATCAACTTAAACAGACGTGTTATTTTACATTGTATACATATCCGCTGTAGAACAAATTCAGTTGCTTCATCTATTTATTTTCATCATGAGCCTTCAGAAAACAGGTTTTTTTTTGCTAGTGTGGTATTGTTTGGATAGTTATGCGCTAAACTGTAATCATAATTAGTCGTAAGAGGGAACGTAGTCAAAAAATCAGAGTGCACCACTCATACATAAATTCATGTAAACTTTTAAATGTGTTCCGCGCGAGATAATATCACCAGATTACCACCAAACGAAAGATTTAGGATCTAAAAAAGATTTGTTAAAGGTCCCAGCTGCATATATTTGCATCTTAGTCGATAACAAGCGGCTAAAAATGGCTACTTTTTCGTTTGAATTTCATACTTTTTACTAAGTTTCTTGAGAGGATTGTGGTACATTCAGCTCAAATTTACGAATTTGTTCTCAAACATTAATCTTCATTCGAATTTTGATATTTGGTGTTGAAATACGGGAGGTTCCTGAGAATATATCAAATTTGTTTAAAGTTATTCCAGGAAAATAACGTAAAAGAAGAAAAATCAAACTTTGATTGCTTTGAGGGTTCACTTAACGAAACCAGATTGTGCTTAAATTTTGCATAAGGACTTTTTTCGAGAAGGCAAAACTGTTGAAAACTGCCGCATTTTGAAATTCAATGGTCAAACTTTTCCTTACATTCGATTGGCACCCTATTATGGATGCCTTATAATGGCAATGCCAGAAAATTGAAACAAGTTGGATGATGGCAGTCCCAGAAAAGTTTGTTATAGTCGAAAAGAACCTAATCCTGTCGATTTCAGTATTTTTAAAGAGCAATACTGTACAAAAATGATTTATGACCGTCCTTGACATACAATTCGAACCACTGTGCAGCGTTTATGCACTATCAGTGCTTTCACCGCACCTAGCAACTTTAGTTTATCGTGAGAACTTTGGTGGTATTTGATGCTATTAGGATATTTAGCGCTCTATTTCTCATGGAAATAAACAGCGGCGGCCGCATAGTCTAAATCGAATAACAAGATGACAAGTTCCGGCATGAATCCTGGACAGAACCCTACATTATCGTGTTAGAAGCGGGATACACCACTAACCAAAAACGAAACTTGATAGTCCAAACACCCGTCCTGATGCAATGAAGCGACGAATAGACCCTGCAAGTAACTTCACGAAAACTGCGAGAGTTGATGTATTTGGGAAAACAGAAAAGAAGGCGAAGTCATGTTTTTGACGTAGAACTGCGTCTCTCAGGAAATGCAATTACATAGGGATGTAAAACGAAAATCGAAAAACGGTAGAAGTAAAAAATATGTCTAATTTTAAACGCCAATAAATCGGTTAGTTTTCGATGGATTTCCGCCTGTCGTGCAGCAATCGATTGTAATAATCTTTTATGCAATTTGTAATTTGACCATTCGAACTATTGTACTATTGCAAACTGTCTAGCCATATTGAAACGCTAAATTCGACTTCTGAGTGGTCTAAGCGACCTTTCTCAAGCATAACCGAATTATAGACCTAGGATATGTAATATTTGGCCTATGTTACAGCCTGCTTCAGCCTAAACTAGTCTTGTTAGTTCTGGACAGCGACTACGACAGTCCTTACTTAGCAGCAGCAGCAGCGATGGTAGCGAATAGCAGCAGAAGCATCGATAGTGGCAGGACCAGCTGGTGCAGCACTTCCTCTAGTATAAAGATGCTTTGTGCGGTATCGGGCAGCATCAGTAGTACCGACACTTCCTCCAATGAAAAGTTGCCTCTTTTTGAATACTGACAATCAAAACACATGAGCCGTCAAATCTTCAGTGTTAAAACAACGCGTAAATCATCTCTTCTAGATGATTCGCGGGTCATGAGTGAGTGAAGATGAATAGGCCTGATTCCCAGAATTAGGAAACATTTCATTCCTACAGACTTTTCAAATACCCGAGGCAACCTCCCGTTGCATGTTAGTATCATTTTCATGCACCTGATGTACGAAATAGTATCCTTTTCACTCCCTTGATGCACGAGCTTCTTTTCTCGAATTACCTGCATGGCTTAAGTCGGAAAAATGGCGTATGGAGATAAATAAATTCATATAAATCAAGTGTTGAAGTGGTCTCTGTGGTTCTGTGGTTAGCGATGTTGGTCGGCTAGCTCTACCACGCGGTAGTGATATCGGATTCGATTTCCGATCAGATCGAGGATCTTTTCGAGCTGGAAATTTTCAAGTCTCAGCACTGGGGCACAGTGTTTTGTTGTACCGATCCTACAACATGCAAAATGTGCCGAAAACAATGTCGATAACGAATTCTCTCAACTAATCTAGTTGATGAAGACCGCATTAGCCCCCCCAGGCTAGCGTGCGATATTGTTCTTTGTTGAAGGTAGACAGACGGCATGAAGGGCGAGAGGTCAGGTGTGCAGAGGAGCGGCACCATCATCACGAAGTTTCACATGCTTCTATTTTTCGCGGATGACAGAGAGCGTGGTAATCCTGCGGGCATTGGTGCTGCGGTGGTAATGGATAGGGATACTTTCGAAATGGTGGATGAATTTGTCTATCTAGGTTTGCGCTTTACAGGAGGCTGATTCCCGCGCTGTAACACTCTACGGGTATGAATCGTAGACGACGAAGGAGGCTGATCGGCTAGCACTTGGGGTCTTGGAGCGCAGAATGCTACGATCGACATGCGGTGGTAAACAAGAGTGACGCAGGCACATGAATCGTGAGCTTTACCAAGTGTACAAACATGCTAATATATTATCAAGCTGGTGAAACACGACTGGTTACCGTGGGTTGGCCATGTAGCACGTATGGCGGATGAGCGGCTGGCAAAAATAATATTCAGTAGAAACCCGGATAAAGGCCGAAGACTTCGAGGACTTCACGCGCGTTCCGATGTGTGCTGTCGATGAGGATGCCGAGTAGCGTAACTGTAAGGAGCGAGGAGCAGCCTAAGACCGTGCATCATTAAGGTGTATACTGGATCCAGTATAAGATTCCTAAGATCGCTTTTAACCGTTGCCCTCAGTCAGCTCGAAAATGCATCAACAGGCCGCAGGGTACTTATTCGCTGGATTCGTCGCTTCTACGTTTGCTTAGAGAAAAACTAAATTGAAGTCTATGAAGACTTTACTGTCCATCGAGCTTGCTACAGGTAGTAAGTTTCACTTTTTACAGTTTGAGCTCCAGGACAAAAATTGGTGTTTCCGGGTCAAGCTTCACTTGAATACAGTTGAAGCTTAATCTGTGCTGACAGAAGCAGCTTCAGTGGTAGGCGATGCTGTCACGAAGTGGAATCAAACCGACCAAAAGACCCAGTCAATTCTCATTCGATTAACGACGGATGAAATTCTTGAATTTGTTAGGTAGAAGCAAACGACAGTTGAAATGTTGATGGTTCAAGCCGAACGTAACTAAGTAAGCAGTTGGCACGATTACATGAGGAAGGAACGAATTTCCATGATCGCAAGAGGGAAAATGGAAGAAGGTGACCAGGCAGCTCAACTACGTTAACTACGTCTTAACGTTACGCGACAGCTATGATCCCCTGGTGACGAAGTTGTTCCAAAGCTTTGAGGATGATAGCGCTATAATGTTGGTTAAACGTACGCGCAAAGGTTCAAGTCTTGTACAATCATTGTACTTCTCGATTCGCACAAATTTTGCACTAAAATCGCACAGTAAATGTGTGAAAAGGATAGCGCAGCAGTTGTACTGCGAATACATTGACATAGATTGAAATCAGCACATGTATCATATACCGACACTTTAATTCTTACATCGAGTGTATTAGTGGCTGCTCTTCCTCTCTTGCTCGTAGATTTTTCATGTACGTGCGACGAGACTAGATACGTCACATATAATTTGCAGGTTGCTCTTTCGGTTCTTTTTCGGTTCGGATTGCGACGCGCAAGACGATGTCTCGTCGTTTTACGAAATGAGCGAGACACCCGTGCTGTACATACTTGATGCCAGTTTTGTAAGTTTCACTCATACTGTCGGTGCGTGCTTGCTGCTACTCAGGGGAAAGCGTGTGTGCAAAAGACTTGAGAAGCGTAGCATATGTCTTGTTCTCAAGCAGAAAAGAGGAGCTGACAAATACATTGAAAAAACGCTAGAGCATTAATTGTGTTATGCCCAACACGCAATCATTCTACTGGTTCCAAACCACATCAACAATTGCGCTAAAAACGCACAATTTTGTACTGGTTTCGCACCATCCAACTTCTGCGTGTAAGCTTATGATCCAACAGAAACCAAGATTTGATCAACGCGTTCGAGGGCAGATTCTTTTTTTTTTTTGGTAATCGAAAGAAATGGACACATAACAAAGATGGAATGTTATAACCACACATCTAGCGATGCTTATTGTTAGCTTGTTCCTGTGCAACAGCGCTTGCAGACGGTGGTAACTATGGACAGATTTCACAACAAGATATATCTTCAGATGGTTGGTAAACGGCTAAGCACGTGTCACTTGAGACCTCATTGTGGTCATTCTCCTCGTAAGGCAGTATTACTTACTTACTTACTTACTGAATACTGGGTTCACCGCAGAGGTGCGCAAGCTCGTGGTTCATCCTACGCCTCCGCATTCCATTCACCTGCACACCGCCAAAAATGGTTCTTAGCACCCGACGTTCAAAACCTCCGAGTACTCGCAAGTCCTCCTCGAGCATTGTCCACGTCTCATGCCCGTAAAGAACGACCGGTCTTATTAGCGTTTTCTCCAGGATACACTTGGTGCGAAGACTCAGATTTTGCGACCGTTGTTTTTTATGGAGCCCATAGTAGGCACGACTTCCACTGATAATACGTCTCCTGATCACCCGCCTGGTATCGTTGTTCTCAGTTGCCAGAGAGCCGGTACACAAACTCGTCGACTACCTCGAACTCATCCCCGTCGATTCTTACCGTATTACCTAGGCGTCCCCTGTCGTGCTCGGACCCACCTGCAAGCATATACTTAGTTTTTGACGTAATAATCTTCAGTCCGATCCTATCTGCTGCACGTTTCAGTCGGGTATACTGGTCTGCCACCGTCTCAAATTTTCCGCCGACAATATCTACGTCATCCACAAAGCAAATAAATTGACCTGATCTGTTTAAAATCGTGTCCCGCTTGTCAAACCCCGCTAGTCTCATAACCACCACCTTGTCGGAGCTCCCTGTGAGACTCGAATGGGCCCGACGTTCCACCCGAAATTCTCACACAATACTTCACAACCTCCATCGTACCCTTAATCAGTCTTGTCAGCTTCCCCGGGAAGTCGTTTTCGTCGAGAATTCTCCATAGATCTTGTTGGTTTATTGTATCGTATGCGGCTTTAAAATCGACGAAAAGATGGTGTGTAGGGACTCTAAACTCGCGGCACTTTTGGAGGATCTGCCGCAGTGTTAAGATTTGGACAGTCGTTATAGGAGGTGAGGTGGAACGGGAACGGAAGAACGCGAATTCCGGGCAGTAGATCCTATTACGGGCACTTCATTTAAGTATCACATCCACTATAATCGCGGTGTGAAAGCAGAAAGCAGGAGTCAGTTTCGTGCTCATAGAGAAACAGATGAAGCGTGTCATTAGCGGAGACCGATCAGTGACGCGCGAATATTAAAATGTTTCTTTTACAGCCTGATAAATGTGTACGCACCGACCAACGATAAACCCAAAGAAAAGAAGGAGGAGTTCTGCGGGCTCCTTGAAAAAACGTATTATGAGTCCTCAGGACACGACATCAAGATCGTCATCGGGGAGCAAAATGCGCAGATCAGGAGAATTTCTTCCGCCCCGTGATTGG
The DNA here is from genome assembly GCF_029784165.1 of Wyeomyia smithii. NCBI lineage: Eukaryota > Metazoa > Arthropoda > Insecta > Diptera > Culicidae > Wyeomyia > Wyeomyia smithii. Next base: position 55,938,447 of record NC_073694.1, read on the forward strand.
TAGAGAAAACCTTCACACTACCACGCACGATAACGGCTTGAAGCTGGTCAATTTCGCTGCAGCCAGAGGTATGACTATCTGTAGCAATTATTTTGCACGCTTGAGTATACGTAAGCACACCTGGAGGCACCCAAATGGAGAGGTTTGCTCTCAGATCGACCATGTTCTGATTGATGGTCGACATTTTTCTGACGTTACATACGTGAGGTCGTTCAGAGGACCAAACGTTGACTCGGATCATTATCTCGTGGTATCCAAGATTCGCGCCCAGTTGTCCAACGTGTTAAAATCTAGGACGACAAGGAGAATACAGTTTAACAACCAGCGGCTATCAACTGGAGAAAAGAGGATCAAGTTGGAGGTAGTCTGAATGAACAGTAGAGGCATATCCACAATACAATCAGCACCACAGCAAGAGAAGTGTTGGATACATCTGTGACAGCCACGTCCAATGAGTGGTTTGACACTGAGTACTAGTGAGCAACGGATGAAAAGAACCACGCCAAAGTTCACATGGTAGCCATGACTGTGACTCGTCAGAGCGTGGGAAAATACCGGGTAGCTAGAGCTGCTGAAAAAAGACTCCATCGCCGGAAGAAATGACAGCATTGGGGGTGTATTCTTGCGAAGACGGAAGGTTGCTTCTCTAGGCGAGAAGCTTCTACAAGAAACATGTCAGCCTCTGTCATATGCAACGATAGTGAGGGGGACCTGATTACCGATACAACGGAAGTGGCCAGGCGTTGGAAGGAACACTTTAGTGTGCTGTTGAATGGTGAAGAAAACAGCGTAGTCGAAAGGAGCAGGATGATGATTAAAGATGATGACAAAGCTGTGGACCCACCATCCATAGACGAGGTTAAGAGAGCAGTTAGAGATGAAGAACTGCAAGGCAGCTGGTAAGAATGGCGTTCCAGCTGAACTTTTTGAAGTCAGGAGCGAGCGGCTGTATCGTGCTTTACACCGGATCATGCTGAGAGTGTGGTCCGATGAAGAATTGCCCTCGGACTGGTTGGAGCGCCTTATATGTCTGATCTACAATAAAGGCCACCGCCTGGACTGTAGTAATTATCGGGGCATAACGTTGCTCAATTTCGTTTACAAAATTCTCTCCCGTATTCTGTTCCATAGACTGAGGCCATTATCGGAGACCTTTGTTGGCGATTACCAATGTGGTTTTCGGCCAATGATTACCAATGTGGTTTTCGACGATTACCAATGTGGTGCATCAGATCTTCGATAAATTTCGAGGATTTAACCTGCAGACGCACCATCTGTTCATTGACTTTCAACAAAACTAAATAGGCAGATACGTGCCACCCTTGAAGACTCTACACCATGCGTCTGGATAGCCAGTGAGATATCGAATTCCTTCGTGACGTTAGATGATTTGAAGCAGCGAGACGGACTGTCGAACTTATTGTTCAACATCGCATTGGAAGGTATACGCAGGGCCGGCGTGCAAAGAAGCGGCACCATCATTACGAAGTCTCACATGCTTGTAGGTTTTGCAAACGACATCGAGATCATTGGTATCAACCGTAAAGCAGTGGAAGTGGCCTTCGGGCCTCTCAGGAGGAAAGCTGCGAGAATAGAGCTCATCATTAATTCTTCCAAAACTAAATACATGTTAGTTGGCAGAGAACGTGGTAGTCCGACGGATGTTGGTGCTGAGGTGGTGTTAGATGGGGATACTTTTGAAGTAGTCGACGAGTTTATTAACCTGGGTACATTAGTGACATGTGACAACGAGGTTAGCCGTGAGATAAAAAGGCGGATAGCAGCTGCAAACAGGCTTGATTGCGCTACCAGCTGAGGTCCCGTAGTCTGCAAACCCGTACTAAACTTGTACTCTGTGTTTTTGAGCGTAGAATTTTGCGTTCAATCCTTGGCGGCAATTTATAAAATGGTGTTTGGAGCAGACGCATGAACCATGAAGTGTAGCAGGTGTACAAATTCGCGGATATAGTTAAGCGAATAAAACACGGCAGGTTGCAGTGGGCTGGACATGTAGCTAGAATGCCGGAAGAACTACTAGCAAAGACTATATTTAGCAAAAATCCCGATAGTGGCCATCGACTTCGAGGTAGGCCCCGCACTCGTTGGATGTGTGCTGTCGACGAGGATGCCAGCGAAATAGGTGTAAGGGGAGATTGGAGGATAGCAGCCTAAGGCCGAGTGACATGGCAACGTATTGTGGATTCGGCATTGGATAATCGGTCTGTCGCCGTGAAAGTAAAGTAAGTTTATCTTCAGATCGTCGGCACACGTACCGGCACCTAGAAAAGTGGCGCTGTCGTTGAAGTACAAGGTATCCAGCAAAGAACCTAGTTTACTGCCTTGAGGGACTTTGAAAATATTGCTTATTGCACGTAAAACTGTGAAATCTAGCTTGAAATGCAAGGTGCTGATTAAAAGTAACGAGTCATCCTCTCAGACACACCGAATTCAAACAGTTTACGCAAAAGTATTTGATGATCTACCGCATCGAAAGCGGCCCTAAAAATGTAACACAGCGTTAACTTTGCGCTCGTTTCAATCTGTAAAATACAGGTTCTTATAAATTCGATCAAGTTAGGCTGTTCAGAATTACACTGCGCACTATGATTTCGAAGAGCTTATATCCAGCAGAAATACTGGTAGTTCCACTATAGTTGCTCACGTCTCGTTTCTCTCTCTTTTTGAATACAGGAAGCATGGAGAATCGTTTCCATAGTGCTAGAAACTTCCGTTGCTCAATCGATTCAGTAAAAATCCTTCTGAGGGGCACGGCACAGCGACAGAAAATCAGGGTCCGGAGAGTAGGAGCTTTTCGACTTCTTGACGCCAGCTATGACCATAACAGAAGTAATATCAAAAATATCCAGATCAACAGCACCAACATACGAGTAGAACCTATACAGATCGACAAGCAGTTGACGAAGGCACTGGACGTTGGATGAATCGACGATGAGACGTGCAATCATTAGAATCTTGTTTCAATAAACTGTTTCTTAAGTATTCGTTAACATTTGCCTGAGTTGACATCCATGTCCAAGTCTTATGTCATCCTATTGTTTTATTAACTCTATAATTTTTAAAAATAGCAGTCAAATTGAAGATAGGGGAAAAAGATAGTTGAAGAGCAGGCATTAATCCACCCCGAGTTCCTTATTTCACCTACAATTCTTTGCTGATGGCAGACATTAGCTTTCGCTTGAGTTGAAATTCGATGCCCACCGAAGTGCGTTACACTTGTGAAAACAAAACACAGCGTCGGCGTCGTTAAAGTTTGTTCTCCGTGACGAGCTTCCGGTCAGCGGAGAGAGAGCGCGTGCCATTTGGACCCGGCCGGGGGACGGTGCATTTATCGCATTACAGCTCGCCTCCACCGCGAACTTGATATTCCCTATTGTCACTCGAAAACAATACACATCGGATATGCGTTTCATAAAATTGCAAGGCACGCGAGTAATAGTGGGTTACCATTTCACTGCCCGCCAGGCTTGAGTTGGCAGCATCCTGTTTGTTCCATTTGACAATGAGTGCAAGCAGTGAACTATCATTTACATTGTGACGAAAATTTCGCTACTGATTTATACCAGAACCATTTCCTTGTTACAGGGATTGGTTAGTGCTTCAACCTCGATCTACTCGAAGCCAAAAAGCGCATTGGTATTCCTTGCGTTGAACCACGATTGGAAAGTGCTTTTCAGTTTTAGTACACATTTTACAATACGTGTCGACACGGAACAACCGCTACACTTGTAAATCGTTCAAAGTGTACCTTCTTGAATATTTCATGTACGGATCGACGAACGTTCCATTTAGAAACAACAGTTCAACTGAGAGGTACCAATATGCAGTTGGTTTCGATTACGCACCCCTCCAATTCTACCACTCGCATCCTTGCCCGTCGCCACCCAAAATCCATGCAAGCCTTCAAATGCGCGAGAACGAAATGTTTTATTTATGTTCATATTTAAATTTAAATGTGCGATCGATAAATAAATAAAATCAACTGGCGTTCGATTCGAAACGCGGTTGGCGGATTTTCGCCTGCCACCTTCTTCCACCTCCGAACGTAACGCGATTCTCTCGTATGCGAGTGGGCGGGTGGCGGTGGGAAAACTCGTCTCGCCACTGATGATGCTAAGCTGCGATGCGATCCGATCGGTAACCGACCGTGCACCGGAGCACCGGAATGGTGTTTTTATTTTTCGAGAATTAAATTGAAATTAAATAATTGCGATCGTTCTGCGTGTGAATCGAAGATAAATGCGTGCGATGTTCCACGTTGCGCCCTATGCTGACACGAGGCGATGCGATGCTATCTCTCGAAGCTGTTTTATAGTGCTGCACTCCAAGTTTTTTGTCGAGCGATTTTTTTTTGTTCCAGACTGCAGTTCGATTTTTCTTCGGTACTCGTTTAGCATATCAAATGTAGCCAATGAGCAATAAATTAATGACAACGATTTATACTTAATCGAACCGGGACTCAGTCAGCGGCGGATTGATAAATTTATCCAATCTCCTAATGAAGCTGTGTGTGCCTTTCGAGCCGCGATTCAGTCACCGGGGCAGCAGCCAGCGTTGATTCGTTTCGACACTTTAACGCAAGATCATGTTGTGCAAAGATAGCGGTTAATTCGTGGGAATACTGGAGAGCAGACGAATTAAATGCATATCTGTGATATGCTATGCGTATTTTTGAACAACCTAAAGTTAACTGGGGTGCAGTCGAAATAATAAACTGTCAGTGAGAAAATCTCGAAGGAAAGGTGGCTAATAGTGTGACCCAATCATTCAAAATTTTAGCTTTTTTTTACTCTCGTATTGTTCACCTTTTGGTGGTTGACTACATACTTCCTACATCCCCGAAAATGTTTTTCAATTCAATACAAAAATATATCTTTGCTTATTGTTTTAAGTATTAGCGCTAAAATGCGTTTTGAAAAATTTCCTCTGTGGCAACTGAGAAGAAGATGGCACTTGTCGACCGCAAGCGGAAAGATGACTTACTCGTGCAGTGAGATTTACATTCCAAGGGTAAAGTATAAGGCGCTTTTTTTCCATTTGAGAGACTACCCAATCATCGCCTTGCTCCTGGACAGTTCAACACCATCAATTATTCTTAGGTTTTATTTACTTTTCCCCTTCCTACTTCATTGCCTAAACGTATTAATTATGACTATCAATTGGTTGACTTATTTTGGTGCATAACCCCCGGTCTGACCTGCTGGCAGCAAAGAGAGAGAGAAAAAATCGATTGCATCCAGTATTACCTGCAGTGCCCCTCAGTGGGGACGATGTGGTCATATTTACAATTTTGAGGTCTAAGGCCGCCAAGCTGGCGGGTTCGGTCAACAACGGCAACGCTCCCGCTCCAGCTCGAAAGGGATCGAGCAAAGGGAAAATAACACAGAAATTGAAATAATGATTTAATTGCATGATTCCAGCCTGCGAGGCCTAGCCTCCAGAGAGTGATGGTCTGCCGGCCGGAGCCTCCCTGAGCCAGAAACTGACAGACAAGACGAGGATGAAAATACGTTTTACGTTTCGTTTTTCGTTGTAGTTTTATTTTATTATGCACAAAATGGCTTCATTAGTGGAGTGCAGCATACGCGCATGCATTCGACAATCGGGAAGACTGCGGTTTTCGTGTACGGAGAGCAGACAAAACCTACGCAAAAGTTTCAACCCGATTGGCGTATTCCTTCGGCACATCCGACACAGGCTGAACGCAGCAGCGATTCTGGGGCGCAGGGTAATTACTGTGACGGTCCGCGCAGGCCGAGGATTGGCAGGTCCAACCAAACTGTGCAGCTGTCAGCTCAGTGCCTTGATAATCGTTCGCAGTTTCTTCGCCGGTCCGGCGTGTGTGTGGTCCGACTGTTTCGCCCCTTGTGAGAAAGAAAAGGATTTGCTGTGACGGTATTTTTAAATCGGTTTACATTGCATATGCATGTGCCACGTTCGCCCTAGGGATTTATTTTACTCATTGGTCAACAATTTCGATAATGAATGATCCGTTTACCATTTCCGTGAAATGCTTTCTAAGCAAATGGGCCAACGTCAATAGCAGCCCGCAGGAGGCTGCTAGGGTTCCATATCTCTAATTTATTACCGCTGATCGATTTCACAATTTATGGTGCACTTATTGGCGATAGGTTTTTCCAGCTTCCGAAGATAAAAAGCCGAAACGCTTTGTGCCAGATTCCGCTTCCGCAGAAAGACATCCGCGCGAGCGCGCTCCTCCGTTAATGATTGGCTTCGGTTGACCCTCCTGCCTTCCCACCTCCGTCACTGTGCCACTGGGGAATAAGAGTGCACATCTCGGTTCGAAAATGGCCTCGGGAAGCTCAGGCCACTGGAAAATTAATGCGCTAAGTGTGTGTCCGATTCGGTAGTTAGTTATTTATTGCATGTTTTTAAGAACTTTTTTGGCCCTATTCCAAGTTTATAGAATGGTTTACGGTTCGTGATTAGCGTTCTGGCCTAGTTGGATGAAATAAAGCTACTAATTTTGGGATGAGATGAGTACTAATAGAGAAGAGTTATTGCTTTGTTGAGCGCGGTTTTTTGTGATTTAATTGTGCTTTTTTGTGTCATACTGTTACAAAAGTTACCGTCGGATAAATCAGAACAAATCAATTTGAAGCCTGGAAAGCTACTCAATATAGTTGCTCATTTGGTTAAAATTACACTTCGTTAGCCAATCATTGATGCTTGTTTGAACTCGGAGAATTTTTTTCAAATTTATATTTTACAGTGCATATACAGGGTGACAAAAAAGTCCGGTCACACAGGAAAATCTCAATATTTCAAAGAACATGAAGAAAATCTGAATCTGGCTTTCATAGCTTTATTCAGTAACTCATAAAAATACTTCACAGACGATACCTCGGAATTACATCACCTTTCTCTGATCGAACCAGCTTCAGACGTTTCGGAAAGTCGTCGCAAGCGGCGCGCACGTGCTCCATCGGCATCTCGTCCCAGATTTTCGTAATAACTCGCTTGAATTGCTCCAAATTTGTTATTTCATAGTCGTTCAGCTTCGACATCATGTATCCCCACACGAAATAATCCAGTGGATTCAGATCCAGAGACGACGGAGGCCATTCATTCTTCGACATGAAATCGGTCAAGTTTTTCTCACACCACGCCTGAACAACCTTTGCGGTGTGGGATGGGCGCCATTTTGCTGGAAGCAATAGTAATCGTTTTCAAACAATAGTGCAGCTTGAGGCAGAACATTTTTATTCAAAACCGTGTCCAGGTAGTATGCTGCGTTGATTTTGACCCCTTTATCGATAAAAATAAGAGGCAGTTTACCTCTCTTGCAAATGGCTCCCCAAACCATCACTGACGTCTTATTTTGGAACCGGGAAACATTCAGCTTGTCCGCAGGAGCTTGCTGGAGGCTCACACTCTAAGCTCGATCATTTTGGCGATTGACTGTTTGCTCCAAAACGAACAGCTTCTCGTCCGAAAAAAAAATCTCGTCATCTGCGCGCCAACCGAGCAACTCCCGCGACCGTTGGTACCTCTTGTCCTTTGTAGCCTTGGTAACCCCATGAACCACCTGTTTTTTGTACGGTGTAAGTTTTAAATCCTTGCGCAGAAGCAGGCGGATTGATTCTCAGCTCATTGTAAGGTTCCTGGCCAGCTTCCGTGCAGATTGTAAAAAAGTGAGAATGAAATTAAATAGTCTCGAGAACACTTTTCTTTCCATAATTTTTGAACCACATGTCCAATCTTTATGAAAATCAAAAGTTAAGGGTTTTTTAGGTAGCCCGTTCATTTGAAATTAATTTTGTTCAAATCGTTCAAATGCGTAGTTTCTGAGATATTGATGTTTCGTGATTTTTACATTTTGATACATAACTTCAAAACTAGAAATCCGATTACAATAAAACTCAATAGGGTCTTATGGGGCAAATTTTTTCAATCATTTGCAATTAATTTCATGCCAATCGGTCCAGCCATCTTTGAGAAAATCGAGTGAGATTGGGAGAGCGTTACACACCACACATACACACACATACAAAAAATGCTCAGCTCGTCTAACTGAGGCGAGTGATATACGACATCCACTGGAAGCCAAAGAAGGATATTTTCACCTTCGATGTGAGCAGCATGAAGGAGGAAATCCGGTGCTACTTCAATGGGGTTGCGATTGCCGCCCTTGAAGATGCGGAAGCTCATCTATTTGTGGATGCCAGCGAATTGGCCTGTGCTGCGGTCTTGCATTTTCGATACGTAGACGATGGAAGACCCAAATGTGCTCTGGTTGCCGCAAAAACGAAGGTCGCGCCGCTGAAACCGCTTTCCATCCCACGTCTGGAGCTGCAAGCGGCGATGATCGGGGCAAGATTGATGAACTCCACCCTAAGTTCATAAGACTTCAAAGTAAGCAAGCATTTCTTTTGGACCGATTCTTCAACGGTTCTCAGCTGGTAGCGCTCCGTTAGTCGACGCTACCACCAGTTTGTAGCCTTCCGAGTAGGAGAAATCCTCACTACCATTAGCGTGGATGAGTGGCGTCACGTTCCGTCAAAAGTAAACATCGCCGACGTAGCCACGCCGTCAAGTTTCGACCCAAACGATCCGTGGTTTTGTGCCCCGGAATTCCTGTACCAAACCAAAGAGAAGTGGCCGCCCAAGGCACCAGAAAAGCTGACAGAAACTGAAACCGAACTACGTGCCGCTTTCCAGTTTCACGGTATAATACCGCAAGTTGCAGTGAAATTCAATAGGTTTTTCGAAGTGGAATCGGCTACTGAGGACGACACCCTATGTTCTACGAGTTGTGCGTAGATTCAAAGGAGAGAAGCCGTCCAATCCGTATATTGTGTCGCAGAAGGAGTTAGCTGACGCAGAAACCGCCATATGGACAAAGATTCAATCCGAAACGTATCCGGACGAGTACGCGATTCTGCAGCGCAATCTAGCCAGCGCAATCGTTCCTATCCCGAAATCGAGTCCACTAGCGTTTCAGTGTTTCTAGACGAGCGTGGCGTCATCCGAATGAACACTGACGAAGGATATGAAATATCCGATCGTGCTTCCGAGGAAGCATCATGGCGTCTACCTCCTACCTGAAAGCTACCATCGGAAATTTCTTTACGCAAACGGCGAGACTGTCGGTAATAAGATGCGTCAGCAGTTCTGAACACCGGGCCTACGAGTTTTGATTCGTCAGCTTTCGAAGCAATGTATGACCTGCCGTGTTAGGAAAGCTGAACCAGCACCTCCTATGATGTCAGCACATCAAACGTTCCGAGTGACAGGAATGGTTAGACCGTTCACACACACTGGAGTGGACTACTTGGGACCAATAGTGGTGAAACAAGGCCGCAGCTTGGCTAAAAGGTGGGTGGCGTTATTTACCTGCCTCACGATACGCGCCGTACATTTGGAGGTATTTCACAGCCTGTCCACTCAGTCCTGCGTGATGGCCATCAGGCGATTCGTAGCTCGTCGGGGCTCACCGGAGTCCTTCTACAGCGACAACGGAACGTATTTCCTGGGAGCAAGCAACCTACTGCGAGTTCAGCTCCAGAATATCCACGAAGACTGAGCGGTGACGTTTACGAACAGTAATACCAGCTGGAACTTCAATCCACCATCAGCACCTCATATGGGAGGCTCCTGGGAGCGCATGGTGCGCTCCGTGAAGGTGGCTATGGCGGCCATTGCGAATCATCCACATCATCCTAGCGACGAGGTGCTGGAAACTGTGGTTCTCGAGGCAGAGTCAATCGTTAATTCCAGACCACTTACATACGATCCCCTATAGTCGACGGAGCAGGAGTCACCCAAGCCAAACCACTTCCTGCTATTTGGCATCAAGGGCATACCGCAACCAGGGATATCTATGCAGGTGGAAGGAAGTACCATACGGGACAGCTGGCGCTAAGCGCAGTGCTTGGTGAACCATTTCTGAAGTCGCTGGATTCGAGAATACCTGCCAACCACAACCAGGCGTACCAAGTGGTTTGAGCCGGTTAAGCCGTTGGAAGCAGGAGACCTCGTTCTTGTCATCGAGAATGGGAAGCGGAACGGGTGGTTACGAGGCAGAGTTATAGACGTTATGAAGGCGAAAGATGGACAAATCCGGCGAGCATTCGTGATGACGAAGAATGGGCTGCTCAACAGGCCTACAGTGAAGTTGGCAGTTCTGGATCTTCAGACACCTGGGGACGGTCCGGAACTTCACGGGCAGGGGGATGTTACGGACGTTAGCCGCACGCTCCTTACAGGAGAGTGGGTTCTGGATCACCCCTAGCTGTAACGGCGAAACAGCATAAATGTCAGCGGGAGAAACGTCGGACGGCAAAAACGTGGTTTAGAACTGTCACATGCAGCATAAACCGACAGATCATTATTAAAATGCCAGTAGCCATTTAAGCACACTGAAACTCTTTCTAATAAACCTCTTTAATCAGTTGACCTAAATAGTGAATCTCCTTTATTAGTTAAATGAGTAGATTAATTATGGTGTTGGTTAGTAAAAATGGGTGAATAAGGTAAATATAAAGTCATGCAATTAATTGAAAATACATGCAGTTAGCTTACATACTAGGTTAAAACTTATACTTAATTATACATCCTTCATCAATTAGTACGGCTGATTCATTAGTACGAACACCACAATTTAATAAAAAAATTTACGGATTAAAAGGGAAGAAAAACACGAAAATGTAAGACAGTAAATTTAAGGAACCAAAAATTGTTACTAACAATGATAATACATTACAGCTTTGAAGCTGCTAGTAAGCTGCTATCAAGACGTCTTTCCTCTTCCCAATCCGAACAGGCCTTTTGGAGCACTTTTATACCTTAAGTTTTTTCAGTGATTGCTACACCTTTCTAGCCCTTTCCGACCGGGCCCATATGAATGCGTAGATAGAAGGTGACTAATGTCAAATTCGTTTTGACGGCAGGACTATCCCGTCCCGGAATACGCTTTGCAGCTGAAAAAAAAACACTTTCCGGGCAGTTGCAATGGTGTGCGTAATACCAGAGGTAGCTGTCACTTTTGTTTTGCTCATTATCGCCATTGTCTTTTATCGCGTTTGTGCTACTGTACGAAAAATTTGCCAATTTACTGAAAAATGACAAAATAACAAAATAAAAAAAATAAATTTCAACCAGATGTTTGACACGCGAAGAACGATAATCAAATCAAACCGATTTCGACACATTTTTTTGACGTTGACTAACGTCTATATCGAAGCTAGGCACCTGAATTTGAAAATCTAGTCATTCAACCAGGGAAAAGTGGTCAGGTTTTGAGCGCTTATTTTTCAGTCATTTATAATCAGGTTTTCGAGGTTTTGGCATCAATCGATCAGAAATTCTTTTACGGTTTAATTCATGTAACAAAAACAAACTATTGTTTGAGATACACTATTGAAAAATTGGTATTTAATATCGATTGTCTAAATCATACCGCGCAGCCAATCACTACCTCTCTTCCCAAGCACAGTCGACACTAACGGATACAATCTATCTGACTTTGTTGTTATTGTTGTTGTCACTTTCTGTTTCCGATGCTTATTTAAGTTCCTTGTCATTTCATTAGCTACTTAGCCCTTCCTTCTTTCTAACTAACTGACGAAGCCTTGGTATAAAAGGTACCGTTCAAACATTCCACCCCATCAGTTCAGTTTACTAGCAGCAGGCAGCAGCAGCGGACATCAACACCGATGGCAGTAGGCGAAGTGGATCAGCAGCGGGCAACAGTGGTTGGCTGCAGTTCTTACCTCTTTCAGTTCGGCTCCCCTTCGATCTGAGTTGGACCCCACCAGCAGTAATCCGATTCAGATATCGTTGGGTGAATACAACCCGAAACTGAAAGAGACTCGCACCGCCAGGTGGTTTGAGATGCCACCATCATCCAGCGTATGAATGTATAGGGTGTGTGCACGTAACGTGTGTGAACATCTGTAGCGTGTGTCTTCATTATACACTAAGGTCGCTTTTTACGCCGTTTTTTTTACGCTGATTCCGGAATTTACGCGGTTTTTTTTACGCGGATTACGGAATTTACGCGGTAGTTTTTTTTTGCCCGGATTTCGATTTCCCTTCACTCGGAATGCAAAATTAACGATGGTTTTTTTACGCGGATTCCGGAATTTACGCGGTTGTTTTACGCGGATTCCGGAATTTACGCGGTTTTTTTTACGCGGCACGTATCCCCCGCGTAAAAAGCGACTTTAGTGTATAAGGTGGGTGGCTAGCGTGTGTGGTTTGCTATATAGCGTGTGTGTATGTTTATGGCGTGTTTGCATGTCTGTAGCGCGTGTGGCCAGTGATGCCACATATACAGATTTATCTGCATTTATACAGATTTTTTGCGTATTTTTCATACAAATATCTGCATATACAGATTAAAGATTTTCTGGAAATAATACAGATTTATACAGATTTTTTTTTTGGTTTTCATGGGGTCGTAAATTAAACTTCTTTATATAGTTCAAAAATATAAATTAACTCAAATGCGGTGGAGCGTGTCGGAGGTTTTATTATATTCATATGCTACGCATATACGTGTGCATAAATAAATCATGGAAAAAATGTTAAACAAGCTATATTGCATTTTTTTTTTTCGAGAAGGATATGTCCAGTACATATGCAGATTTTATTTCACAGATTTTTTCAAATTTTACCAAGGTGATAAGATTTTTTGAGCTCCAAAATACAGATGAAAATGTGGCATCACTGCGTGTGGCACCGCCAGGTGTGAGAAGCCACCATCATTCAGCGTATATCTTTGGGCTATATAAGAGACTGTTTCTCCTCAAGCAAAGCAGAGAGACGAATGACCGTTTGGGGTTAAAGGCTCTTCAAAAGATTCAATCAATCAAAACCCACCAGTTTCATTACTAAACCGTACCGGTTACATACGGACGCTAGGTGTTAGCAACTGAAAGGAGGAAAGACAAATAGTACCGGTCATCTCGGGCCGATTTCACCGTAATGCTGGTGGCTGTTAGTAGTACATGGCTACTGCAAAATACTGAAATGTCTGGAATTCTGGACGGACTAACCAGTAAACAAGAACATTCGGCAACTGGTATCTTTTGGTGCCTCGAAGTTTTGTAATAGATGCGTTGCAATTCCCTCTACTATTTGTTTTACTGGAATATAAGAATACGGTAGTCAACGTCATGCGGTCGTGTCTTGAATACCACCCTCCTACTACACAGTGCAACAATTTTTTTGCCTTGGCTTCTATGTATGATTTTTTGATGCAGTTTGATGCGAAAATAAATTTCCCTGAGTTTGAACATATTTCAACTTAAGGGGCAACAATGACGCCATGTGGAATTTTTGAAAAACTGGAAATTTTTGAGGTTTTTTCGACGCCATTTCGTTTTAAGACCAAATATCAAAATTCTAAGAATTTGTCCATATATTAGCATCCTTTTACTCATCTTTTGGAAAAAACAGATCTTAAATCGGACAAAAACTGAGCTCAAAACGGTGATTCTACGAAACCGGTTTTGGCAAAGTTTCAGAATATTTCACAAAGCAAAATAATATCGATAATTTCTGAGTATTAATGGTAATTCGCTAATATCTCAAAGTGATAGTCTAATTATATCTTATTTTGAGTAAAAAAGTCTCAGAAATCGAATGGTAGGTGTCTGAACAACGTAAAATGTCAGCAAATAAACCTATTTTAGTATTGTAGGGGAAACTCTTAGAATTTTGATATTTAGCTTCAAAACAAAATGGCGTCGAAAAAACCACAAAAATTACCGGGGCCTCAAAAATTCAAAATGGCGCCATTGTTGCCCCTTAAGTTGAAATATGTTCAAACTCAGGAAAATTTAATTTTGCATAAAAATACACAAAAAAATTATGTATAGAAGCCAAGGCAGAAAAAAAAGTCAATTTTTGTTGCACTGTGCTATTTATTTTGACACGTACGTGTGAATGTGTTGGTGTCTTCAAAACTGCACCCTTTTTATTTCGCGGACTGTCTGGGACAGAAAAAGGGTAGTCCGGGATAGTCCGGAAAGTGTTAAAACAGTGATAGGACAAAGTGTAGTCCGCGGGGTAGCTACACCGCAAAAACGAAAACGACATTCTCTTTTTGAAAGTCTTATTCATTGTTTTATTGCTCACAACGCTAGTGTCAACATCGCAGCTGCTACGAAGAATAAGAAACCGAAGCAAGTGAGTGTTTTTATATAGGAATTACTTTGATTTAAGTTCTGTTATCCGTCATTTTTTACCTACACAATTGTGTGGGCTCGGTCGGAAAGGGCTAGAAGAAAAGCAAAAAAACCGCGTAAACTCCGGAATCTGCGTAAAAGAGCCGCGTGAAAAAAAACCGCGTAAAAAGAAAAAACACACACACAGAAAAGGCAAAAAGGAAATCATTTAAATATCATTTCATGATTACTAAAAATAATGTTTCCGGTGCTTCGTGCTGCCGTCAAACGGTTCTCCCAATCGCAACAGCGGCGCCTGAAAAGACTGCTAATTAGGGAACCTATACATTAGAGAAATGACAATACACTCACCGTTAAGGCAACTATCAACATCAAAACGGGCGAGCTGTATAATTTTGCATTGCCGTTATCCGTTTTGATGTTGACAGTTGCTTTAACGGTTAGTGTCTTGTCATTTCTCTAATGTATAGGTTCCCTACTGCTAATCCAAGGCCACTCACGCGAGGAAGCCGGTAGCGTAGTTCGTCAATCAGTCGACCAGATTGATCGTTTAGGTTAGGTCATAAACAAGCGACAACAGTCGACTGATTGACTGTAGCGACACAGTCAGATGGCTGGAGACTGTGGCGTCTTCCTTCAAACCGTGAGAGGGAGCACACCTTCGTGTATTTCATACGCGACGTCACTGGAAAAACCGTCGAACTGATGGTGGAGCTGGACCAATAGTCTGCGAACCAAGTAGCGGCACAAAGCTTGTTGATGAACTTTAAGTACGGCGAAGCCCGCATGCGGCAGATTGGCAGAAAGTCTTCGAACACAGGCGTGAAGGGCTCTGTTGCAAAGACAGGAAAGGTACGTCCGGAGACTCCCTCAGAGAGTGCACCGCTACCACCTGCACGTTGCAATCCAGCGACAGCGAAGAAAGTTCTGCCGAAAAGAGGAGCAAGCGTAAGCATCTGAGCAGTCACAACCCTCAGAGCCGCAATCCGCCATAACGTGGAAGTCGTTCTTCTGTCGCCTGCCGTCTGCTACAACAGAAGCCTGCTGCTAATGGTGCGCAGACAACCCAACCTAGCGTCACCGCTGATGGCAACCATCTACCAATCGGAACTCCACAAGTTCCGATGAAGGACACGTCATCCACTCAAAGTGAGCAGCATACGCTGCGTCCAGGTGAACCTCCATCATGCAAAGAGCGCTTCTACAGTTCTTTGCCGGAGGTTCACCATAGATCAGCTATCCGTCGCGCTGATCCAAGAACCATGGGTCCACAATACCAGGATCCTTGGCTTAGCCAATCCAAACGGTAAGTTGATCTATTGCAGCCAAACGTCAAACCCTAGGACTGCAATTCTGTTGAACCGAAATATTAAATTTAATCCCATTACAGAATTCATCCAACGGGATTTAGTTGCCATTGCAGTGGAATTCCAGTCCGCTTACTTTCCAGAGGACGTGGACCACATACCGCCATCCGAAGTTACAGCGCTTGTGCAGTACTGCCGAGGCATCAATAAGTTACTCATCGTCGGCTGCGATGCCAATTCGCACCACACAGTCCGGGGAAGCTAGGATGTGAACTTTTAGTAATGCTACTAGAAATGATCTCACTCTTTGTAGCGCCTCGATAACGGAGAAGGTCAAAAACTGGCATGTCTCTGACGAACCATAGACCATAGACATAGACATATCAGATTTCGGCTACTCCTTTCAGAGAAGAACACTTTAGGAATCCTAATAAAACCAACTGTTACTTTTTCAAAGAACATCTGGTTAGCTCAAGGACATCCTGCCATATTAATATTCGAACTCCAGTTGAACTGAAAATAGCAGCAGTGACCTACGGCATAGGATCACGGAAGCTTTCAATTCAAACAGTCTGCTGTGATGTGCCCTGCTGGAACGAAACTCTTAACAACCTTCGCTGGGAAGCTAGACGCCTGTTCAACAGGGCCAAAATCACGTCCAATTTGCCAAAGCTGTTCTCCATCGACAGTATCATAGGCCACCGTGAAGTCGATGAACATGTGATGTGCGGGCCCGTTGTACTCGCGATATTTTTGTAAGATCTGTCTCAGGAATGTAGCCACTTTTTCCTCGGTCTTCCTCTTCAGCATCCTTTGGAGCTTCAAGTCGCTCAGGGTCGTCGGCCGTCCGGAACTGGACTTTCTTTCGATGCTCTTATTGTTGTCCAATAGCGCCAAGATGTTGTAGATGCCGGTACGGGCTCACCTGCCGTCCTCAAAGGGCCGCACGATGTCCGTTTTCGACGTGGCGAGGTACCGTTCTTTAAACGCGCACACTTCTGAACGGAGTAGCTCCATTGTTTTCGCCATAACGGTTAGAGTTCGACTGATAGTCCTTTAAATTTTAACTTTAAATTTTAAATTTTAGTGCAACGTAAGAACTCGCTAATAAATATTAAAAGGGACACAAACACTTATGGTTCTTACAATGTAAAAAAATTTTACCTTTTTTACCGACCGGTTTCGGGTAAGCTGTTACTCATCTACGGGGCGATGTCCAACTAATTAGTAGGAGAGAGTTACAATTTCAGTTTGGTGAGGTGGAAGAGAGGCGATAGTATGGGAGCATCATCCTCGTTCATAAGCGGCTGTTCCGATGTCATGATATGCATCGACTCCCATGCATTAAGTTGCGACGATTTCCTAATATTTTTCAAAATTTTCGCGTTGTCCCAATCGACATTGTGTTGGAGGGAGATAGCATGACTTGCCACACTTGACTCGTTGGCTCGTTTGTTGGCCACAGCTTTCTTATGCTCTTTTAAACGAACTTTGAACTTGCGCCGTGTTTGGCCAATGTACACAATGTACAATGTCTCCACACCGATGGAAAAAATGGCAGCGTGGGTGGTAAACGAAATGAAACATTATCCCATTTCCCATGGCGCCAGCGTGAAAAACTCGGTCGACTTGGTTGAGCAACTAAAAGGTGTAGAGTTGCGAATGGGGGAGATACTAGTGTCGTTTGATGTCAAAGCACTGTTTCCAAGCGTACCGGTACCAGATGCCATACAAAGCTTTCGTGGACATTTAGAAAGAAGCCGAGCTTCATCCATTCAAATTGAAGCCTACACATCGATAGTGGAGCGATGCATGGACCAAAATTTCTTCACCTTCAGGGGGAAATTTTACCGGCAGGTATTTGGTCTTTGTATGGGCAGCAAATTGTCGCCACTCTTAGCGGAGTTATTTATGAGTGATTTTGAGGGAAAATTGAAAGAGGAAAAAATTTTTCCCCGCGTGTGGAAGCGGTACGTCGATGATGTTTTTGCCATCGTAGAAGAACGTCATTTAGAACAAACACTAGAGCTGCTAAATACTCGACATCCGACGATCAAATTCACCGTAGAACAGGAAGTGGATAAAAAACTTCCCTTCCTAGATTTGATCATATCTAGGAAATCTGACAACTCGCTAAAATTTGGCATCTACCGGAAACCAACATCCACGGACCGGTACATCACTTCGGACTCTAACCATTGTGGAGCCCAAAAACAAGCGGCTTTTCACTCCATGGCCCATCGCCTTGTTAGTGTACCGATGGAGAAAGATGAGTACACGATAGAGAAGGAAAAAATTAAAAAAGCGGCCAAGTTAAACGGATATGACGAAGATTTTGTGGAAAAAATTATCCGCACACACGAACGGAAACAACACAAACGCGAAGTCACCACTCTGCAACCAGAAAAAGAAAATTTAGAGAGGATCAGCATGCCATTCTACGCAAAAGTTACAAACCGGATCAAAAACGCCCTTAAAAGGCACGGCTACCACGTAACTCACAAAAGTGAAAACAGACTACGTGATCTTTTGTGTAACGCGAAAGATAAAATTCCGTCTAATGAGAAGTCTGGAATCTACAAAATTGAATGCCAGGATTGTGCAGCTGTGTACATTGGCCAAACACGGCGCAAGTTCAAAGTTCGTTTAAAAGAGCATAAGAAAGCTGTGGCCAACAAACGAGCCAACGAGTCAAGTGTGGCAAGTCATGCTATCTCCCTCCAACACAATGTCGATTGGGACAACGCGAAAATTTTGAAAAATATTAGGAAATCGTCGCAACTTAATGCATGGGAGTCGATGCATATCATGACATCGGAACAGCCGCTTATGAACGAGGATGATGCTCCCATACTATCGCCTCTCTTCCACCTCACCAAACTGAAATTGTAACTCTCTCCTACTAATTAGTTGGACATCGCCCCGTAGATGGGTAACAGCTTACCCGAAACCGGTCGGTAAAAAAGGTAAAATTTTTTTACATTGTAAGAACCATAAGTGTTTGTGTCCCGTTTAATATTTATTCGACTGATAGAGCTGTCAATTTTTTTCTGCTCACTCATGGGTTACTACGATTGATGCTGAATGGGCAGTTTCGTCAGTGCGTGTGAAACTTAGTCCATGAAAATCGGCAATTTTTGTCCATTTTTTTAATGCAAAGGTTATCAACTTTTTTGGATTTCGTTATCTAACAAAAAGGACATTTAGAACAATTACAATTACAAAAAAATCACATGACCAGTGTTCTAAAGACAAGCGTCTGTTATTAAACAATAAGTAGATAATTAATTACTGCCTATTGTTAGTGAATCCCACACAAAGATAAGCGCTATAGCAGCAACGAGCTCCACTGTGAACAATAGTTTTCCACTTTTCACTTGCCGTTCTCTGATACTACAACTACAACTACGAAAGTGGCTTTATTGACACAAAATATTTATACCCAAGCTATCGAGCCAACCCGGGGAGCGGCTTCAATAGTGCAGAAAATCGCCAATAGACATGGCGCCCCGGCAGAAGCCGGACCAAAGTTCCACCGGGGAGGACCTGCATCGTTTTCGGCAGTGCACAAAGTTTTTGGCCCCCCGCCCCGATCGGGGCACAAACAATACGATTTATGTCAAAAGTTCACTCTTCTGCCTGCCACACGCTTATATCATGTTTCCAATATGTTGCTCAAGAGGCTCCCGGGCATTTCGATTTCCATGCCGAATGGGTTGGATTTTTCCGATCTACCCGGGGTATGAGGCGGTAGACAGGCAGGCAAGCAACGACATCGACGACGACGCCTTGATGGGTTAAAAGCATTTCCTAATTGGCACCCGCATTCAAGAAGTTTCTCCGGTCGGTTGCTGCTGCATCATATTGTTCCAGGGCTCGGTCAAAGCGACAAAACTCGAGAGTCTGTCGCTCAATCTGGGTCAATGGGTTTTGGGACATCGGAAATTAATTTCGCTCCGAATGGTTGCCACGAGAGTTTTGCTGATTTATCGGAAGTGGCAGTCGAGTGTCGTTGAGTAGAGGGAATATAGGAGAAAAAGTTGCTCTTTCACTGTGATACTCGCAAGACTGCGGCTGACCGCCATTTGCTGCCATGTTAATCAAAACTTTAGCGATGTGGCATCTAATTCAAGCAATAATGTTTATCGAACGAATATGTGATGAATGCTAATATAGAGCTTGCGTTCAACGTGAGCCAGACTGTATAGAAAGTCAGTCTATTGATGGTTGCATTGTTGCTTGTTCACTACTGCTTCGGTAGTAAATCTGCACTTCATCTGTACTAAGCTCCAACATCCTTTGTTCGAAATCATACTTCTGATATCAGGCAGCAAAAGTCAGATTCATAACATTTTAATTCGATTATCGTTTGTTTGCAGGCAGAAAGTTTCCAGGTGAACGGTGAAGAACGAGAAAAAAACCTTGGAAGCGGGCTAATACTTCTATTCTAACTGAACCGGAAAGGTGTTTTTTTTGCTTTCATAATACTAGCGGCTATATTCCGTTTGTTGGAGATATTGCACTATCCATTATCTACACGGCAATACGAAGCTGGTGCCTGCCCGAGTTGGCCTCATAGCTGGTATCATAGCCTCTTTGAGACACTGCCAGGAATTTAATTCTTCATCAGATTGCAACTTTCGAAATCAGCAAGACCACTTCCGGGGCTTACCGACTGAGTTTAGCAGCGGAGTAGAGTGAAAGCATCGGAAGCGAAGAAACAAAGTTGCTTCTCTCGTTTCATAATTAATTTCCACTTGGACTGCGAAAACCCGGCGATGTTGCTGCTGCTACTGCTGCTGGAGAGATTCCCGACCGTCGGTGATAGATTCCGACGCTGATGGAACTTTGAGAAACTCATCACATATGCTGATGGTGTTTCGTATACCTCTTCAACCTTGAAGCGGCAGGCAGCCAGCACGAATGTTCGGGTTTGGGTTGCTGTTGTTTGCCGGAAAATTTTCCTGACGTGCAAACACCTATCCCTCCTCTCCAGCTGCTACTGCTGCGGTGGGGAAGATTTTCCCGGACGAAGTTCCGCCAGTTAGAGGATTGTTCTGATTGCAACGCTGCTGGTAAGGTCGGTCTGGTGCATTGTTTGTGGTCGAATACCTGAATAGTTAACCAGCTATTTGGGTGCTGCCCAATACTTTCGCAATGAGATAACAGTTCCTGTAAACTGTATAGATTCAGCCCTCACTCCTCTTGAAATTCAATAAAATTTTACACACAACGGCTGCTATTAGGAAGTGCAGTTTTGATTCTTGTGAAATTAATTTTTAGAATTTTTTATCGGCTTATTCAATGGCATTTACCCTATTTTGAATGAAGTGTTTTAGAGGAAAATTCCCATGAAAAAACAAGTATATTTCAAACAGTTTTGCAGTTACGAAAATGAACTACTTTATTCTACAAATACTTCTGTTTCAATATGAGTACATTTTTTTCGGCTAAGATATTGACATTTTATTTGAATATTTCAAAAGAGAAAAAAAATGCTCACCCTTCAGTAAAACATTTTGTGTCAAAAAGCCTCTCTGATTCTTTCAATATCTACTTGCAAATGTCTGTGGAATGTCTGCAAATTTCTTTGTTTTATTCCCCTACCCCTTTTTTTATTTTTTGTTGTTACCTTGTTTATTTGTGTTCATACCTTTTCACACCTTTCACTCTTTCTTAAATTTGTATATCCTCTATCTGCTATCTGCTTCTATCTTTTTTCTTTTGATTAAGACATTGAAATCATTCAGTGAAGAAACGACAACATTTTCGCTTAATTTTCTGTTGGTCTTTTAGCTTTTTTTCCTGTATGGATCACTCACTGCGACCAGAAACTTAGGTATCTGCTGTATTCCGTACTTAGGTAATGTCACGAACGAGAGTGAGTGATATGCTTTTATTATTATCCGTGCTAGAGTTTTTGCTATTACCAACCTCGTACCTTTTGCCAATATAAAGGTCGACAAAATAAAAGAAGGAATTTCAAAAGCTCAAGCCGGAGATACATGAAAGATTATAGTTATTCAACCATTCCTATGAATTTTGGGTGCCCCTAACCATTACCCAAACGTGTCAACTTACGTGAGAATGTCATGCAGAAATTGCTTGCCGGGTTCGTCGCTTTAACGTTATGTTAACGAGGAAACTCATTTGGGGCTCTGAAAAATCGGTAATGGCTAGGGACACCAAAATTCACAGGAATGGTTGAATAGCTATAATCTTTGTATCTTTTCCGGTTTGAGTTTTTGGAGTGCACCTGTGTTGACCGCAGTGTTTGTTTTATATTTTCTCTAGTCCAGTAAAGTCCGTTGATATTGAATGGCCTGGATGCTACTATCATTCAGACCCACGATCACTTGCCAAAGTGTACTTTGTAACCTTGCGGCTACGATACTTCTCAATGTCTTTAAAAATATTTGTCTTTGTTTTTCTTTCTACTGATTTTACATGATTTCTGTTGTACATGCGTGTTGTCCACGAATTCCCTATAAAATTTATACGTTTAAATTTTTTTCTTTAATTTATCGAAATAGTGTTCTCTTTTTTTTTATTTTGTTTTTTTAACTATAGTTTTCGAAGTTCTGAATATCCAATTTTTCAGCTAATTTATTTTTCCACTATTATCTCTACATACACTACCTAATAATGAAAAATATTTGTTTCCAATTCTGTTTGGTTTAACCAGTATTAGTCGTTGACTCACGATTTTTTTTTTTCTCTTGGCTCCATTTTAAATTTTTTTACAATATCTCTTCACAATTGTTTCATTTCAACGTCATGTAAATTTTGAAAGTTTTTTTTTTTCAATTATTTACCGCCTCTAGCTCCATCTTTTACAATTTTTGTTTGTTTTACCAATGGTTCTCATTCCGCTTTTTGATTTGTTTCAACTAATTTCTATCCATTTTCGTATTTTGCATGTAAACTTGTCGTGTTCTCAAAATTCGTTCTCATTTTTGTAGTTAATTTTTAACTTTCTATATATTTTATTTTCATTAATTTTTATTTATATCTTACCATGTGTTTTTCCTTTTGCCTTTCGCATTTTAGTATAAGAATAAAATTTTCCATTATGTCAATCTCTCTATTTCTTTTCTTCTCAGCTCTCATGTGATTTTTTATTCTGTTTAATTGTTGTGTCTATATTTCCGCGTCGTTATCACTAATTTAATACTGTTTTTTTTTTTTGACGTGTAACTACGTCTTTGTTTACTATACTGAGATGTTTTTGTAAAACTGGGAATAAAACTGGCAAATATTGCGCCAGATGTTCAACGTTAATAACAGTATAACCACAAGATGGATAACAATAACCAATATTTTGTTGGATAGATAAAATGTATAACAATTTTGTAATATGCTAGTTATCACTCTAATTTCATTGCTAAGCGGTAAAATTGATAAAAAGCTTTAATGACAAATTTACGCGAGCAGTGAACCAATTACATGCAAGAATTCCTAGCACAGACGACGTGAATGGATACCAAACCGTTCCATGTGATATTCTCTGTATCAATATCGAAAAAAAGTTGACAGAGTTTCCCCGTCCCAATCGGTCAATTTATTTTTGCTTCCATGAGCTTAGACTAATATGATGTCTCGAAGGTAAAAACTTTCCAAAAAGTTTGAAACAACCCCCATTCTTGAACAATTCCTAAACCTGCTGTCAGAACGTAATAAAAACTGATGTCTTGAAAGAAAACATGCTGGTATAAGCAACAGTACCAGTGGAGCAGAAAGCCGCAGGTCTCTCGTCGTCTATGATTGCAGCGGTACTCTTTTATTCGTACATTTCAGCGGTACACTTCCATTCGTACTGCAGCACGCGGTACTATTTGTATTGCAGTGGTAAACTTCTGTTCGTACATTTCTATTCATGTGCAAATACTGTTGCTGGTGGTGATTGAAAATTTATCTCATAAATATGATTACCATAAATTACTCAACAAGAATTGTACATTTTTAAACGGTTATAAGTTATATTTATTATATTTCATATTCGATATTAACTAAATAATTGTGACGGGATAGTATCGAAAGATTGAATTCCCAAATATACAAATTTATAGAAGAGTAAGAGCCAGTGAATGCTTGTGAATTTTTGGTCTATTAGGATTTGGTTTGGTTAAGAGAAATTCTTTTTGCTTCTTCAACAAGAACGATAAACTTTGCTTTGTCAAATACATGTTGTTTGCCCAAATAATTCTACAGGCATAATATCGCCAAATATAAACGATATTTTTTCGAGTGTTGTTGAATAGTCCCACGTCACCATTTCATACAACCCTAGGGCTGTATACTTTGCAGTATTATTTTATGTGTTTTCTTCACAAATTCCCTTTGAATTTTTTGCCGCTAAAAAGTTTTCTCGCTGTTGTAGTTTTTGTTTTCTTTCTTCTCTCTAGTTGTTTTCCGTTCTATTTGGTTATACCAGCATTTGTAATTATTTTGTGTTGGTTTCCTTCTCAATTTACACTTAGAATTTCTTTACATTCATTTTGTTCGTTTTCAATTATGTACCGGTTTTGACACTTTTAATTGTTAATTTAATTTAATTCCGTGATTTCTATTTCAAGCAGTAAATGTGAAGCTAACGATTGAAAAATGTACTAACTAGGGAAATAGTTATTTAGAAATTTACGAAAAGTATAGTCCAGCAGGTGGGTCTCGAACCCACAACTTCTAATCCCCGGTCAGATGCGTTTCCGATTACACCACCGCAAGACGTATAAGTCGACCTTGCTAAATAGCTATTTCGTATCGCTTGTACACTTTATCGCACGTCATCATTTACTCAGTAGAGAGTATTGTTTGGTGGCTGGCTTTTGTTTCGTAACTCTCACTCACGGCATCTAACCGGAGATTAGAAATTGTGGGTTCGAGTCCCACCTGCTGGACTATATTTTTCGTAAATTTCTAAATAACTATTTCCCCAGTTAGTACATTTTTCAATCGTCAGCTCCACATTTACTGCTTGAAATAGAAATAAAAATAGCTTGTCTTGCATTATAGTCATTAGAAATAAGAAAGGTTAATTCCGTTATTTAAAACTATTATCCTTTCATTTTTTATTCGATTTTTCTGCATAAACTTTTTTTGAGAGTATCTTAAAATTTAATTTAATTCTGTTTTCTCATTTTCGATTTCTTTGCATTATTTTTTTCCAGTGGTTTTCGAGTTTTAATGTACTAAACTGACGGAAACACGATATTTCTTCTTTTCATTTCTTTGTCTCTCTTTCGTCAATTTTTTCTCCTGATAACTTGAATTTTTCCATTTTTTGTTACTTTTCTTTGTTTTACTTGGTATCTTTGTAAATTATTTTTTTTACTCTGTGTCTGCCCTGTTTATTTGATTTCTTCGTTTAATTTGCTATCGATGTTTTATCACAGTTATTTTTTGAGTTTTACGACTTCCTTACATCTTTACCATCTTTTTCTCTTAGTGATTCCCTGAATTTTGTAGCAGTGTTTTTATTTTTTTTCGCCTATTCGAGCTTCTTTAATTCACTCTCTATATCTCCAATTTGTCCCTGTTCTTCCCTGCAATCTGCTATTCCAATATTTTCTGTATATCTTCCTTTCTTTTAGCTATATTTCCGTTTTTTTCTCAGTCTAGTTTATAACTATTTTTATTGTTTTTATATCTTTTTTCAATTTCATTTTTGCTAAAATTCATTTTTCTTTGAATTCTCCATAATTTCATTTAGTTTTACCCACATTCATCGACGACTTGGAATTGTTTCAATTCATCTTTTGTATCTTGTTATGGTAGTTTCGATATCAGTTGGTATAATTTTCTAGGGTTTATTCTACCATCTCCAATAGCACCTTGTTTTTTGTTTTTAATTTTTGAAACCAGTTTGGATATTTTAAAACGATTTTTATCCTGTCTCTCAGATATACCATTTTACCTATCAGTCTCTGTCTGTTGGTTTTTTTTTGTTCTGTTTTTTCTTCTAGAAATTTGAGTTTTCTCAGTATTTCTCTTTGTATTTTTATTTATTTTGTTTTCACTCTGGCGAGTTTGTGGTTTCTGTTCGCTCTTATGTTTGGTTTATTCTCCGTTTACTTAATGTCTTCTCTTATTTTTTCGTGAAACTTTAGAGTTTTCAACTGACTAACATTACCTAAACATTAAGATAGTTTTCTCAAGCTGTTGATTTATTGATTTATTTTACCTCGCATTTTCACTATGACTATGACTATGACTTTGACTATGAGTAAAACTATGACTCTTTCTTCCCCCTGCCTCTCCCTCTCTCTTTCTCTCTTTATCTCGCTCTTTTTTTCTCTCTCACTCTCTCTCTGTTTCTTTCTCTTTTTCTCTCCATCTTTCTCTCTCTCTTTCTTTCTACATCTCTCTTCCTAGCTCTTTTTATTTCTCTTACAAGCTCGAAACTCAAACTTAAGAATGAATAAGATTGAGTTTCGTTTTTTCTGAACTCTGCGCCTTTGATCCTTTCTAGTTATCTCTTTCTTTCTCTTTCTCTTTCTCTTTCTCTTTCTCTTTCTCTTTCTCTTTCTCTTTCTCTTCCTCTTTCTCTTCCTCTTTCTCTTTCTCTTTCTCTTTCTTTTTCTCTTTCTGTTCTCTTTTTCTTGGTCTCATCCTCTCTCCCTCTTAATTCTTCTTTTGTTTTCTCTCTCACTTACTCTCTCTTTCCCTTTATCAAACTCTCCCTATCTCTTTCTCTTACAGTCTTCCTATTTGTCTCCTCCCTTTTACTCACTCTCTCTCTCTTCCTCTTACTCTCTCTCTCATACAGTCTTGCAATTTGTCTCCAATCTTTTACTTTTTCTCTCTCTATCTTACTTTCTTTTTCTCTCTCTCTCCTACACTCTCTCCGCCTCTTACTTTCTCTTTCTATTATTTTCTCTTTCTCTTACTCTCTCTTTGTCTTTCTTTCTTTCCTTATCTTATCTGTATTTTCGCAGTTTTCAGTCTGTGGTTTATCTCTCGCTTTCTCCTTTTCTCTCTTCTTTTCTAGCGCTCCCTGAGCTATCTCTTTTTATGTATCTCTCTTTGTCTCTCTCTCTATTTCTTTCTCTATATCTACCTCTCTCTCTCTTTCTCTTTTCCACTTCTCTCTATGTCTTTTTCAATCTTTCTATCTCTCTCTATCTTTCCATTTCTATCCCTCTCTCTTTCTATTCTATTTCTTTCTCTATATCTACCTCTCTCTCTCTTTCTCTTTTCCACTTCTCTCTATGTCTTTTTCAATCTTTCTATCTCTCTCTATCTTTCCATTTCTATCCCTCTCTCTTTCTATTCATCTCTTTCTTTCTTTTTTTTCTCATTTGTATTCCTATCTTTCACTCTCTGTTTCTATCTTTATTCCTATCAATTTTTTCTATTGCCCTTTCCTTTTTGATCTCCTTATCCGCCTCTCTTTCTTTCTATCGCTCTTTTTTTACCTTAGTCAATAATAATTCATTAATAAGCTTGAATTTCGCTTTCTATTACTGTTCAGTTCTGCGATTTTTTTACTGTAAAAATAATGTTTTTTTTTCATTAAGGGTCGTACACAAATTACGTAACGCATGGAGAGGGGAAGGGGGTTTGAGTCTGCGTTACTTATTGTTACGTAGGGGGGTGTGGGGGTAGTAGAGACAGTTACGTAACTGTGATGTTTGCTCGGAATTGAAAATTTCGGAGGGGGGTCAGGCTGATCTACGTTACGAAATTTTGAGGAGAGGAGTCATGTCGAACGTTACCTATCGTTACATAGGGGGGAGGGGGTCTGAAATCTAGATTTTTAGCGTTACGTAATTTGTGTACGACGCCTTATTCAATTTACTTTTGTCAGTATTTACATTTTTTTCAGAATATTCATGGTTTGCGATTATTTTTTTCTCGTTTTCTTTCAATTCTATTCTATTTTTTCTCCCTACAACATTTTATTATTTGTCTTACTTGTTTTCTTTTTTTCTTGATTGATTGAATATTTACCCACGTTATTGATGTGTTTGATTCTGCATATTTTTTGGCATTTAATTTAGTTATAAATTCGTTTTTTTATTTTCACTGCCTTAATCGTTTCCTATTTTCTCTGCGTTTTTCTTGCTCATTTCAATTAATTATAAGTTTCTGCATGTCGATAGTTTGTGATATTTTTCTTCAAATATGTTTTTGCTCTTTGTATTTTCTTGATTTGTTCCTGATTTTTTTTTCTTCATCTATATGTTCCTGATTTGTATTCGTTTTCTCTTAGCTTGTTCTTTTAGGGCATTGCACCGTGAGCTGAGAAGACTTTCCACCTACATCATGTCAGCTGCCTCAAAGCCTCAAACTGTTCTCTAGTACAACCACTAAATTTGGTGCCCTTTTTAGTAAACTGGGTGTCTGCGGATCGAACGTGTTCAGAAGAGACTTATCCGACTTGCGTTACGTGATCTACCCTGGCGTAATCCAGAAAATCTACCATCGTATTGTGACCGTTGTCGATTATGTGACCTTGACACGCTAGAACGTTTAGTTTGGTTTCAACTACGTTTTTCTTTCTGTTCTTGCCCCGAAAAATTGTTTTGACTTACTGATTTAGCGACATTTGCTGGTTACCTTCATTCGGTTTAACTATCACAGTGGCGTAGCCAAGGAGGGAGAGCCCGGAATCAAGTCAGTTGCTAGACTGATTTTATTAAACAAATTCTACTTAAACCTAATCTTCTCCAAATAAACTATCCTCTTTTCCAATTCATGCTGCCTTTGTCTAACTTTTTAGTCCTTGGTTTTGTTTAGTCACCGATAGTTACCAAAAAAGAAACCTCTTTTTTTGTCGCCTACTCATTTCGCTACCATGCGAAAGTTGTTTCTATCTCGGGAAACAAGGTGTCTAGTATCATCAGCTTATTCCAGCGAAAGTATATAGAGAAAATATCAACGGAAGGCTCATCAAATATCTGTCTGTTCGTAGGAATGGAATTCGATGATGTAGTGCTAGGAAGAAGGCTGCTGCATGATTGAGCTGGAATTTTCATGTGGACTTTATTCGAGAAGACAAAACTTTTGACACCTACTGTAGAACGAAATTCCGAAAATCAATTTCCATTGGCACCTTACTGTGTTATGGCATGCGTTGAACAGAAATGCGAATGTTGTCATCGAATTGACCATTGACTGAACTACGCAACGGTTTATTTGCACGGCAAGCGGTATCACTAAAGATGGCAAAAAACACTTTATCTTTTACATTGTTCTCTCCTATACTCTCTCTTTAATATTTTCACGCACTTATATCTATACTGCAACGCAACCCATATTGAGAGTGAGTGATATGAGCACGCCAAACCACTATTTTTCTAATCCCGTTCTGCTACATGATAGTCATTGATTTAGGTTGCTCTTTTCTAATATTACCAAAATTCACACCACCCCTAGAAAGAATTTCTTGCTATGCTATAATTTTAAATTTCTTTGTTTTTCGTTCGTTTCTCTATTTACTTCAACACCTGTTTTGCTTATTAGTAAAATATATAATACTGTACCAAAAAAAAACACTTCCACCGTATCCCAATGACGCTGATTCAATTTAAAACTGTCAAACTTAAATTTTATTCCATCCTCCAGCAATTCCATCGCTTCGCGACTGTAATAATTCATGAAATTAAAAGCAAATTTGCGTGCTTCCGCCGATGCAGCTCATCAACGGTATCATCGTCGGATGTTTCCACCAGCTAATCCTTCGACCCCATCCTGCCAACTTTGAAAGTACGTTGCAAAATCACCGTTGATCGCTTCCTTTTTTTATCGTCCATTCACCGTCGCCGGCACCGAACCTGATTGTTATGCTGCAGGACTTGAGAGTGGCTAACGAACTGACTGACTGACTGACTGTCGCGATAGACTGCGATCTTTGAGCGCGCGACTGGTGAATAATGAATGAGTGCCAACTGATAATGACGTGACCCCCTTGTCGCTTTTACGGGTTGAACAATTTTTCCCCCAGTTTTCGAGAGGGAGGACTGTCAAATTAAGCGTCCGTCCGTGATTACCGAGCGGCTGCTGTGCTGTGACGAAGTTTGTGCTCACAACTGGAACACAAGGTGAAAGAAGAGGAAAAAGAAGAAAAAAAAATAAGCGTAAGAATCGTTCCACTGAAAGGCGGAAAATTCCTGCATCACAAGGCACACTAAATCGGAGATGATTGATCGAAGCGATAAATTACACGCCTGTTTAGCTTGACTGCACGTTTTGGGTGGCAACGTTCTGGGATTCGTGGGAACAGAACTTACTCTCTCTCATTTTTTTCTTGTCTCTCTCTACTTGGAATATACAACAGCCGTTCCAATGTAATGTTGACGTGAAAGAAGTTTCGAGATTTGAATCACAAAGAACATCACCCGTGGTTTGCTGGAATCGATGATCATAATTATAGTCTTATCTTTTTTTGATTACGGAGTGCAAACAGCAAGAATATACAAATATGACATTAGGACTGTCTGTTCAGTCTGAGAAATAAGAGAATAAAAAAACAGCAGTGCAAATTTGATCAGTGAGAAAACGTATTCTCAAAAAAATCAGTTACAAAAATTAACAGAGTCTAGTCAAATACGTAACGAATGAAGACAAACCAAAGGTCACATTTGTAAATTATGAATCTTATTTTCGCAGCCCTTTAGAATAACGAGTTGAAAATATTTAAAGCACACTCGCCGCAACAGCAGCGCATTCATCCGTTATAGATAAAACCATTGCTATTATTCATTATTGTCTCACCTATATGTAAATTTAATTATCGTTAAATCACCGCACATAACTATTCTGCATTCGATACACCATGGCATGGCATCCGTTTGCGTGCCAATCCATTCTGGGCACGTAACAGCAGGGATAAAAATTCTACAATCGCATCGTAAAAAAGACCATCGCGTTCCGCAATCGTCCTATCGATCGATATTTTATGAGATACTTTATCGATTTTTTACGACCAATTATTCGATCTTATATTTTGTTTCTTTTTTTTTTCACTCTTTTTGCGCGCAACCTTGCATCGCAAGGATGGCTTTAGCACCTGAAGCTTCCAGTACAGTAGGTAATTTTGGTAGCTTCTTCATGATGTATGGGCTGATAGTGCAAATCCATCCGCATGTGATGAACTGTTCAAGCTTGGCACAAAAAAAAATCTGATGTGCATTCGCTTGAATTTTCCATTATTATATGCACGAAGTTTGCCTCATCTGCGTATATTTAAATTGAAATGACAATCAATTTGCTTCGTCCTCCACGGTGAGTTGAAACTCGAATGCAGAGAGAAAAAGGCAAATTCTGATCAGTACGAAAAAGATGGTGTGCGAATAAAGATGACAATCGAATAAAACTCAATTTGTCAATTGGCGGAAGGAGGGAGACATAACTCATGCTCATCGAAACACGGTGAGGTTTTAGCTATTCGGAAAACTATCAGTAAAATAATACAGCAGAAGAAATTAATTAAAGCTTGTCTCTTCCTTCCGAATGCATGCACCCATACACATGGTAATCAGGAAAGCCGAACCAGGCATTAGTTTAAATTACATTGGCATTTCGGGTTTGATGTTACTGATTGCTATCTTTCATCGGTCGAGTCAACACGCAAGATTGCAGTTTAACATACTCTGGCACGCAAATCTGTAGCCTGCAGCTACAACGGGTCCTGGTACTGGCACGTAAGTATCGGACAGCTGGCTATCGATATAGTTACACATGCTTGCCAACACCTTCGGCCGCCACAGTTGCCACAGTTGCCAAGGCCGAGTGCAGCAACGCAACGGCAGCGAAGACTGCAATCTAACTTAACCTAACCTAACCTTGCCGCTCGGGATGCCCGCTGCAGTGCGGTGCACCGAAGCCGGCCGCCAACAACCATTCAAGTTGGCATAATATAAATATCGCAATATCTCATCATCACCATCGGAAACGTCGGCACACTTTTCACCTCTTGACCGTCGTCGCCGTCGTCGTCTTCGGTTGGAGTGCAAAGGATTCTCTGCCGCCTAACCAAACGCAATACGGGCGCGGCGGTGAGTTACGACCCAGTTGCTGCCCGGTAGGCAGTGTCAAGCGGAGTCGGAGAAGAGTTTACACTTTACACAGGTTCACAAACTGAGTTGCACAAAGTCTCCCAGATTGGTCGATGGTTTGCTCTGTCTTTACTCTAGCAACCGAAGCGGTAGACTTCTGCCAGGCAGTGGGTTCAATTGGTAATAAGAGCTAATATTTAAAAAATTAAAATATTATCGACTTTATGTAAATTATTATGAAGACGCAAAAACAAGCGCTGCTTGTGACAAAAGATGTTACTACTTAGGTTAGTAACTAGAACTTAACTTAGTTCTGAAGAAATCTGTAATTTGATTATTAGAATTGTTATACTATCAAATACTGTCAAACAATGTAGAAACGCAGAATTTGGCCTCTGATTGGCGCTGGTCTTATTGCCCTAACACGAATGACAGATAATTCTACCTAGGTAACCGGGAATGCAGAACCTACTTCTGCTCAAATAAGTCATTCTACTTTTTATTTGTAAATGAATATTCGGTAGCACTTCAACATCTCGCTTATACAAAAAAATTGAAAAAAAGCATGACTGCATGCATACTCATACTCATACTCATACTCATACTCATACTCATACTCGTACTCATACTTATACTCATACTCATACTCATGCTCACTGTCGCCAACTGTACAGATTTATCTGGAAATGTACAGATTTTCTCGGTTTTTTCGGTACAGATAGTATACCGTACAGATCAAAGATTTCGAGAAAAAGTACAGATAAGTACAGATTTTCTAAATGGTTAGAAAAAAATTAGACAAAACTTTTCGACCGACTCTTGCAATCCACGCACTTAGAATTTACTGCCAAATCCCGGTAATTTGCTACCGAGAATGGCACCATTAGGTGAAAAACGGTAGCTGTTCCTTTTTTTCATACATAAATCTCGATTTAACCAAACTAAAATGTTGGTACAAAATATCCGAAATATCAGTAGTGTTGCTGAATTATGGGTTTCATTGTTTTTTGCCTCAGTAATATGCATTACCGAGCCCCATTCTTAAGTGTGTAAAAGTACTATTGACAATCGAGCTAGTAGTTTGGAATTAATATTAACTGAGTCAACGCAGTCACAGTTTTCTCTAAACAATTCACATTGAAGCTGCTTTTTCAAAAATATAGAAAATAAAAACTTTGGGCCAGTGGTGTACAGATATTGGTACAAATTTTATGGAAATAGTACAGATGACAAAGATTTTTGCAGCTCCCAGTACAGATGAAAATGTCACAACACTGCTCATACTCATACTCATACTCATTCTCATACTAATACAGGTGAATACGATTTGCTGCGGTAAGAGAACGGAAACTGTAGCAGATCAAATTGAGAAACTGGCTCATTAAAAAAAGCTTTCAATTGTAATTAAATCCCCTAAAATTATATTGAAAAGTTAGAACCGTAAAACTTCGAATTCTTAAACTGTTCTTTTCAGGACAAGTAAAAAAATAATTGAAAGTTGAATTTCCCTCTACTAGTTTTGCACTAGCAGTGCAACTTGTGCCTACTGTTGAAATTTGGTTTTTCTGTTTTTCGAGCCGATTATTTATTATAAACATTGTTCTAACTTCGCGTAAGTGAATTAACAATTTGCAACTAATTTACGCAAAGAAAAAGGGCTTTTACAAAATTGACTTTCATTGATCGTTGAACCAATGCGAATGCTCTGAATAATGTGGGTACCACGCAAGCTCACAATCAATCAATAATTTGTAATTCGCAGTAATGCTAAGAACTGTAATAATCGTAATCCATCCATCACAGTCGACTCCACGAACCGACGTGGAACAAGGATCAAGTGTTATTTCACACCACAGAAGATTACCCCCAACAATTTATAAAACTTGATTCAATTAAAAACAAGAATTACGAAACCAGTTGTATCTCAGCATTGCTTGAAGGTATAAAACTAGTTTCTATAGTATAATCGCTTCATTATTCATCTCAACAGCTAGGTGCACCTATATTCATCTTATTTTTCTCATTTGTCCAATTTACCGTCAAATTTCTACAAATTTCGGAAGTTAATTTATTTGCTTCTCGATTTTGTCATGTGGTTGAAAATTTTAAGTTGAAAATATGGTAAATTTTAATGATGAATTGATCAAAAAGGCGTGATGAGATGAATATAGGATGAATATAGGAGCGATTACCCTATCAAATGCAGATAATGTATTATAATTTATTATTTTCTTTAGAATGAATATTTAAAACATATAATACTCTGCATTCTTGATGATTTTTCGCATGGGCGCAACTAAGGAAAATTTCTAGTGGGGGCTAGTTTTCATGTATGAAATTTAAAAAAAACGAAAAAAAAAGTTTTAATATGCTTATTCAATAACGCTTAAAATAGTGTCGTAACAGCAGAAAAAATCACTTCGGGATAGAATCTCCGAAGATGTACTGAATATCTTGAACACAGCGTCAACGCCAACCTCTTTCAGCAACACTGATTTGATACCGACTGTGATACGAGCAACCAAGAGAAAACCGGTGAACCGGTGGGAACTTGGTCGTATGCTGACAGGAAAGGGGTAGTTGTTCTCCTTAGAGAGCAGCTTGCCTGAACCCCACAGGCTAGGGGATGCTCAAACAGCGACTGATCCGGACCGAACGGCTGAACTATGAAATGCGGTGTCTCGCCAGCTACACCTATGGCGGCAGCCCCGTCGCGAGACTAGGCATCGCAGCCCTAGTAAGGCAGCATACTAAAATAAACATACTACGAAGAATCAAGAATTCAAAACGAACCGGAACAATAGGCAATGACCCAGCCGACGAAATAAGGACGACGAGTAGAAGCTCGGTACATGTAACAGTAGATCGCTCAACGCGCCAGATGTCGACTGGATTCCGCTGGATCAGCTAGAATCCCGCGATTTGACATCGTTGCGCTCCAGGAGCTTTGCCTGAAAGGAGAGAAGGTACGGTGGATTTGTGACCGCAAGGCACAGTACCACCAAAGCGGTGGCACAACCAATGAGCTTGGTAGCGGTTTTATAGTGCTGTGCAGGGTGCAGAGTCGTGTGATGAAGTGGCAGGCAATCAGCGACAGGTTGTGTTTGTTGAGAATAAAAGGCTGGTTCTACAGCTACACTATTCCCAATGTGCACTGCCCTCACGAAGGAAGACCTGATGCAGAAAAAGAAACGTTCTACGCACAGCTGGAGAAACTTTACGATAGCTGCTCGCGTAGAGACATCAAGATTGTCATTGGGGACATGAACAGAAGGAAAGACTTATATAAGTCGGTGATCGGCCCGCACAGCCTGTACACCGTGACGAACGACAACGGCCAGCTATGCACCAACTTCGCAGCTTCCCACGGGCTGGCAGTCCAAAGTCCCTTCTTTCCTCGACCAACGTACAGCAAAACAATTGACCACGTTCTCACCGACGGCCCGTTCTTCACAGACATTACATACGTACGCACCAATCACAGTGCTGATCGGACATGACTACTTCAATACAAAAAACTACAAAACCCTGATATAACCGGTAGTCCTCTACGGAAGTCCTCTTGGTGTTTTCGAACGGAAGGTGCTGTGGACTATCTACGGTGGAGTACAAACGGACGACGGATAACGGCGACAGCGCATGAACCATTAGCTACAAGCGCTGCTTGGAGAAAACCCCATTGCGCACCTGGCGGAAGACAATAGGTTGCGGTGGGCCGGTCACGTCGTAGGGATGCCGGACGACAACCCTGTGAAATCACTTCTCTTCAGCAAACCATACCGGCAACAGAAAGTAAGGGGCGCAGGAACTGGTGAAACACAGCCTAAAACCGAGTAAAATGGCGACAACTTCTTGATACGGCACGAGTTACTACAGCTCTTGTCTGACTGGTAAGATGAGTAAGAGAGTAAGGCTTGAGAAACGATCCTGGATCATAACTAGTCCTTAGCCAATGAATGACGACATCTCAATTTATGTTGATTTTGATGCTCTGATAAGTAGTATAGAATGTATTTATATTGAATACAATCATTCTCTGGAAAATTCTAGGGGGGGGCTAAACACTTTCTAGAGGGGGCTGAAGCCCCCCCTAGCCCCCCCGTAGTTGCGCCCATGATTTTTCGTACTTTTCAGACTCCAAAGCTTAGACTTTCTCTTTTTCCTTGGTGGTTGAAATCTATGTCAAATTTTGTGTGAAAAATCTGCTTTGTTGTTGTTTGTGACCACTTTTTGATTTACTCTTCCCGTATAATATTATGACAAAAACAAAGAGGAAACTCTCTTATTCATCCGGCCTAAAGGCATCTCAAGCGGTGGTCCAAATCGTTGTTGTGTTCTATTTTTTTTTTTTTTGAACAAACTTAAATTTATTACCGGTGGTGTAAATTTTGTTTTATACAAGATCTTTTAATTGAATACCTTATTTTTAGCTAATTCCATATAAGCGTTTTGCGAGTGTTGGGGAATAAACAAAACAAAGATTTTTCATGACAATTCACAATTCATTTTTGTGGCTTTTCTGAAGAAGAAAATGAACAGGTTTTTCGTTTTTGGCTTCAAGGGAACCGGCCTGCAAAAGAGAGAATTCTGGAAGACCATAACCGTAGGTACAACTACTTGGTTTGCAACCATCAGCCACCAGGATGACAAATATGTTGGCTATTTGTTAATCGCCTTAATTGTAATGGGACTAAAGAAGACCCTAAGAGGCCAGAAAAACGTTCCTCGAAGACACTAAACTGAAAACGTTCAAAATGCAGGCTTGTTTCGAAGTCCTCAAAACCGAACCCAAGTTTGGAGAACTGCAAGATTCTGAAAGATTGATGAGACGAAAACGGAAGTTTAACACCTACGCGATCGAATATTTTTCGCTATCCTCCGAAGTCCTACTTGTAGCAAAAGTTTTTCGATCGTACCAATCCATCCTGAGAAATGTCACTGACGCTCGGTTCGTGAAATCCATAAAGTCATAAAGTGGATATGAAGTGTCTTGCCAAAGTAATCGTTTAATGTGCGTAAAAATTATCGAATTTCCGTTTGTTAAATATTGAGTGCTTTTTATTATAACATGTCTCATAAACTGATAGCATGGGGTATTGAATTGTTGACAGTGTGACAGAAATCCGCGGGTTTAAAACAACAAGATATACAACACCGGTGCGGAGAACAAAAAGTTGGACTTTATTAGCAGGTTCTATTCTGGTTTCGCTGGTGTAAATTTAGTATAAAGTTGTTTAAAAAAATAGACCACCGCTGAAAATGCCCTAATGGTGCATTTGTGTCTGTTGTATAAATTACAGTTGATAATTGAATTAATCGCGTCTTAGTTAGGCGCTATTATTTGACCCAATCGATATTGGCTGTTGCCGTCGAGTTCCTATCCAAAAATTAAATTCTTCTAACAAAACGGAATCAAGCTTCGTAAATGTAGATGACTTTTTTTTAGTGGCGACAACTGCCCAAATGAAAACAACAATAAATTGTTAGATTCCAGAGCTTCGCCAGAGCGACTGTTTGCAGCTTTTGGCAGCCAACATGAAAGCTGTAGTGTGGGCGTTATACAAGACAAGTTGGATTGAGAGGATTGAGAGGCCACAAAGGAGTTTTGTTCGTTCGTATCCCGTAGCCTTCCTTGGACAGACAGGCTGAATCTACTTCCATGTGAATACCGGTGTCATCTATTAGAGATTATTTCTATGGAACGTAGAAGAAAAATTCAGCAGGAAATGGTTGTTGCTAAAGTAATTCTTGAAAAAATCGACCATCCGGCTCTTGTAAGCAAGTTTTCTTTCAATGCTCCTAGTTGAATTCAACGCAGATCACTGTATGAAATGTTTTTAACGTCGTTCGCTCTGTTTTTGGATATTTTGAACCAATCTCCAGACTAATCCGCACCTTCAACAAAACTAACTAACTCCCGGCATTTCTGAAGGATCTGCAAGAGGGTTAAGATTTGATCCATAACAGCGCGTGCTTGCGTGGAGCCCGCTTAGTACTGCCCTAGGAATCCTTCTGCTAGAGGAGAAAGACGGTGGAGCAAAATATGGGAGAGAGCTTTGTCGGCGACGTTGATCAACGTTATGCCACGGTAGTTGCTGCATTGTAGCTGACAGTAGAGTAGAGTCCCATTACTGGTGCCTCTTTGCTGTGTTTGTAGAGCTGCCGCTCGATTGTTCTTCAATGATACAATTTCCAGTTTTGTCTTCAAGATATTTCGAGCTTAAACACTGTTATCGTTTGCAGGCTCTTGTAGGTTAGCTTTTCTTCCGTTGCTCCGCTATCAAGGTGCTCATCGAAAACTGCTTCCACCTATCGACCACTTCCCGCATGCTTGTGATCAAGTTTCCCTCCTCGTCCTTGCACATATCTGGACTCGGTGTGTAGCCCTTACAGCTTTAATCTACCCTCTCGTAAAACTTGCGCTAGTCAATAGTCCGAAACAGTTGCTTAAGCTCTTCACGATCTCTGTTCTCCTACTAACGTTACTTTTTCCGCAGAATCGTGGTCAACTAATTTCGAGCTCGCCGTTGTGACTTCTCCTATGATAGAGCGTATAGGTTTCTATTGTCTCTATCTTCTCTGATCTCTCCGAGAAGCAGGAAGTCTTCCGGGCACTTCTACATAACTGAACAGAACCACTAAGGTGCCACTTTTATGGTCGTTCTGATGGCCAAGCTAGGGACTCCATCCGTTTCCGGTGCCTTGTTAACCTTTAAGAAGTTAGCGATCATGATGAGCTCCTTAATCGTATCCTTCTCCTCTTCAGTTTCCGCACGACCGCAATCGCTCATAAATTGAATGTCCGACAGGTTAGCCGACCATCCCTAGTTTATGTCTGAGATACTGGAACGTCGGACGTAAGACATCGCTGGTGATCGCACAAGTAAATCGGTTGCTTTCCATTCCTAGACATGGTCACACGTCCGCGATGGAGCGGCAACTCAATGTTAAGGACTCGGGCGAAGCCAGCGCTATCTTCTCATTTCGACTTCGAATTTCTCGTCATCGAAACGGAATGTCTTCCACTTGCGGATGGTCGGAGTGTTGACTCTCCCCGTCGTTTGCTGCCTTGTGCTGTGGTCAACGCTTTAGCGGTGGTCGCTATTGATGTAGCCACCGTCTACCTTCCCTTCATGGTCATCCCTGAGCTGGAGAACGTCACGTCAATGGTCGACTTTTAACAATTTCATTTTCACTCGCTCACTTAACGATGGAGTTTTCCTTGAAGTTTAGAAGCAATTGTTTATGTTTCCCGTGTTCAAAGTTAGCGACAGAAGAAACGTAAGCAGTTATCGAGGTATAACGAGCTTATCTGCAGCGTAAAAATTATTCGAACTTATCGTCAGTGACGGGGTTCGTTGCCAGTCAAAGAGCTAGACAAAGTTGCTGATTATCACAATCATTCATGATTCATGATCGTCGCTGCTCACTAGTGACTTGGTACTAGAGCTGCAGCCTATCGCATCATCAAGTGCGAATAACAGTGCTTAATGAACTGTTTGGGTGTATTCTATCCTATACTTCTTCTCCTGCTATTGTATCTCACTGAGTTACCACATTCGGTCACCCGAAAAAAAGTTACTCACCATCAATTCGACTTACAGCTGAAGCGAACTAATCAAACGAAGCGAGCGAAGCATCGGGAAAGACTAATGACGTTTACAAAGGAAAAAAACCACCGTTGGTTTTGGTAAGAATAGATTCGTACAAGACCCAAACAAACGTCGCCGCCTAGGGTGGGCAAGCGAATTCTCTGTTTATCGAATAGGGTGTTCGATACATCTGAGAAGGGATGTATTCTTGACAGAATAAATTTTGCGGAATTAGTTTAGATGTTCGCACGTATTGTTCGAGATGTTTGAAAAAGGAAAAAATGACATTCTTTTAATGTATGTTGTTATTTTTATGTTTCTTAAAGACAACTGATTATAGGTTGTCTGATTCTGAAACTTAAAATGAATTTAACAAAACTGAAAGCATCGATAAGGCACCTGTATTTTATTGCCCCTCTGGCAGCAGCCTTTTTCTCCACAACATCCTTCATGTTTGTTTTTAACGCGCGGCAGTTCATCACTGCTGGACTCTTTTTATTTTAAAAAAACTACAACTACGCAGCACTGTTGGCTGAAGAAAGCTAATCGCTTCGGTTCACTGATGAACCGAATATGACTGATGCATATCGTACGAACGGTGCGAACGATGCAAATGAAGTGAATGATGCGAATCATCTTCTGAATGATGCGATTACCACGGAAAAAAAACCTCTGTCTTCCCTTTTGATCTGATCGGGTCCGAAGCGAAGATGGTGCGAAGAGAAAAAAATTCTCATACGTGAGTCACTCACCATGGCACGGGACAATCAACGCGTTCGTTTCATTTATGAGTGCATGCTTTGTTGCCACTGAACTGAGTACTTCTGGTTGCAGACAACGTATTTGAGTGTAATGAAGTGATAATCAGCAACACTGGAGCTAGAGATGTACTTACCACGAATTTGTTTAACTCCACCATCACCTGTATTACTGCAATAAAGAACAAAATTCAAGTTGATGTCATCTACACAGATTTGAAGGCGGCTTTGGATAAAATCGATCACAATATACTGTTTCAAACTGTCTTGTCTTGGATCTTCTTCGAAACTGGTATCTTGGATTAGGTCCTACCTGACGAGCTTCTGCATTTCAACCGGAGTACCCCAAAGCAGCAATCTAGGCTCGCTGTTGTTTACGCTATTTTTCAACGACGATGCTTCGAAATTGCGTTTGTTTTTCACACTCATTTACATCGATAACTTGAAAATATATTTGGTGATTCATTCAATTGAAGACTACCGTTGCTTACAAAACCAGCTGTATCCCAAAAAAAAAAAAAACAATTTCACTCCGAAGGATCGTACTGGATCCAATACTATCATTCAACAACCACTACACCTCGAAAATTACCAAGGCCAATCGACATTTGTCCGGCTGACCCTGCGTCACCTTCATTGGCGAAATCCTCCAGTTCTTCCTGAACACGAAAACCGATGCAGACTTCTGAAAAAGGGCGTAAAATTCAACAGGCGATGTTCGGCGCTAAATTGCTCAGTGGAGGAGTTGACTCTCCTCGGTAATTTTCATGTTGGATTTTCGTGTTGCTTTAAAAACATCGTAGATTGCGGGTTCAATCTCCCAGATGATCTCGAGGTACGATGCTGGCCTAACAAGCCAGTCGTCGTAGGTTCGAGTCTCGGCTCGGAAGACACTGTTAGTGTCAGTAGGATCGTAGCGTTAGCCCCGCAATTGTCCTGTACACTGAACAGTTGGCTGCGTAGTCTCACATCAAACAACCAAACAACTCACAAAATCGTAACTTTCGTTGAACGGAGAATCAGGCGAAGAAAAAAGTTCTTTCTCACCAAGACAATGTTTCCATGATTCGACCGACAAAATGAAAGGTTTGCATTGCAAACCGGTTCTTCACCCACCGTATTCGCCAGATTTAGCCCCGAGCGACTATTTTCTGTTTCCCCAGTTGAAAATGTGGCTCTCATCATCAAACGTTGAAACTTGAGAAATTTGTTGCCTAAATGGGTTTCATTACCTTTTTGGCTACAAGAGGTTGTTATTTATACGCCTTTTTGAAGGCATACATAAGATTTAAAAAAAGCTGAAGGACAGATTAAACTGCGCAATAATAGAAAAGTAATAGATTCCGTTCATGAAATTATTGAAGTGTCCTATTCTAGTTATGTTGCTTGTATTGACAACAATATGGCTGCTAAACTACCTATCTTCAATTTAGATGTTTTGAAAACTGTGAATTTTGTAACCAGTATTTTTTTTGAGAGCCAGTAGCGTGAATAAAAACACAATCCTGATAGGACACTCTGATGCTAGTAAGAGTTGAAGACATGTTGATCCGCCAGCAAATTTATTAAAAGCCTATTAAAGTTTATTTTCCAAGAGCCTCGTAGGCTTTTCGACAAAATTATAGAAGCTGAAATTCATCCTGTTGTGCAAATTGCAGAAGCTTTGAATAGTACGGTGATTTAAATATATGAGGTAAACAACAATCGATTTCTTATTTTTTGTGGTAACAATGTTCTGTATTAATTCCAATATGATTTTCGGTAACGATGTGTAATAACAGAAGAGAGGATTTGTCAATGATTAGTTACAAGGCTATCTACCAAACCGGGAACGCAGTTTGTAGCCATAATTAGTGTTCATAGTGTTCTACATCCGATTAACTTCAAAGTTCCTCAAGGAAGACACATATGTCCTCTACTAATATTATCATGCAGTAATGACATAGGAAATTTAAAATTTCAACTGAAAATTCAACTGTAATTGTCTTTCATCCCAGGTAACAAAACGGGTTTTATCAAAGTTTTATAGCGCTGTTTTGGCGTTATTGAGCGCTATAAAACTCTCGCTGTTTGCATAG
Organism: Wyeomyia smithii; assembly: GCF_029784165.1. NCBI lineage: Eukaryota > Metazoa > Arthropoda > Insecta > Diptera > Culicidae > Wyeomyia > Wyeomyia smithii. The sequence goes on from NC_073694.1 coordinate 55,980,354, forward strand.
CATGGATTCTAGCTTAAAAACCGATGTAATTTACCTAGATTTGAAAGCAGCGTTTGATCGGGTAGACCATGAGATACTGCTTAGTAAACTTGAACGACTCCAATCAGAATCCGTACGCTGGTTCAAATCTTACTTGACTAGTCGAAGTGTATGCGTGAAAATAGGTTCAGCTGTTTCCAGGTATTTTTCAAACATTTCAGGAGTTCCTCAAGGTAGTAATTTGGGCCCGCTACTCTTCGCTATCTTTATAAACGACGCTTCTCTCTTGTTACCACCCGGATGTCGACTGTTTTATGCGGATGATACAAAAATATTCAAAATTATACATAGCCTACGAAATTGTGTTGCGCTACAGGAGCATCTAAATACGTTCGTGAACTGGTGTGCAACAAGCTGCTTAACATTGAGTGTTGAAAAATGCAACATAATTTCATTCAATAGAAAGCGTGTACCTATCGAATACGATTATACCATATCGTCAAAACATCTTCTCCGTGTACAGTGCGTGAAAGATGTTGGAGTGTACTTAGATAGCGAGCTGACATTCAAGAACCATTATAACAACATTATCGCCAAAGCAAACCGTCGATTGGGGTTCATTTTCAAGATTGCCGATGAATTCCGTGACCCGTTATGTTTCAAAGCACTTTACTGTGCCCTAGTGCGATCGATTCTCGAGTCTAATTTTGTAATCTGGAGCCCATATCATGCAAACTGCTCCTACAGAATGGAAATGGTTCAGAAAAAATTCGTACGCTATGCTCTTCGTTATCTCCCATGGCAAGATCCACTGAACCTGCCATCATACGAGGACCGTTGTCGTCTTCTTTGTATTTAACCAATTAAAGTTCGCCGTCAAATAGCCCAAGCTGTGTTTGCTGCTAAACTACTGACTGGCTACATCGACTGTCCAGCTATATTGGCTCAACTAAACATATACACCCCTGAAAGACCGCTGCGCCAAAAGAGTTTCTCATATCTGGAACCACGGAATCGACTATATGGTTGCCATGATCCAATTCGTGTTATTTGCCACCGTTTTAAGAATGTTTTCGAGTTTTTTGACTTCGACTTACCAATGAATACGTTTCGTCAACGGCTACTTGATGCTCATAGAAGATTGTGAAGTTTTTGCTGTTTTTTTTTTTATTATTCATTAAGACTTATCTTTGTCAGATGAATGTAATTGTACAAATAAATAAAACCAATATTGTTGCTAGGGATTGAACCTGTCACAAGCAAAATATGTAATATTTCGTTCCACAAATCCAAAAGCACCGCAACAATCTGACCCATTCGGTGAAATTTTGTACCCAATGTTCAAAGGTATTCTAAGAATTAAGGGGTACATTTACAGTAAGTTTACTTTACGGCTTTGTTCTTGCCTTTCTCCTAGGAAGGTATAGCAATCACTGGCAAATCCGGAGGTATGAAAGCGCTCCAAAGGACCGAATGGTACATATCACTCGACTCGGTTCGACTAGCTAAGCATTTCCTGTATGTGTGTGTGTGTGTGTGTGAGTGTGTGTGTGTGTGTGTGTGTGTGTGTGTGTGTGTGTGTGTGGTGTCTGTGTGTGTGTGTTTGTGTGTGTGACTGTGTGTGTATGTGCAACTTTTCAATCTCACTCGACTTTCTCAGAGATGGCTTGACCGATTTTCACAAAAATATTCTCAAATGAAAGGTCTAGTTGCCCCATATAACTCTATTGAATTTTATTGTTATCGGATTTTTGGTTTGCATGTGATTCATCAAAATGTGGAAATCACGAAAGTTCATTATATCAGAAACTCCACAACTGGTTTGAACGCCTAAAAATCCCTAACTTTTGAATTTTATAAAGATTGGACATGTGGTTCAAAAATTATAAGAAGATAGAAACGTGTTCTGGAGACCATTTAATCTCAATCAGGTCTCTCAGAGATGACTAGACCGACTTTCATAAAATCGGACTTTTTTGCCTGTTATGTTAAAAAATGTGAAATCCAGCTATGAAAAGAAACATATTCCGAAGACTACTTACACTCACTCACTTTTCTCAGAGATGACTGAACCGATTTCCACGAATTTAGTGTTAAATGAAAGGTCTAGTTGCTCCATAACACATTGTTTAATTTCATTGTAATCGGACTGTAACTTCGTCTGTAATGTATCAAAATGTAAAAATCATGAAACTTTATTATCTCAGAAACTACACAACTGATTTGAACAATATTAGTATAAAAAAACGGGCTTGTTAAGGGTTAACTGATGAATTATGATGATTAAACACGTGATTCAAAAGTTGTGGAAAGAATGTTTAAGTATTTGAAATACAGAAAAAATCCGACTATATATAAACGAATATAAAATGATATTTAATCGAATGATAAAATCGAGTCTATACAGGGTGATCAAAAAGTCCGGTCACACAGGAAAATCTCAATATTTCAAAGAATAAGAAGAAAATCTGAATCTGGCTTTCATAGCTTTATTCAGTAACTCATAAAGATACTTCACAGACTATATCTCGGAATTACACCACCTTTCTCTGATCGAACCAGCTTCAGACGTCTCGGAAAGTCGTCGCAAGCGGCGCGCACGTGCTCCATCGGCATCTCGTCCCAGATTTTCGTGATAACTCGCTTGAGATGCTCCAAATTTGTTATTTCATAGTCGTTCAGCTTCGACATCATGTATCCCCACACGAAATAATCCAGTGGATTCAGATCCGAAGACGACGGAGGCCATTCATTCTTCGACATGAAATCGGTCAAGTTTTCCTCACACCACGCCTGAACAACCTTTGCGGTGTGGGATGGGGCGCCATTTTGCTGGAAGCAATAGTAATCGTTTTCAAACAATAGTTCAGCTTGGGGCAGAACATTTTTATTCAAAACCGTGTCCAGGTAGTACGCTGCGTTGATTTTGACCCCTTTATCGATAAAAATAAGAGGCAGTTTACCTCTCTTGCAAATGGCTCCCCAAACCATCACTGACGTCTTATTTTGGAACCGGGAAACATTCAGCTTGTCCGCAGGAGCTTGCTGGAGGCTCGCACTCCAAGCTCGATCATTTTGGCGATTGACTGTTTGCTCCAAAACGAACAGCTTCTCGTCCGAAAAAAAAATCTCGTCATCTGCGCGCCAACCGAGCAACTCCCGCGACCGTTGGTACCTCTTGTCTTTGTAGCTTTGGTAACCCCAGGAACCACCTGTTTTTTTGTACGGTGTAAGTTTTAAATCCTTGCGCAGAAGCAGGTGGATTGATTCTCGATTTATTTTAAGGTTCCTGGCCAGCTTCCGTGCAGATTAGGCGGGATTCCGGCGAATCCGGTCTCGTATAATCTTTTTCAGCCTTGGAATTCTCACAGTCCTTGGTCGTCCAGATCGTGCCTTGTCCTCGGTGCCGATTTATGGTCCGGTACACGAATTTCCGGTTGATTCCGAGCGGTTTTAGTTGTTTGAACATGTGTCCGGGTTTGTACCCTTTCACATATTCAGCGATAACAGCTGCTCTTAACTCTGCCATGGCCCAGAACTCAATGTAGACAAACTGCACAGAAACGAAACTCTGCCACTTTGTGCAGCAAAGTTAACCCTTTCATTTGACATATAGATGGCACCAGAGAGATGCAACGTATAGGCTACAGGCGACCCCAAAAAAGTGTGACCGGACTTTTTTGTCACCGTGTATATTCAACGTCAATGTTTCGAAAACTGTGAATTTTGTTAACACCTTTAATTCTCTGAGACCCACTAGCGTGAACGTAAGTACGATCCTAATAGATTCTCTTCGTGATAATAAAGGTAGAGGGCATGTTGATCAGCCAGCGAATTTGATAAGAGTATATGAAAGAATATTTTACATGAGCATTACGTGTTTTTTATTTAAATTTAAAAAATAAAAATTCATCCTGATTCGAAAATTGCAGGAACTTTCAAAAATCTGGTGATTCAACGGAACGAAGTTTAAACAAAATAATGAATCGGTTTCTTACTTTTTGTGGTAATGATGTTCTGCATTAATTCCAATATGAATATCGAAAAGGTTGTGTAATAACAGAGGAGTAAGAGGATTTGTCAATGACTAGTTACGAGGCTATCTACCAAATCGCAGTTTGTAGCCATTAGCAGTGTTCATAGTATTCTACGTCCAACTGATATCAAAGTTCCCAAAGGAAGACACATGAGTACTCTACTGTTTTTATCATGCAGTAACGATATTGGAAATTTAAAGCTCAAAGAAATACCAAAACATTCTACAGACGATTGTTTGTTTCCATGATCAAAAAATGGATTTATCTTTGATTTTTTCAACTGAAACTGTCTTTCCACAGACTAACAGACTTAACACTGGAACCTAGCTCCAACGCCACAAAAAACGATCATTTCAAATTTCCAATCGAATAACAGTCATCGCGCGACAACACCGGCTGGGGCGCTGTTATGCAATCTCATACATATTTTGTAGTTTCCTATTTGACACATGCAGTAACGCTAGCGCTGATGTCGAAATACACGACGCAGCGCAAACACGGCAGCAGATGGTGCTACTGTTACTAACGTCAAGTACTGGAATCATCCAAACGATGATTTTATTGAAGATTTGTTTCAGGCGTTAGTCTGTTAGTCTGTTGTCTTTCTTTAATACTATCACCAGCAAAATATGTGATATTCATTCCACAAATCCGAAAAATCCGCAACATTCTGACCCATTCGGTGAGATTTTGAAGTCAGTGTTCAAAGGTCTTTTAAGTATGAAAAGCTACATTTACAATATATTTCCGTTTCTGCTTTGTTTTTTTTTTACTTTTCTTAACGTCTTTTCAAAAGAAATTGTATAAGTTAGCAGAACAGCTTTTTCTCAATTTCAGAGAGATTTTATTATTATCATACCAGATTGTTCACTTAGGTGCTTTTTCACATCCACTTCTAGCGACCGAATGAATTTTCCTAACTCTCAGCACTTTCGAACCGACCATGCCACTGGCCAGGAGAGTTACTCCTACTGCCGAACGCAAACATTTGTAGAGGTGCAAGACGGTGCGGTGCGCAATCAGAGATACCGATAGTGCTGATTTTGATTTGCCTACAACACGGGTGTACCTTTATGCCGGGTGCTTCTTCCCTCGACTGTCTGTATGCTAAAGCCTGGAACTCTACGAGCATTCTTGCGCTCTGCCCCAGCGCAGTGCAAGTGTGAGAATCGTTCCGAGTTTATATCCTCTACTCTCGATACTAACTATAGCCTGTTAGTAGGAGCACTATTCTTCGCCCGGTAGCGCCTAGATAGCAGCTGTAGATCTTCAAACGGTTGAATTTTCATGCACACTGCCGTGCTGCAGGTCGCTAGCCTCAGTCAAGATAAGGGGCAATATATTGTGAACTAGGCGGGCTCCCGTTCTGCGTCGAAGGATGGTAAGAGCTTTCACCATTGATGGACTGTCGACGACCTTGTTAAAGTCGGTATCGAAAATCTAAAGCTGTCGTCAACACATTCACACACACATACCTACACACTACCCCCGCAACGTCAACAAACGGTTCGGTTTTCTACGTGGAAAATGGGGCAGCCATCTACATCTCATTGTCGTCACTGGGCTAGGAGCTAGCACAGTAAGTAGCAGTTCAGGTGGGCGCATGCAAAACCAGAGAGATCCCGCACCGAAGATAAAAGCACCATTGTGGACACAAGTGTGACATTTTCACTGCAAGGAAGTTGAGTGTGTCCATAGGTCGGTCGCCACCGTCGTCGTCGTTGTCGTCGTCCTCGTCGTCCTCGGTATTGTCCGAGCTGTCGGATGCTCGAATTGCCGAAGAGAAATTGCTCTTTTTTCTGCAGTGCTCAAAGTTGAAAGCGTTTGATGTTTGCGGAAACGGGACTTAGAAGGCAATAGCCGTCCGTGCAACGAAAAAAAAAATGGCTGTGACTGTGGCATGCTTCTATGCATTCATGCCTGGTACAGAGTGCATTATGATAAAGAGCTAAAAAAAATTTCTATTTCAAGCAGTAAATGTGGAGCTGACGATTGAAAAATGTACTAACTGGGGAAATAGTTATTTAGAAATTTACGAAAAATATAGTCCAGCAGGTGGGACTCGAACCCACAACTTCTAATCTCCGGTCAGATGCGTTTCCGATTACACCACCGCAAGACGTATAAGTCGACCTTTCTAAATAGCTATTTTGTATCGCTTGTACACCTAATATGTTAATATATTACAAAAGTGTACAAGCGATACAAAATAGCTGTATCTAGAATAAAGCGAAAAATTTATTCATCACTCTGCATTGAGATCTTTGTTCTAGTTTCGCTGCATTCGTAACCATGTGCCGTAATCGGTCTAATTACGAAGATTCATTATTTATTCATCAAATCTGAGCTAAAAGCCTTTCTTGGAAAAGAGCAGACTAATAAACGGTTTACAATGAATAATTCAGAGAGACAGAAAATAACCGAATTACTTGCGCTCCCAGCAAAGAATCTTTGCAATTTTAATTAACTCACTATTTTCGACGATATTCAAATGACAGTGTCCCGAATGAATAAAACTATTACCATAACAATTCATGACTACTTTTGATGCGCGACTTGCTCTATCTCCCTCTCTCTGGGTGCCAACTCAAGCTCGGTATTTTCTTCTATCATCTCGCCACAGACCAAGATGAATGATGAACTAATGCTGCCGTTGAGATGAACTGGGTTGGAAGGGGAGGACGTTGCGAGGGCCTCCTGTGGTGTGGTTCGAAAATTTCCACCAGAAGGCAAATTTTCCGCCCATGTAGCCGTGTAATTTCTCTGAGCTTCTGAGATCGCATCTGTACAACGAACGGACCTCCGACTATTGTTAGTGCGATGGAAGGATTCCTTTTTTCTTCTCGTTATTTTCGGCAGGGGAAATAGTTTCATTCTCATCTGTACAATAGCAGAAGAAAATGAAAGATGACGATTGCTGCCTGGACAGTTGTTGGGTGCACTGAGGAGTAGCTGTTGCTACTCACTTGCTCACTCACTCGTGGGGAGTTTTATATCATTCTCGGTGCATTTTTTTGCTAGTGCCACCGAAGACAGTTTTATTCATTAGCATGTTCAGCCCCTTGCCAGTCAGTCAGTCAGAAGAGTGCTCTTTTGTCCGCTGCCTGCCGGTGGATTCCGAACGGTGCAAGAGAATGGAATATGTTAATTAGAGATAGTGCTTCTCTGCCGAATTCATAGTCGAGGAGAATGCTTTTTTTGGGAAGGTTTTACTTTTCCCAAATTGTTGCAAATTTCGCTTATTTAGATGGAATGGATCTTTCCGATGACTTTGGTTTTTTGTTCGTGATGATGAACAGTAGTGGAACATTTCCTATGAGTTTTGTGAATTGATTAGATTCTTTGGTCAGATTTTGCGATGTTGAAGGAAGCACGGCTCTTTCATACCGGAAATAAAAAGACGGATGAGGTGGATCAAAAATACGCTACCGGTAATTTGCCGGTGATGTGTTCTTTCGTATTTCATTCTTGCATCGTCCTGCAATTGTGTATTGGAAGAAATAAGCATTCAATCACAATCACATGTGATCTGCAGTAGTGAGTGATTCTGTTTCTTTGCATTTCGTTCCGTTGGTCATTTGCGGTTTCGAAGTATTAGGAATGCAATAGCAACCGAATGAATTCTATTGTTTGTAGTGCGTTCTTATGACGGTAGGTCTTTCATTTTTGCACGTCGTTTATTTCAATTTTCTTTTACTTCGTTACCGATTTGGTGCTGTATCCACCTCGACTACAGCAGCATTAGCAGCCACTGTATAAGCGCTGAGAATACAGAGTCAATTTCAGAAGAATCATCCAATTTCATTAAAAAAAATTGATCTTGAAAAAAACGGTTTATTTTTTCATAGTACGGATGACAATAAAAGCTTTAGTCGGTGAAGAATATTCACAAACAAACCTGGTACTTGTGGACATCGAAGCAGCATCACTGCCAGTGCACTTGTGCTAAAACGAAATAAGTTCGGTTTTTTTCGAAAGGTATCAGAAGACTACCGGAAACCAGTTATAAAAAGTAAGCTAGTGATTATTTGAATTTTGTTGAATTTGAACTGTATTTCACACATATCACCGAAGAGTTAGATATATAAAAATTTACGAAGTCCTGCGTCAATGATACGGTCTTGTCTTAGATACAACCTTTCACTTTTTATTAAATACTTGCATGCTTGGCTTAAGAATGTTAAATCTAGTGTATGTTTCCCTATTATTTCTGATTATTTCTGATTGCCAACGCCATGCTCAAATGAAAAAAAAATCGTACTCTACAGATGAACGTCTAAGTCTTTCTCAAGACCTGTAGATTTTTGGAATGGAGTTGAAATTTTCCTTATACAAATGTTGCATTCTCAGCAGACTATTGCGAATCTTGGTCAAAATCGAATTTAAATTTCGTGTATAATATTACCATTTTCATCCACACAAACAATAAAATAATCCTTTTCAGGACAACAACAAATATCACCGAAAAGTTGAGTAAAAAACAATTTTCGTAATCCTGCATCAATAATGCGGTCGTGTCTCAAATGCCTCTATTTCACTGGTTTTCTGATTCCCGATGCCCTGGTATTTTAAGCCGACTGTGAAGAATGTTTGAATTATCCGCTTAAATAGTCAAGCATAATATATATTTTTTTATGTTTTACGTGTCTGTTTTTATATATTCTAATATTTTCCGCTAGGTGCTCAGCTTTTTGTTTCAGACTGTTAGCGCCATGTTCAATTTACAATCCCTTTTTTTCATTATTCCCGTACTTCTTACTGCAAACAGGAACGTTGATCTATTGTAATCAGTGCCTGGATGTCTGCTGTATTCCACACTTCTTCTACACTAATCGACAAGTGATAAAAAAAATAAAAAGATTATAGATTTTCAACCAATCCCATTGATTTGGTGCTCCTAGTGTAAGTGCATCAAAAGGACGCTGAGTATTTGTTCGCCGGGCTCATCGCTTTTACGTTGGATTATGGGAAAACAATATGCGAATATGCGGTTGAGTAATTTGTAGAGAAAAGTAGATAATGACGGACACTGCGGGTAAGATGGACACCTTTAATATATCACAAACTAGAAATTATGAAAGTTGAGTGATGCAAATATCGTCTTAATAGTGTGTCAATACATTTAAGATGGTTTATGATTTTCAGCAGGCAAACTGTCAAATTTGTAAACAAAACAAAAAAAAATCGTGAACGCGCTCTTTGATGTAATTTTCATTCCACAAAAAAAGGAAAATTCGTGTAACAAAGTGAATAATTAGACTTTCCTCGGTTTTCTAGTGGAACTCCAAGAGTTTTTCAATGATCCTATAGAAAGCTACGATCGTCTGAAAAATATACAGCCAGGTCGGGCAAAATGAACACACATTAAGGTAGGGAAAGATGGACACACGGATCCGAGACTTTTCACATGTAGTATCGGTTGTTGTGCACTACAGATACACCAGCAAGAGAAAGCAGCAGATATGAATCACCTAGCAGTTGGAACAGGCCATATAGGCCGTGAATTTATGCCTTCATCCTAACTCAACTTCTTCACATATCATTTATTTGACACGGCACAAATACAATTCAATGTTTAATGGCGCCAATTATATCGGATGACTTAAAATCTATAAGCAAATTTTTTATCCTCGCTGCCGACTACGAGCTGGAATTCAGTCTATCTTAAAACTAGCATGTATTATTCAATCAGTGTTTTGTAGTTGAATGGTCGTCTGATGATCATCGAATGAATATGCAGCATGTATGGATTTGTTCTGCTAAGCCACGATGTCATGAGCTGGGACAGGGGCTTGTAATCCTCGGGTTCTGAGGGTATTGTGCGGGGTCTAGTTGCTGGTTTTGGTTCGTTGTTGTTGTTCGCTGGTGTTCAAGTGGCCATATGGTGTGTGCCGCTGAGCCAAGATATCAAGAAAGGCCTCGGGTTTCCTGGCGAGTTCGTGTGGGGTTCAATTTGCTGGTTCCAAAATCGAGGTCTACGACGTGATCTTGCCGTTTTGATGAATGTGGGTGGAAAGGAAAGGAAGCTATTAATTTAGACCTGGCGTCACGGTGTACAGGGCATGACCAAACAACGTGCTCTATGTCGTGATAACCTTCACCACAGGCACAGATACCACTTTCTCCGAGCCCAATACGACGGAGGTGCGCATCAAATCTAGAGTGATTGGACATAAGCCGAGACATCACGCAAATGAAATCTCGACCTACATCCAACCCCTTGAACCACGGATTCGTCGATACCTTGGGTATAATGGAATGTAACCACCTTCCCAGTTCCCCTCTGGTCCAAGAATTTTGCCAACTGATGATCGTGTTCTGACGTACAAATGCGAAAACTTCATTAAAAGCAATTGGTTTTTCATAAATTTCACCGTTTGATGCGCCCACCTTAGCCAAAGAGTCCGCTTTCTCATTGCCCGGTATCGAGCAGTGAGAAGGGACCCACGCTAAGGTAATCTGAGTAGATTTTTCGGAAAAAGCACTCAAATATTCCCGTATTTTCCCCAGAAAATACGGAGAGTGCTTAACATCTTTCATCGATCGGAGAGCCTCAATGGAGCTGAGACTGTCCGTGAAGATGAAATAATGGTCCGTGGGCATTGTTTCGATAATACCTAGGGTATACTGAATAGCAGCTAATTCTGCGACGTAAACAGAAGCAGGATTAACGAGTTTATGGGAGACGGTTAAATTGTTATTGAAGATACCGAAGCCAGTGGACCCATCGAGAAGTGATCCGTCAGTGTAGAACATATTGTCGCAGTTGATGTTTCGATATTTATTGGAAAAAATTTTGGGGATCTGCTGCACGCGTAAATGATCCGGGATTCCACGAGTTTCTTCTATCATGGATGTATCGAAAAACACGGTAGAATCAGAAGTTTTTGATAAGTTGACACGATTTGGAATATTCGAAGAAGGGTTAATATTTTGGGACATGTGATTGAAATACAATGTCATAAAACGGGTTTGAGAATTGAGTTCGATTAACCTTTCAAAATTTTCAATCACAGACGGTTCAAGACCTCACATTTGATAAGAATACGAGAAGACAGGCTCCAGAAGCGGTTTTTCAACGGTAGAACTCCGGCTAAGACCTCCAAACTCATCGTATGGGTCGATTGCATGCAACCTAAGGCGATACGCAAACAACGATATTGTATTCGCTCCAGTTTGATCAAATGTGTGTTTGCTGCGGAGCGGAAGCAGAAACACCCGTACTCAATTACAGACAATATCGTTGTTTGGTAAAGCCTTATAAGGTCTCCTGGGTGGGCTCCCCACCATGATCCGGTTATTGTACGAAGAAAATTTACTCTTTGCTGACTTTTCTTCATCAGATACCTAACATGGCAACCCCAGGTGCCCTTAGAGTCGAACCAGATACCAAGATACTTATGCACCAAAACCTAAGAGATCGTTTTACCCATTAATTGTGGTTGGAGCTGAGCAGGTTCATGCTTCCTAGAAAAAACTACTATCTCAGTCTTCTCCGGAGAGAATTCGATACCTAGCTGTAAAGCCCCAGCAGACAAATTGTCCAAGGTATCTTGCAATGGTCCTTGCAAATCGGCAGCTTTTGCTCCTGTAACAGAGACCACGCTATCGTCGGCAAGTGTCTTATCGTGCATGAATTTGCCAGACATTCGTCGATGTCATTTACATAAAAATTGTAAAGAAGGGGGCTTAAACATGAGCCCTGGGGAAGACCCATGTAGCTAATTCGAAAAGTTTCCAAATCGCCATGCGTAAAATGCATGTGCTTTTCGGACAACAAATTGTGCAAAAAATTGTTTAAAATTGGAGAAAATCCTTGTCGGTGAAGTTTACCCGAAAGAATGTCAATAGAAACGGAATCAAAAGCCCCCTTAATGTCCAAGAACGCAGACGCCATTTGTTCTTTGCGAGCATACGCCAGCTTAATATCTGTTGAAAGCAACGCAAGACAATCATTCGTCCCTTTGGCACGGCGGAAGCCAAATTGAGTTTCTGATAGTAGACCATTTGATTCGACCCAATGGTCTAAACGACGGAGTATCATTTTTTCCATCAATTTCCGGATACAGGATAGCATTGCAATCGGCCTATAAGAGTTGTGATCAGAAGCTGGTTTCCCCGGTTTTTGGATGGCGATCACCTTCACTTGCCTCCAATCCTGCGGTACAATGTTTTGCTCCAGGAACTTATTGAACAAGCTCAACAAGCGCCTCTTGGCATTGCCGGGTAGATTCTTCAACAAGTTGAATTTGATTCTATCTAACCCAGGCGCATATTGTTACAGGACAGGAGGGCAACTGAAAATTCTGCCATCGTAAAAGGTGATTCTATCGCGTCGTGGCCCGGAGACGTATCGCGAACAAAGTTTTGCGCAGGAACAGAGTCCGGACATACTTTCCTGGCAAAATCAAATATCCACCTACTTGAAGACTCCTCGCTATCGTTGACCGTTACGCGATTCCGCATTCTTCGGGCTGTGTTCCAAAGAGTGCTCATTGATGTCTCCCTCGATGTCTCGTTTACGAACCGACGCCAATATCCGCGTTTCTTTGCTTTAGACAAGCCTTTAAGCTTGGTATCAAGCTCCGAATACCGTAAATAGTCGCCAGGTATACCTCCCTCCTGGAAGGCCAAAAACGCGTCGGATCTTTGCGTGTATACATCGGAGCACTCTTTGTCCCACCACGGAGTTGGAGGCCGCTCTTTGATCGTCACGCCGGGATATTTCTTCGTTTGGGCTTGCAACGCGGCGTCGAGGACTAAGCCCGCGAGGCGGTTGTATTCTTCAAGTGGTGGATGATGTTGAATCGACTCGACCGCTTTTGAAATCATTTCCTCGTATAACTTCCAATCGACATTCCGTGTGAGGTCATACGGAATGTCAATTGGTCGCATGCGAGTTGAACCGTTAGTAATTGAAATAAGAATAGGCAAATGGTCGCTACCGTGAGGATCGAGGATTACCTTCCATGTGCAATCCAACCGTAGCGACGTCGAACATAAGGATAGATCCAAAGCGCTTGGGCGCGCTGGAGGTTTCGGGATACGTGTCATTTCACCGTTGTTCTAAATAGTCATGTCGAAATCATCGCAAAGGTTATAGATTAAAGAGGAGCGGTTATCATTGTAAGGGGATCCCCAAGCCACACCATGAGAGTTGAAGTCTCCCAAAATCAAACGTTACGAGGGGAGAAGTTCTATTAAATCAAAGAGCAGCCGTTGCCCAACCTGTGCTCTGGGAGGAATATATATTGAGGCAATACAAAGCTCTTTACCTTGTATTGTCATTTGACATGCGACAACTTCGATGCCTGGAATCGAGGGGAGGTTAATACGATAGAAAGATTAGCACTTTTTAATCCCTAGAAGTACTCCTCCATATGGGGTGTCTCAATCAAGGCGAATAATATTAAAATCATGGAAGTTAAGATCAATATTTGAAGTAAGCCAAGTTTCACAAAGGAAAAATGCATCGCATTTGTTTTTATTTATCAAAACTTTAAATGAATCCATTTTTGGTAAAATACTTTTACAATTCCACTGTAAGACAGAGATAGGATCCTTCATATACGCAGATGAATTAGGCATCGAAGGATACAATCGCAGCAAGGAGGGGCCATTGGGCAGTCAACTGCTTCAAAAAAGATCTAACTGTTGGGAGAAGTACTGTGAGGAAATTTTAATTGGATCAGGTATATTGAAGTTTTCAAAAATCCAGTCCACGATGTTAGAAAAATTCACCAATCCAGAGTTTATTTGATTATCTGGGTGTGCAAAAGGAGCAACTGGGGTTTTAGATGTTCCAGGAAGTGCTGGGAACTCCTTCTGGGACTTTAAATTTGCAAGCCCAGGAGGAGTTTGCTTCGGTTTTTCCGCAGCACTTTTAGATTTGTTCGTATTATTCATTCCATCTTGAGAAACCTTAGGTCCTTTCCTGGGAAGCTTAGGAGAGGAAAGATTTTTCCTCTTTCTAGACTCCCCAAGACAGGCAAAAGAAGTTCCCTCTAGTGGTTCGTCAGAGTCAGTTTCATCTGAAGCCAACAGATCAAAGAGGTTCGATGTTATGGTAGAAGTGGTCACGGTCTTCTTAAGCATGTCAGCGTAGGAACGCTTTGAGCGCTCCTTAAGAGACCGTTTGATTTTATCTCTGCGTTGCATGTACACCGGGCATGCGGAAAGCTCATGCAGATTTTCCCCGCAGTGAATACACTTTTCAGCGCTTACACTGCAAGAATCTTCCGCATGAGTCTCCCCACACTTGCCACACCGTGCCTTATTGCAGCAGTAGGCAGCTGTATGGCCTAACTGCTTGCAATTGGTGCAGTTCATAACACGGGGCACATACAAACGCACAGGCAGACGAACCTGGTTGATAGAAACGTGGCTAGGAAGTGCAGATCCGGCAAACGTAACGCGAAACGAGTCTGACGGAGTGTATACTTTTTTACCGGAGACGAGCGACATGGACCGTAATTACTTAACATCCAATACTTTCGCCTCGGTAGTGGATTTTTTGAAGCAGCCGACGCCGCTTCCCAGAATACACTCAACAGTCAGACTCGAATCGGTTATTACACCGTCGATCTCCACGTCTCGTGCAGGTACATACACGCGATACTCGCGTGTAAAGAGCTCAGAGCGAGCTATATCGTTGGCCTGATCCAGATCATTGACCACGACACGGAGCTTGTTTGGTCTGACTTTTGCGATTTCGGTCACGGCCTTGTATCGTGACGTCAGATCTTTCGCGATTTGTAACGTGTTCAGTGATTTTCCTCCTGGTTTGGGCCTCATGTAGAGAACCAGTGGACCCGTTGATCCATCTGGGTAAAGCCTGGGACGAGGATTGACTAAAGCAGGGACAGAGGGGGGGGTGAACAGGAGGGTCAGGGTCGGGTGAGTTTGGAGACGGGGGATTGGGGGCTAAGGGATCCACATCCATTGCGCTCAAACTAGCGCAACAGTACAGTGGCAAAGAATCACGTACCTTTTTTTTGTTGTCTTCAATAGCACAATGACCGAGTCTTTCGGTGCTGGAGCGGGCAGCTTCGCAGCGACACAGCTATAACACAATAGCAGGATGACCTTCGGATTATCAGTTTGTCTTTACACCGCACTTCGCACTCTTTGAAACACGACCGAGTAAGCAATGCTTTTTTTCTTCTTCACACAGTAGCGATTTTATAGCGAGACAATCACTTAATGCGTCCGTTTTCGTCGAGCGTTCGGGACGGAATGAACCTAACTCAACTGTTCTTGTGAAGTATAGATGAACTCTAACAGCTTAGAGTAGTGTAAGACAATCACTTAATACATAAAACACAACAATACGTAACATAACGTATGCTTTAAAAAAATGGACTTTTTTCGGATGGTGGCAAAAAATGACTAAGACAGATAACTGAGTTTGATAATTTTTCCATGGAAAGTAGTTATGTTAGCTTACTCGCAAAAAAAAATATATGATCTTGCGTGCGGCCATCCGGCAGTTTACCGGAACATTCGCCATGACGGACTTAAACGTATAGGCATGTTTTTAATTCTTTCTTCATTTTTCTCATTTTTCGCGACAAAATTGTTGGAGCAGATCTTACGCTTCAGACTTGCCCAGAAATCCTCGATGGAACGCAACTTGGGGACGTTGGGCGGGCTCACCGACAGGATACCACAACGATCGTCGCTCCATCTCGCCGACGCCAGATCCGGTCAAAACACCGCGTCTTCGGCCTTATGGTATTTCTTGATGAACGACGCAACATCCGGCAGGCACTTCGTACCAGGCATGTCCAAACCCACCACACTGCTGCGTGTGTGTTTTAGGCGATGCCACGGAGGGTATTTTCATTGCCCTTCAGTGCTTATACAAAACGGAAACCCACAGTGTTCTAAATAAAACAGCCCTTAAGAAGCTTCGGCAAACACAGGTCCGAGTGTTTCCGAATTCGTGAGCCCTCGGAAGCCCGCTTGCTCACGCGTGTTTTCTCAAACGCATCATGTTTACTAAAGTATGTACAAATGAGAAAAAAAATTGTAGATGGTTATATGCTTTTCAATATTATACCATTGTCGATCTCGTCGTGGCGACCAATGCTTGGGTGTTCCTCTAAACTTCGAGCCCTCGGTTGCCTCATGTGCCGAAATTAAAAACTCGGCTCGCGTGTTCACGAATGGCTCTCCAGTGCAGTGTTTTGTCTTTAGCTAGCGACGGAGGGTAATACGAATAGCCCTGCGTGGTGTGTTTGTTAGCAGATGGGCCCCACGCGCTTTGGTGTGCTGTGTTTTCCCCATGCCTGCTTCGTACTATAAATTTCGCCATTCATTGACATCCCCTTCTCGCTGATTGTCAGTCACAGCAGCACCTTTTTGGGGAACTTGGTGTGTGAAAGAAATTTCATCTTGGTGCTTACTTCCTTCGTGGGGGAATTTAAATACAAAGTGGCCTGCCAGCCGTTGCCATCCAGGATGCGACAGTCGTGATTTTCGGGAAAAATCGATTTACCATCTTATTCAGGTGCTGTCGCTGTCATTGCCTGCAGCTCCGAGACTAGTGAACGGGACTGCCGCTTCCTACTGACATATATGTCCATGTTTGCCAGGCACTTTTTCACTATATGGCCGGTTGCAACGACCTCCCGGTCAAGCGCACGCAATTCAATGCTCTAATTGTTGTCCAATAGGGCCAATGTCCACGAGCTGCTGCACGATGTCCTTTTTTCGACGCAATGGGGAACCGTTCTTTAGTGCTGGGACTTTTAACCGGATATATTCGTGATTCGGTTACCCAACGCTTGGACCACGGATGGGTAAACGAATACTATTCGGTTGATCGTATATCCGGATACGGATAATCGAATAGTCGGATATTCAGATATCCGGACATTTACTATCCGGATATCCGCAATTTTTTTTCTGTCTTTTGAACCCCATTCAAATAAAACGTAACGCGAAAAATGGCTTCTTTCACAATCCCCCATCTCCTCGTAGGTAATTATTTACATAATTCTAATTAAATTATGTGGTCCCCGTGGCTCCGTGGTTAGCGATGTCGGTCGGCAAGCAATCCCACACGGTTGTGATATCGGGTTCGATTCCCGATCGAGTTGAGGATCTTTTCGCGCTGGAAATTTTCTCGACTCAGCATTGGGGCACGATGTATCGTTGTACTTATCCTACACATACAAAATGTGCCAAAAACAATATCGATAACGAATTCTCTCAAATTCTAGTTGATCGAGACCGCTATTAGCCCCAAGGCTAAGCGTGCGATATTGTTGTTGTCTAATTAAACTATGTTCGGATACAAAATCCGGATATCCGGATATCCGACTATCCGAAAATCCGGATATCCTGTCGGATAATATCCGGATATCCGATTGATTCGGATTTTGGATATTTGTCGGATATCCGAGGTCGGATATTCGGTTATTTTAATCCGAATAGTCCCAGCACTACCGTTCTTTGAACGCGCACACGCATGAAAAATCGGCAATTTTTGTCCAGTTTTTTTAGCCCAAACGTAACTACATTTTACCTGTGAGTGTCCACTATTACTATATTACTATTACTATATTTCTATTACTATATTACTATTACTATATTATACTATTACCATCGTTATTACACACTTTGGAATCATTGCACTTTTCAGTTTTATCACTTTACTTCCACCTTTCACTCTCACTTGTCACAACGCATACACGCATTTCGAAACCGATTTTGTGTTATAATCAGTGCTTACATGGACAGTCCATAAAACACTGATGATGACACCAAATCGGTGTCGAAATGCGTGTATGCGTTGTGACATGTGAAAGTGAAAAGTAAAAGTGAAGTGATAGAATTAAATAGTGGAGTGATTCCAAAGTGTAAATATAAGATTATTCTATCATCAGCTCAAAGCAAGATTGATAAGTTTTTGAATTGAGTCCCTAAAATTTCGAGACTATGAACTAAAAATTACGGATTTCAATTTGATATATGGGAATATGAACGAATAGGGTAATCGCTCCTATATTCATCTCAGTACCCATATTCATCTCATCACGCCTTTTTAATCAATTTATCGTCGAATTTTACCATATTTTCAACATAAAACTTTCAACCACTTGACAAAATGGAGAAGCAAATATATTTACTTTAAAAAGTTTCTAAAAATTTGACGGTAAATTGGACAAATGAGAGAAATAAGACGAATGTAGGTGCACATGGCTGTTGAGATGAATAATGGGGCGATTACCCTATAAGTGATACATAACTTCATAATTTTATTCAATATTTTGTGGCTCGGCATTCCACATTTAGAATCTGAAATTTCCTATGTACGATTTAGGATTCGAAATTTAGGATATATGATTAAAGAACCATGATTAAGAATTTACGAATTTGAATTTAAAGTTAAATGTACAAAATTCGGCATTTGGGATTTGGGATTTGGATTTTTGGAGTTACGATTGAAGATTCTTGATATGGGATTGAAGATTAATGTTATTAATATAAGTATTTTGGATATAGACTATAGGAAATTTGAATAAGATTTTAAATTGAGAACTCAGGGTGATTAAGGATTTTTTGAAGACTGTAAAAATTAGATCTAAATTCAAAATTGAAAACAAAGGATGAATGACTCAGGGAATTCATTCACGATTTTTGGTTTATAGTTAGTGATTTAGAATTCTGAAATACGAATTTACCATTTAGGATTTTGTACTATTGATTTTTGATGTTGGATCGACTATTTGGTGGGTTAGAATTCGATTGAATATTTCAGATTGAGGTGTAGGAATTTTGAGTTTAGGACTTAGGTATGTATTAATTTTTTATGTATTTTTCATTTTCTAGGATATACACTAAAATCACCTTTTATGCAGCTATTTTGAAGGGTTTCGTTATGCCAAATATCCAGATTGCTGTTTTCACGTTTTCTATTTTGTTTTTAGTGGTTTTCTATGTTCAAATGGTTTGTTCGGAGTGTTTGTTTAGTAACCTCAATCCAACTCATTCGGTAATTGGATTCACTGATTTATTCTGAGCGTTTCATTATTTCCGGATTTTTATCTTGATATGCAGGCAGAAATAATACTCTTTTTGTGTTTTTAAAAGCATTTACCAGAAATTATGAACTGTTAAAAAGTGAAGGTTTTCTACATATATTCTAATACTTCTGCGTTCTTTTGGTGCGGACTTCGGAATAAAAGCAGATTTTCTATGCGGAATTTTGAAATAAACCAGGTTGTTTACGCGAATTGTGGAATTATTTATTGGTCAATTTAGAAATTAAGACATTTGACTTCAAATTAAAAAAAAAGCATTCAGAAAAAATCAATAAAAACTTAAAATGAAGACATACAAATTGAATATAGATGAGGAAAAAAAAACATACAAATTGAGATCAAGGAGTTAACGCTTTAGAATTAGTATTTAAAATTAAGGGTTTAATATTTTGTTAATTTGGATTTCAGGATTTAAAATTTAGGTTTTTTTCATTAGGCAACATCCATAAATTACGTAACGCAAAAAATCCAATTTTTGGACTCCCACCCTCCCATATGTAACGAAACGTAACGTCGACGCCTACCCCGCCATGGAAATTACGTAACACTGTAGAAGAATTTTTCTATCAAAAATGCTAGTTTTTGCAGAGTCTCCTCAGAGATTTTTCGTTACGTAACGATGATCTTACTCCCCCCCTCCTCCCGTATGTAACAAATCGTAACGCTCAAGAATACCCCCCCTATGAGTGTTATGTCACTTATGGATGCCGCCTTACGTGCATAAGATACAAGATTTTTGATATAGAATTCAGGATTTTAAAACTTGGATTTGTGATATATGATTTGGGATCATGATCTATGATCGAGAATTCAGGATTTGGGATTAAGGGTATGAAATTGAGGAGTCATAGAATCTAGAATTTAGAATAAAGGACTTAGGAATTTAAATTTAGGATCAACTGACCTATCAACTAAGATTTACGATTTGTAGTTTAAAATTAGTTTTCGCCAGCGGTCATAGGTTCAAATCTTGGCGCGGAACAGACTGTTGAGTGTCAGTAGTATCGTAGCGCTAGCCCGGCAATTGTCCGGTACGCTAAACAATTGGCTGCGAGTCGGTGTATATATAGCCAGATTAAGGGGGGGAGCCTTGGCCTCCGGGTCCCCACAAAACTCACTTCTCATAATTCTTGACTAAACACAAAAAATTAACACACAATTTCGTGACTCCGATGCACATGTTATCTTTTTGAGTCGTGTTTAAAATAAAAAATAAAAGAGGGTCTAGCGTCTCGAAAACCTGGTTGAGTTAGTGAATTTCGCTTTTAAAACAGAATTTCACCTGAATGATTTTTTTTTTTGGAGAAACTCTCTCATGTTTAACATTTGCTTAAAACCTTTATGCGTAAAGTCAAGTAACATCTTTATGGAAATTTTGACGACTAAAATGGGGGACCCCACAAATTACCTGGCCCCGAGCCCCCGCAACCCTTAATCCACCCCTGGTGTACTCTAAAACAGAAGGTCGAGTTCTGAACCGCATTCACCAGACTGTGGAATTTACGCAATTTTGGAATGTCGAATTTAGAATCAATGCGGTTTCTCTCGCGAAATAAGAAATTTTCGCATTTTTCAATAATGTATACATTTGGATTTTAAACAAAAGACAATGAGCTTCAAATTAAGGATAGAATGTTTAAAACTAAGTATTAAGAACTTGGGATACAGGGATTTAGGATTTGTAACTTCAGAATAAGGAATTAAAGGTCAGGTCTCAGAACTACTGATTTTTGATTGAGGATTTGGAATTGAAAATTTAAAATTCAGAATTTAGAATTTTAGATTACGTACATACACATTTGAAGTCGAAGATTCAAGATTAGGTAACAAATATTAGAGATTTAGAATCAGGTATTTGGAAGATAGAACCCATAGGCTATAAAACATTGACTAAACGATTAAAGATTAAGGATTTAGGATCAATGATTTAGGATCAATGATTCAGTATCCATAATTTAGGATCTATTATTTATGATTTATGATGTGCAATTTAGGATAATCAATTTATAATTTAGGAATTAGGATTTGATTGAAGATTTGAAATTCAGAATACACGATATTAAATTTGGGATTCATTGTTCAGTAATTAGAATTAAAGATTCAGTGTTCAGCTTAAAATTCAGTTAAAATCGAAGATATAGAGCCAAAGATTAAGGATATAGGATGTAGAATTTAGGATTTATTTATTTAAGGATTTGATATTCGGAATTTAGATTCTAGAACTTCGGATAAACGATTTAGAATTAGGGATTAAAGGTTATAAATAAATTATTGAAAATAATGATAAATAATTATGGATTAGGCATTAAGGGTTCGAAACTTTAGATTTAAGAGTTAAAAGGCAAGATTTATAATTTTGGAATGGAATTGAGACTATAAGATTGAAGAGCCTTTATTTGAGACATAGGTTTTGAAAATTAGTATTTGGATTTTAAGATTCAGGCTTTAATATTCACAATTCGAGAACTCGAAATCCTGGATTCAACATTTGTGATTCTAGATTTAAAAATTTATATCAAGAGTTTACGATTTGGGATAGTTTATTTAGGTTTTGAGATTTCGGATTTCAAGTTGCAGGATTCCCCATAAGTGATTTAAGAGTTAAGGATTAGCTATAAAGACTGGAACGCGCAAAAATTGGTCGACTTCAAATTGGTGTATTTCGTTAATAATGCATTAAAAAAATTTTGAAATGTTGCATTTGGAAGTTGAGTCTATATACAACAGTTGCCAAAATGGGTTTTCACCGGTTGCTCTGCAGTTTTCAAAATGGCGTCCAAGCAAGAGAAACAGCGTTTCAAAATTTTGCTCGCGCAGCAAGAGAATCCGACGTTCTCGCACGCCAAGTTGGAAAAACTGCTGGATGTGGCCAAATCGACCGTAACATATGTTTTAAAAGTGTTCGAGGATCATCTGTCGACCGCCAGGAAGCCTCGAAGCGGCGGCAATCGTAATTCGGATGTGGCAGCGAAGATAAAGAAGGTGGCAGCAAAATATAAACGGAATCCTAACCTCTCCATCAGATACGTCACTAGCAAGCTCATTGTCTCCCATAATAATGTGCAGCGGGCCAAGAAACGAGCCGGGTTATCGACGTTTGAGACGTGGAAGGAAACGAAGCCAGATTTTGAACAAAACACCTAGGCAAAGCAAATTTTGAACAAAATACCGGAAAATCTGCTTACAAAGTTCGACTGTGGGTGATGAAACTTATGTGAAGGTTAATTTCAAGCTGCTTCCGGGACACAGACTTTTATACCGTACCAGATAAAGGGAAGGTGGCCTAAATTTTCAAAACCATCAAACTATCGAAGTTCCCGAAAAAATACCTCGTCTGACAGGCCATATACACGTGTGGTCTAAAAAGAGGCAATTCCATCACTACGAAACCATTAAACAAGAGATCTATGTCCAGGAGTGCCTGGAAAACCGGCTGCTACCATCCCTAGAGCAACATAACAGACCTGTAGCTGTTCTGGTCGGACTTGGCAACCTACTACTATGGGAAAAAGGCGATCGAGTGGTATGATACGAACAACGTGGTTGTGGTACCCAAAAACCACAATCCTCCTAATAGCCCAGAACTCCGCCCTATCGAACAGTATTGAGACTTGGTCAAACGGAATATCAAAAACACTCATAAATCCATCGAAAACGAGCAGCAGAATGAATCTAGCTTGCGTTCGGCGACGAATATGGTCGATAAGACCACTGTATAAAATTTAATGAAAGGGATTAAGCGGAAGGCACGGCAGTTTGGATTTGGCAAACCAAAATAATAAACGAACATTTTTTCCTTTAAATATATGAATTGAACTACCAAAGAAAAATAAAAAGATTTTTATATCATGAATTTTGACGGAAAGAAACGGTTTTTTTGTTGACCAATTTTTGCGCGTTCCAGTCTTTATATACTTTTTACTAGGGAATTTGAATATTGGAGTTCGAACTATAGATTTTTTATTTAAGGTTTTTAATGTTTGATTTCGAATTCTGGAACTCGGATTTGAGATGCTGCCTTTCATATTTGGTATTTTTTATTTTCAAACACAAATTTTGGGGGATTGTGGATTTTGTATTCATAATTTAAGATTTGGGATTTGGATAAAGGATCAAGGTTTCACAATTTGCGATTTATGATTCAGGAGTCATCGAATTTAGGATTAAGAACAAAAGAAAAAAAAAGGAATACAAATTCAGGATCAAGACACACGGACTAGGATTTACAATTTGTGGGTTACAATTAGTTTTCGCCCTCTCAGCTACGCTCAGATGCGCTGCTGGCCTAACAAACCAGCCGTCGTAAGTTCGAATCTTAGCGCAAATGAGACTGTTAATTGTCAGTATGATCATAGCGCCAGCCTCGC
Organism: Wyeomyia smithii; assembly: GCF_029784165.1. Taxonomy (NCBI): domain Eukaryota; kingdom Metazoa; phylum Arthropoda; class Insecta; order Diptera; family Culicidae; genus Wyeomyia; species Wyeomyia smithii. Next base: position 56,003,787 of record NC_073694.1, read on the forward strand.
AACAGTCCTGTATTCTAAACAGTCAGCTGCAAAGTCGGCGTATAATGAAACAGAAGGTCGAGTTCCAAAACGGAATGTAACACCAAAGCTTTACTTTGCTTTGATTTAAAATTAGTGATTTGGGTTTCTGAAACAAGAATTTACCGTTTATGACTAAGAATTTTGTGGTTTAGGATTTTGGATTGCGTATTTGAGATTTAGTATTCAGGATCAAGATGTTTGGATTATTGGTTAAGAATTTTGTATGTTAATAAAGTTTTATGCTTTAAAACTGAGGATTCAAGATACAAAATAATTTAAGCATTCAGAATAAAAGCTAGGGTGTCTCAAAATTACTGATTTTCGATTTGGGACTGGGAATTAGGATTTAAAAAGTTGGATTTCGTATGCACAATCTGATATTTAGAACTTTGGATGTAGGATTTAAGATATGAGATTGAAGAAAAGATTTTTGATTGAGTATTTAATGTTATGGATTTGGAACTAAAATTAATAATTTTGGATTCATAAGTAAGGATTAAAGACTGATTAGGAATATAGGAATTGTTATTACGAAAATATGATTCCGAATTTCAGATAGAGGATTCATAAGTTTAAACTTAGGATCCAGGATGTTTTATCCAGGAATTCGGGTTTATGATTAAATATCTAAGATTTAATGTTTAGAATTCTGCATTTTATTTTTCGGATGCGAAATTGAGAATTTTTAGATAACGATTTGGGATGAGGGATTTACAGTTTGGCATATGTTATGGTCTTGGGATTCAGAACTGTTGGTTAAGGATTTTGCATATTAAATTCAGGATTTAGGATTTTAATAATAACTTTATTGGAAAACGAAATTTTAAGAAAGTATTCGGAACGTTGGAGTATGGATAGAAGATTTTTGATTTTTGGTTTTCAATTCTGGATATTGAGTTTTGTATACTGAAGCTCCGACTTGAAATGTTGGTCTTCATATTTTGTTTTGTTATTTTTGCATTTCAAATACAACTTTAAATTTTACATTTCGAGTTTCGGATTTCATTTTCGAATTTTGGATTCTAGGTTTTGATTTTAGAAAGAATCTTAATTTTAGCTTCGAATATTATCGAAAGTATGAATTCGGTTTAGCGTTTCAATTTTTCATTATTTTTTTGATTCATTTTAATACTATTTTTATGAATGCTGCAACATTTTTAACGGCTTCCTGATATTCAATATTCTATTGCTGCTTCTCTGTTTTTTTTTCTTTTAATTTTTTTATTCATTGTAGCCTATTTTGTATTAAAAGCGTAATAATACACAATCTTCTCGCTTAAAACTTGGAGTTACCCAGCGACAAAGTAACAAACTGTAAAGTTTGTTTTCTATTCCTCTCAGGTCGATCCACTGACACCCACGTTGAAACTTAGCACCCATAAATAGTGCGTATGGACCGACTCAAATTGCCTGCAGCTTTCCATCCTACGATAGTGCATTCAAGGAGATGTTTCCGTACACGCCATCCTCATTACGGGGCACTGACTGCCTGCCTAGCCAGCAACAATCGAACCCGTCTCGTACGAGGCAATAATGTTAAAGTAAACTTGATCGAATGTAATGAAAAATAAACAAAGCGAAGTTACGATTATCGCCGCTAGTATCGCAACACCAGGGCAGAGCAGGAAACGGTTAAGGCACCAAATCGTTCGAAATTTGCAAGTTAAATTGGCTTATTACAAATGTTGCACGTTCTCCGAGAACACCGTCGCCGCCGACAACGGTAGTAGGGGTTCCTGCACGGATGCCCCGTGGGATATAACCGGCTGCCAAGGTTCACAGGGACGCAAGGCGGCGGTGCCTAATGAAACTAATGAATTTGACAATAACCTTAAATTAGATTGCTGCCTGAGAAATTGCATGACAATTTGAGGTGAAAATTTAAACAACATTTTGCCTGATAGTCTCCTTCTTTGATGACGATGATGATGATGATGATGATGATGCTGCAGATGACAACAGTCGCATAAAATCGAGGAAATTATTCTTCAATCGCTGGATGTTGGTGCCGCTTGCGTAAATATCGCTGCAGGGATGGCTTCAACTTAAGAGCCTTTGGGACTAGCCAGTGGGTAAATATTGAACAATGCTTCCCTGGTTTCAACTTTGGGGTCCTTGTGCTCAGTGAGAAGGAAATGATCGGATCTGAACCTCACTCAATTTTGAGCAATAAACTTGACGATCAACTCTGATCGGTTGACCGTCCGCCCGGTAGGATGGCTGTTCGGTCGAGTGCAGTCAAATGAATTTACGATGGTTTGCTTTACGTTCTGTCACTCGCTTTGTTTCAGCATTACCGCATTTTTTTTGCCTGCGTCTTCACGGTCGGTCGGAATCTCTTTTGTGCAGTCAAAAGTGACAGACCGGAGAGAAGATTGTGATGCACCCTTCTCAGTCTCTGGCACGGCAGACGGATCGCTTACACACGGTGAACCTCGAACCTGGGACTGGGCGACAAAGTGGACGGACGGATCCATACGGTAAGCTTTTGTGTGCCTGCGCATGTTTTGGCCATTAAACGGACAATTCTTCTCCACCCGAGCTCATCCATTTGATGACAACGACGACGACGTCGGACGGACGGCGACACGGGATGAAACCCGATAGCGTATCCTCCCTGGATATTGCATTCTGTGTGAAGTGTCTTTTCCTGCTTCGGGCCATCCTCGTTGTTTCTGCACTCATCGTGCGATGGGCCAGGGCACACGGTTCAACTTCTGGGTGGATAATTATTTATCTTTCAACGGCTTGACATCGACACTCGAGAAATGACACTACGCCCGGAAGGAACACAATATATGACCACCGGGCAGAAGATCCGTTTGACTCTCAGGCAAATTTTACGCGTCGTCGCCGCCGCTTGCCAGCCGTCCGTACTGCGCGGCGAGACTCGATCGGCACGAACATGTCGAAAGTTTGCCCAAAAAGTAGTTTTCTCCGGTGACATACGGGCCGGTTGCTGACCTGTAAATTATCGTTTGTGGTGGGACATAGGTCCGTTGGGAGGCCACAGGCCGTGACATTAAAATTTTCCCCACGACTTTAATTCGGTTGGATGCTGCAAACTTTTCATTTTTTCACTATATCTGAAAAAAATCCAATACAAAAAAAAACAGTGGATAGAACCATCCTCACCAACGCCATCTGGTTCTGAAAATTTACCGCCATGCGGCCGCCTATAATCACCCGTCCTAGGCGGAGGACTTCGGCGATTATCGACTCGTGACGGGCAATCGATTAAAAACGAGATACTCCGAATACAATTATTGGCTCATAATCCGCCGCCAATGCAAATATGAGGCTCGCCAGAGCCGAAGCACGGATGCCGCTAGAGGCGAAATTGATTCCATTTTTCTCCTCCATATGCAGCCAACAGAACGCGTCCCTTCTACTGTGGGTCCACCTATTCTACTGATGCCTCCAAACGGCTGCTGCAGCAACGGTGAAATGAAGAAATGATACAATATCACGACAGTGCGTTAATGCAGGTTAGTGTGATTCATTTTATGTGAATAATCAGGAGCTTCAAGCTTTAGATTTTAGACTTTAGACTTTAGACTTTAGAATTTAGACTTTAGATTTTATATTTTAAACTTTAGACTTTAGACTTTAGACTTAAGACTTGAGAAATAGACTTTAGACTTAAGACTTTAGAATTTAGACTTTAGACTTTAGACTTTAGACGTTAGACGTTAGACTTTAGACTTTAGACTTTATACTTTAGGCTTTAGACTTTAGACTTTAGACTTTGGACTTTAAACTTTAGACTTTAGACTTTAAACCTTAGACTTTAGACTTTAGAGTTTAAACTTTAGACTTTAGACTTTAGACTTTAGACTTTAGACTTTAGACTTTAGACTTTAGACTTTAGACTTTAGACTTTAGACTTTAGACTTTAGACTTTAAACTTTAGTCTTAGAGTTCAGAGTCTAGACTTGTACGAAGCCTGTCATCGTATATACATTTTAAAAGCGTTTTGAGCTTTTACACTTAACACAGGTATATCTCGATTTTATTCACACTTCACATACATCCTCGATTTTAGACATATTTTTATTCTCAAAATTTTTGAGTGATTTGTTGCAATTAATTAACAATCCGAATAAACAAAATTTCAATGTTTCCAATTTTGATTCCAGATTTTTCAACAACTTTAATTTTGTAGAGTTAAGGATAGATATAGATAAACACGACAATCGATCCAATCCAATGAATTTAGGATGATTCAATCAGTAAAAAGGTAATTGGCAACAAGTGTTATTGTATTAATCAACTGGTTCTCGTGAGTAAACAATAAACCGGCTTCATACGTCTACATTTACGTCTAAGAATTTCAAAATTCCGTGTTATACAGATGTTAAATGATGAAAAAACCGAAAGAAATTTCTATTGGGCTTTTTTTCTAGCGACAATTTTGAGTAGTTTTAGTTGGCAGTGTATTGTTCTGACGTTTAGGCTAGCATCCTGCCTGTTTGATTAGACTGTGCACAAAAAAGTGTGTGCCAGGAAATAGCTCCTAAAATGTCTAATTAAATTTAGAAAGAGAAAAAGAATCGGTCGGGTATTTTACTGACCGATAAAGTCAAAATTATCCGTAAGTTGGAGAACGGATCTTCAATTCAAAGAATCATGGCGAAGTCCAATATTAGATCACAATCTACCCTGTGCTGTATACAGCGATCCAACAACAAAATCATTGACAATGTTGTGAACATTCTTAGAAACTTAGGTAAGCACTAATTACAATCATGATTCATGGGTAAAATTTATTTTTTTGACAGGACACATCAAAAGTTTCAAACAAGGCAGCAACTAAGAAGTTGTTGAAGCACATTTACGATTGGTACTTGCAACAAAGGCAACGGGACAGACTTGTTAGCTAAGAAACGATGCAGGACCAATCGAATGCGTCTAGAGCTGCCCGACAGATCAGACGTATTTTCGGTTGCTTGTGGACTGGTCTTTGACTGCCTATAGCTTCAAAGTTTGTGTTTTGTCAGTGTGTCTTTTAAAGATTACCTGGAAGTTAACTTACATCAGTCTTTCTCAAGACTAACTATTTCTTTCTTTCTCAATACTTGCAATTTGATATTATTTTCGAACTTTTTTCGTATCACCTGAAATGGCAGGACGAAAAAAGAAACCACGCATCGCTACGGAAAGGAAGAGAGAGGAATCTCTTTCTGAAACTAGCTTATGCAGTGAAAATTTATATGATATTCTGCCTGAGAAAAAAGCTGGCGAAATTGAAATGTTCGAAAGTAAAACTATTCAAAGTGAAATTTCTGTAAAAAAGGAGAAAGTTCCACCTATTGTGGTAACTATTGCTTCTGAATTTAATATTTTTAAAAGAGAACTTTCTACGTTTCTCTCCGACGTCAAAGTTACTTATCAAATTGGCCGAAGAGGCGAATGCCGTTTACTGGCCCAAACATTGAAAGATTGGAATCGTCTTATTCAGTATTTAACTGAAAGATGTATAAATTTTTTACATATGATACGAAGAGCGCCAAGCCGTTCAAGGTCGTATTGAAAGGTCTCACCAACGATCAAACCGTTGTTGAGATCAAAATTACTTTGACAGAATTACTTGGTATAGCCCCTACCCAAGTAATTCTGATGAAACAAAAATCACGAGGCGAAAACAGTCAGCGAACTGGAATTTTCCTTGTAAATTATTTAATTCATTTTAACCGCGGTGAGTAACTTAAATTTTTTTGAAAAAGCACATTCTTTATATCACGTGCGTGTAAAATGGGAATTATATCGAAAGTTTGGCGGAGGTGAAAAGCATATCACCCAATGCCGTGTTTGTCAACGTTATGGCCATGGTTCAAAGTTTTGTAACATGGACCAAAAATGCCTCATTTGTGGAGACTCTTCTCCGTTAATAAGGGTAAGCAAAACACGCTAGAAAATAATTGTACACCTATAACCCCGCCTAAAATTGCTACCGAAAGTATTTTTTCTAATGTCAACTGCCTGTGGCCTACTACGGCAGAAAAACTATCTTTTCTGCAACAAGCAATGTTCGATCTTATGAACGCCATGTTGCAGGCAAAATCAATGTTTGAAGCCATCGAAATAGGTACAAATTTTACTATTAAAATTGTTTCTAATTTAAAATTTAGCAATGATTTTAAATAAAACAATTAAAATATTAAATTGGAATGCTCGCTCATTGAAGGCCAATGAGAATGAGCTTTTTAATTTTTTAACAGTAAATAATGTGCATATTGCAATTATTACTGAAACATTTTTGAAACCTAACGTAAAGTTAAAATATGATCCCAATTACGTGGTTCATAGATATGATAAGATTCAGGGTTCCGGCGGTGGAGTTGCAATTGTTATTCATCGGCGAATCAAACATCGTGCTCTTCCCCATCTTGAGACGAAAGTTATTGAAACTTTGGGAATTGAAGTTCAAACTGAACTTGGAATTTTATTTATTGCCGCAGCATATTTACCATTTCAATGCACACGCGAGCACAAAAATTATTTTAAAGGTGATCTACAAAAACTCACCAGAAATCGTTCGAAATATTTTATAATCGGCGATTTTAACGCTAAACATCGTTCATGGAATAATTCTCAAAGTAATTCCAATGGCAAAATTTTATTCAACGATTGTTCTTCAGGATACTATTCTATTTTGTCTCCGAATAGTCCTACATGCTTTTCTTCTGTTAGAAACCCTTCAACAATTGATTTGGTGCTGACAGATCAAAGTCATGTATGTAGTGATTTGATCACACACGCTGACTTTGATTCTGACCATCTTCCAATAACTTTTTCTTTATCACATGAATCAGTTTTAAACCCTATGAGCTCTGTTTTTAATTATAACAAGGCTAGTTGGGAAAGATACAAAACTCATATTGAGAGAAATTTCAATAATGAGCTTGATTTGCACAACGAAGTGAATATTGATTCCGCTTTGGAAGCATTAAAATGTGCAATTGTTGATGCCAGGAATTATTCTGTTCCAAAGGCTCAAGTGAAATTTGATTCACCAATAATTGACGAAAATCTTCAACTTCTAATTCGTTTGAAAAATGTCCGCAGACGTCAATATCAACGTTCTCGTGACCCTGTTTTTAAAACTATTTATAAAGATTTACAGAAAGAGATTAAACATAGATTTATTCTTCTGAGAAATCAAAATTTTGAGACTAAAGTTGAAAAATTGAAACCATATTCAAAACCTTTTTGGAAGCTGTCGAAGATTCTTAAGAAACCTTCAAAGCCTATTCCAGTTTTAAAAGATGGTGAACGTTTTCTTGTATCCAATAAACAAAAGGCTCAAAGACTTGCTCAGCAGTTTGAGAGTGTTCATAACTCAAATTTGAATTTTGTGAGTCCAATTGAAAATGAAGTCACACGTCAACTTGATTTAATTTCTTCCCAGAATTTTTTACCTGCAGAAATAATTGAAACTAACTTGAATGAGATTAAATCAATTATTAAAAATTTCAAAAATATGAAAGCACCTGGTGACGATGGAATCTTTAATATACTAATCAAACATCTCCCTGAGAGCACAATTGAATTTTTGGTGAAAATTTTCAATTGCTGCTTCAAAATTGCATATTTTCCCAAATTATGGAAAAATGCAAAAATTACTCCAATTTTAAAACCGGATAAGAACCCAGTTGAAGTTTCAAGTTATCGACCAATCAGTTTGCTTTCTTCAATAAGTAAACTGTTTGAGAGAAGTATTCTTAACAGAATGATGTCACACATCAACGAAAATTCAATTTTTGCAAATGAACAGTTTGGATTTCGCCATGGGCATTCCACAACTCATCAATTGCCCAGAGTTACTAATACGATACGAGCTGACAAATCTGAAGGTTATTCCACTGGAGCTGCTCTTTTAGACATAGAAAAAGCATTCGACAGTGTTTGGCATAAAGGTTGGATTGCGAAATTGCAAACTTTCAATTTTCCAATTTCCCTAATCAAAATTTTAAAAAATTATCTTACTGATCGAACTCTGCAGGTTGTCTATCAGAATTCAAAATCTGATAGATTTCCTGTCAGAGCAGGTGTACCTCAAGGTTCAGTCTTGGGTCCAGTCCTGTACAACATATTCACTTCAGATCTTCCTGATTTGCCTCCAGGATGCACAAAGTCATTGTTCTGCGATGACACAAGCATTTCCGTAAAAGGAAAAAGCCTTCGTGCCATATGCAGTCGATTGCAGAAAAGTTTAGATATTTTTTCCTCCTACTTGCAAAAGTGGAAAATCTCTCCCAATGCTTCTAAAACTCAAATGATAATTTTTCCGCATAAGCCTAGGGCTTCTTTCCTCAAGCCAAACAATAATCACGTTGTCAAGATGAATGGGGTTATTTTAAGTTGGTCCGACAAGGTTAAGTACTTGGGACTAATTTATGATAAAAAACTTATTTTCAAAGAACACATTGAGAGTATACAAGCCAAGTGCATCAAATAAACGAGATGTTTATATCCTCTCATTAACAGGAATTCTAAACTTTGTTTAAAGAACAAACTTTTGATTTACAAACAAATTTTTAGACCAGCAATGCTTTATGCTGTACCGATCTGGTCAAGTAGTTGTTCAACAAGGAAGAAAACGCTCCAAAGGATTCAGAATAAAATTCTGAAAATTATTTTGAAGCGTCCTCCTTGGTTTGGTACACTCGAATTACATAGACTTACTGGTGTTGAACCATTAGAAGCTATGTCAAATAAAATTATTAACAATTTTCGACAAAAATCGTTGCAATCCTCAATTGCTACGATAAGCTCTCTTTATAGCCAATAAGTTAGCAATTAAGTTAGTTGTAAGTTTACTTCCCCTTTTCTGACAAGTAGGTTTAAATCCCTACGAATGATAAGTCCTAACTGCGAAAGCAAACAAATCCTAACAATTAAAATTACAAATTTCTAACAGTGTTGAGAAGTCACCATTTGTGATTGGACACACATACTCATTATTTACTAATATTTATCATAAATACTTAAGCTACTAACAAATCCCCCCTTTAAAAAAAAAAGATGCAGGACCAATCAGTGACGTTCTTCAACGAGTTTGGTGATGGAACTTCTGATATTTATGCCCTGCTCTAAAATGAATGATAAATACGTTAAAGCTGCAACTCATGGTAATTGGTAAAATATCGCATAACTTTGTACCACAGGTCAAAGAGGTCTTTCCAGAAAGCTGTTTTAGTTAAACAACTACTCTGGCCATTTTAGTACAGAGGAAGTAAAAATTAGAAACGATTGCTTATGGACTAAGGGTCTGGCCCCAAGTACTACAGCAACCAATAGAGCAAATGTAATCCAGATGATAAAATCACGGTACTGACAAACTATGACGAGAGAAGTTCTTGAAAGAGCCGGTAAGTTTCATGACTATGTAACTAAAATAAACGCAAAGAATAATTTTTTTGGGATTGCATAATCGTGGGACAAAGTTCCTCAATCATCCATAAGCAAATCCTAGAATTTGTTGTATAATCCTGATAAAGTTGAGGATGAAAATGTATTACCTCTAGCAGTTTCAAGAAAGCGACCCATTAGAGATCTCGGACTAATCATACACTCCAGTACTATCGACGACGAATATGCCTGAAAGATTACGGAGTAGTGCATAAAGTTCGCAATCCCGTGGCAGATGATGAGTTTTCGTATGGAATAAATTTGAGTTTCAGGTCCGAGTGAAGTCGACGACTCTTCTGTGAAAATTTCAAATGAAACAGCGATAAATGCAATTGACGTGATAAAAAGCGACTCTGGAGAAAATGGTTGACCTTCCAACTCTCAATCTTTATTGCGTGAGTTGAGGTCCAGATGAGAATATAGCGAATGAGGAAATAAACACGAAAAAATCATTTAGACTACTTTGATAGAATCTCAGCCTGTACTTCAAAAGAAGTGATCGGGGGGTCATGAATTATAACAGCAATTGAACTTCCAAGCAACAACTAGGACCGTATGCGTATAATGGACCCTGTGCGTATAGTGGACGCCTCTGGTATATTTTTGCATTTGTTTCTTGTCATTATCATATTTAGGGTAAATTAACCTATAGTGGACCACTTTTGCATAGTGAACCAACCCCTAGATTAACTGAATTTATGCGAAAACTTGAGGGATTTTCAGAAAACTTTTATCGGGAAACATTTTATCTAACCCATCTGCATCACAAACATATATAACTCCCGATTTATGTTAAGAGAAATTGTACTAATCCTATTGTTTTCCAAGCGCATTGTGTGTTACAAATATGATCTTAAACATGTTATTACCAAGCACTAAGACTAAATTTTACTTTGAAAACCTTGAAAACGAAGAAAAAAATAAATAACACTTATTCACTGAGGGTCCACCAAAGGCATAATTCAGGTTACTATGCTGCGTATTTGACAACCCTTCATTTCTGTTCATTTATAAACAAAATCTGTCGTTCGCGTGTGCGTTGAAGTGAATATTCGTGAGCAAAATGGGGAAAACCAATAAGTGTGAGTGTAATTACACGAAATTAGATGAGCAACAGTGTATTTTAGCGATCCAGAATCACGTTCCGATAAAAGAGGCATATAGGCTGCATGAGCTCCCACGTTCAACCGTAAAGGATAACCTTGAAACATGGACTGGAAAAGCAAGGAAGAGCCCTCCAACTAAACTAAAGCCTTGGGGGATACATTTCGCTATCGGAACTCGATCTTTTGTTTAGTATACACAAGCTTCACGGCCAACTGTTAGTGTACACAACAATTGCGGGGTTAGCGCAACAATTTTACTGACACTAACTAGCTTAACCGAGCCGGGATTTCAACATACGACGACAGGCTCGTTGAATCAGCATCGTGGCTTTTAAAAAGCTGGGAGGCGCGCCCCAGTGCTGTTTAAAATTCAAACAAACAAAACCGTTGTCTATGAATCCAATAATTTTGGCCTCCAAAACCATTTTCTTAGCTCTTTTGGCTATTCTTTTAGGCTAAAACACCGAAATCTTTTCAAAAATACCTTTAAAAATGTGTGAAGTTATTTGAAATTGGGGTTCTCAGAATTTATATTTCGGATGAAGACTAATGAACGAATCTTGGTATTAATGAATGAAAACAACATTTCATGACCAAATATTATAATTTGCGTATTATGGACCCGGGTCCATTATACGCATAGTGAACCCGGGTCCATAATAGGAAAAAGGGTCCATTATGCGCACATTAAGATCGGTAATAGTTATTGATATTTGGCAATAAGAATGGAACTTGACCAGAGAAATTTTCATTAGATTAGGTAAAAGACTTCATATTTTAACCAAATATAAGAATACTGCTTCAAAAATTTAAAGAATTCGAGCCGTTTACATCCAAATTATGCAATACATCTACTAAGGGGCCCATTACTAGCATATGAACCTAATACAGACAATTTTCCATTTAACAAAATTCTACGAGTCAATTTAAACGCTACCATTTCGCCATTTCCTCCTAACGAATTTTCAGATTTTTTTTTTGACGTAGAACCACGTCTCTCAGGAAGTACTTAGGGGTGTAAAACGAAAATCTACAAACAGAAAAGGGGAAAATAATGTCAATTTTCAAATGCGAATGAATCGGTAAGTTTTTAATGGATTTCCTTCATTCTTGAAGCAATTTGAAAATATTTTATGCATTTATCCAAGTGCAGAAAATCGCGATCTGATTATTCGAACTATTGTACTATTAAAAATTGTCAAGCCTTGTTGAAGCGCAGATTTCGACCTCCGATTGGTTGCCTATTGATTGCATCCCTTGCACGGTCGACAGAATATTAACCCTAGTTAACCGAAACTGCACCCTATGGACTATATAAAAGCCTGTCTCTGCTGAAACCAACCATTTTTTTAGTGCGTAGTGGTTAGGACGGTCCTAACCAAGTAGTAGCAGGGCCGGCGGTTCATGTGGGTAGTGTGGGTAGTAGTACCCATTCGGAAAATGCCTCTGTGGGTACTTACCCACACGGAATTATCCCGCTCCATTGCTTACTACCCACTCGGGAAAATAATGTGACGCCGGCCCTGTAGTAGCAGTACCTGCAGCAGGTATGAGCAGCAGTAGTAGCAGCGACAGTTGCAGTGGTAATGGTAGCACTGGTAGGTGCAGCGAGCGTTGCCAGGTCAATTCCGTCAATATCTGGAAAAAAAAAATCTTGAGGAAATCCGAATGTCATTTCATGGGAGAAAAGGTCATATCTTTGAACAAAATTCTTGAGGCGGGCAAATTTGAAATGACAAAAATGCAACATTTCGTGCAAAATTTGAAATGATGACCTTTTTGTGAGACAGGGAAAATCAAATCTAGAAAAAAAATCTGGCTCATTTATGAAAATTCTGGATAATTGGACATCAAATCTGCCTATCTGGATACATGTTCAAAAATCTAAATAATCAAAATAAATCAGGATACCTAGCAACGCTGAGTGTAGCGCATCATCATGGCCGATTTTAAGTTGAACAACAAGTAGTCATTTTAATGGCAAATTCAAAATCTGTTCAAAGAATTAATATTTTCGCGTTGATTCAAAATGGTGGCACACCTTGACAAAAACGGTTGTAAATTGCGAACGATGAGTTTTAGCAGCCATTGCTAAACATCGACCTGGTTTCAAATGAAATAACAAACTTTCCTTCTCAGTACCATCAATCAATCAATTGTCAAATCATGTTAAATTCCAAATACAATAATAATATACAAGATTGAAAAGTAGGCATTAATTTAACCTATCTCTCTTGTCGGATTGGCTATTAATAAGTGGAAATTTTGATATTTTCTCCTCTGTTCTTGTCTTTACTTGAGATTTCGCTTGGTTGTAACTGATTGGAAGTAGATAGGGAATTTTTCGCAATTACATGAAGATTTTTCAATCACATCCGCATGTTTCGTACAACATCATACAACACAAAAGTAACAGAAGAGTTGTTTCGAGGCGAATGAATAATTTATGGTTTAAACCTCGAAAAATTAACATAGAATGTAAAATAAAGGTCAGAAAAATTGTGTACAAAACCGCGTCCGCAAGGTTGACGTAAAGAATGGACTCAGAAAAATGCGACACTATGTTATTGGTGTAACTTTTGATCGCGTGAGTAAAAATTAATGAAATTCTTGGTAATTCTAGTTAAAAGTGTTATGTTTATGTGTGCAAAATTTTGTCCCGATCTGTCAGGTAGTTTCCGAGATGCATTCGAAACAAGAAGAGCTACGCCAGCAAATCTGCGGTGATCGATAATCCTGGTCAGTCGTCCAGGTGGATCGGCAAAAAGCTTGGAACCTACCATTCCACCGTGTCTTGCGTTGTGAAGACGTTCCAGGAGACGAAGACCATCGAGCGGCGCGCTTGGAGCGACCGAAAACCGAAAACGGAATATATAGAAAAGGCGCGGAAGATAAGGCAGTGCTTTAAGAAGATCCCAAACCTTTTCACCCGAGACATGGCCAAAAAGGTCAATTCGTCGAAGTGGTTCGTCCAGCGGACAATGGAACGAGTTGTGCTATGTATTTTTAAGGTCAGGAAGGCGCCAAACCGGACTGACAAGCACAGTCGAAACCGGAAGGTTTTCGCTTTTAAAATGGTTTACCGCGAACTTTTCGTGCAGTGCATAGAGAACTGTACAATGCGCTTGTATAATGCTTCTTAATTTGACGCCATTGATTTCTTTGATTTCAGAACTGGACATACATAAACAAAACAAAAACTACTGAGCTTGTTTGTTGTTGTGTAAGAGAGCCTCAAAAAAATACTAAATTTATAGTTTACTGCACCAAGTGTAAAATGAATTGATTTCTTCCTGATATTTTTCTGCGCCGTTAAAAGTACGGTTTTCCATGAAAACTTTTATGTTGTCTGCGTGAAGTAAATTTTTTTAACTATTTATTTTCGAGCATGAAGGAAATGTCATCTACATACAAAATATAAAGAAATTGTCAAACAAATTTTTGATAAGAATAAATTTCAATGAGAAGCAAAATAAAATCGATCTCAGAAATATCATGCACAGAAAGCATTCATCGATGTTAATTTTTGCTGGGTGCGAGGTGATATATGTGTAGCTCAGATATCACAAATTCATTGTACGGCCTATTACATCTTCCCCATTTAAAAGTAGGTCAGCCATCTTGGAAGACTTGATTCACGGGTGGATCGTCGCAGGATCACTCAATCTTGATTGTATGACGTGGCGAGATGAAGCTTCATCCTCAGTTTTCTCAATCAGTAGAGTAGGAGTCAGTTCAGACGTACCTACTGCGCGATCAAGGATAGGTTACATCGGAACAGAATGTAGTGGGTACTGGGTTAACGGATGTAGAGGTACTGCTAAATCAGTTTTAGCAGGTGTGGAGATTGAACATAATCGGAAAGGATTTCTCATGATAGTTGCTGCGTCTCTCCCTTAGAAGTGTCATAGCCGCAGCAAGACGTTGGACTGAGCACTTCGAACAAGTCCAGAATGGCGATGATGAACGATGAACGATGAACAGAGCACGCATTAACTTTGTCAGCACAAATGTTACCTCGGCGGCTTTCCAGTGATATTTGGGAAACCACGACTGTCCCGGCCAACAGGATGCAAGGCATTTTGGAAAAGGTCCTCAGAAAAGAGAACCTCACAAAAAACGGTGTGGCATTACGTTGCTCTGTAGAGGGTGTCCCACACCAAATTGCATTATGGGAAACGGGCTGTTGAAAATTACCCATTTGGTACTTTGTCTTCAAAATTTGAGTAGAATGGTTCGGAGTGTATTGTTCACACTGAGTTTTTATCGCTGTCAGTTTTTCTTAATTTGGAAAAAATGCCGTTAACCGAAAGCAACGTAACGAGATGATTTTGCACAGGCCTCGGGAAAATTGTCAACGCTCTCATCAGGACATCTAAAAACAACTCGGGAATGTTACTACGAAACTCTGAGTGTTAACGAGAGGAGAAAGGCTGTTAGGATAGATGTTCCATTAGTGATCAGAATCACAAGCGTGTTGTGGGAGCGTTTACGTGGAATTTCAATGCTTTGGTCTGGGATGTGGTCAAAAAGTTGAATCTGTCCAAACCTTTTACTCAGAGAGCCAAGGACCTGGAGGGACTGCGTACGTGAAAATTGCAGAAGGCTCACGAATGGCAAAATACGGTGGGAAAGTCACAGGCCCGGAAACTGTTCACACAGATGCTGACGAAGCCCCATTGTCTCATTATGGATAATGAGACTTACGTCAAGGCGGACTTCCGGCAGCTTCCGGGGCTACCGTTCTTCACTGCCCAGCACAAGTTCTAATGATCCGTAGGAAATAAGAAAGTAGAAACTTTCAAAGTTTGCCAAAATATATCTGATTTACCAAGCGATCTGCTCATGTGACAAAAGGAGTTCGCCGGTTATGACTACCGGGACTGTAAACAAAGAGATCTATCCCAAGGAGTGTCTACGAAAGCGTCAGCTTTCTCTGTTGAAGCAACTTGAGGAACCTTCTATCTTCTGAACGGATCTAGCTTCGTGCCACTATTCAAATTATGTCTTGGAGTAGTACAAAGCCAATGGGGTCACTCTGGTACCCAGGGACATAAACCCTCCGCAACGCACCGGAACTATGGCCTATCGTAGAATACTAGGTTATTATTAAGCAGGCACTGCGGAACCATCCCAAACAGGTTAAATCTGAGGAAAACATAAAACGACAGGTCTCATAGTCAACGTTAGAAAGATCAAGTGAATGGAGACAGCCTAACGGTATCAGGGCAGCAAGTTGAGAAGGTAGAAATCTTCCAATATCTTGGTACCCAGATGAAACCGGACGGTGATACCAAGAGTGGTATATAATCTTCAACTCAAGCGTCAAATCCATGTTACGGTATGGTTGTAAAAGGTGTTTTAAGCGGGGAATTGAAATGCGAACAAAATCTGCAAAGAAACTTTCGACTGTAATTCACAAGGACAGTAGAGAAGCAGCAGATATCGTGGCGGCGAAGCCTTGTAGCTATCGACCACAACCTTAGCTGGTGTTGAGTGAAAGCGGCTGACAGTGGAGTTTTTTGTACGGCCCCATGGAACGGATAATCGATGTGGGAATCAAAAGTAAATGTAGAAATTGTCGACGATTGAACTGCTCATTTTGTTCGTTATACCCTGGATTTTTAATAACGGGATCTAGCATTCTTGGCAAGTCCAGTCTGCTGCAAATTGATCTTCCTAGGAACGCTTCAACTAGAGAGGTCGATTAGGGAGTATTTGGGTTTGAAGAAGAGCGGTACACCTGAAAGTGTAGGTAAACCTTTTTCATAACTCAGACTCTTGAGGCCATTCTTGAAGGAATAAACAAACCACGGTGCTTGGCCGATGGACTTTCGATGACATGTGGCGCTACGGAGATTGCACGTTCCATTGTCCGCAACCAATGATTCAGGGTTGCCAAACGTCCCATGAGGTATGTCCATTGTTACAGTGATATCACTGAATCGAGTACGGACATTTCGGGCCATTTGGGAAAAAGCATTCACGATGACGGAATAGTAGTACCCAATATGATAAAGTTACCACGGCCGGACTGGAATGGGCCACGGCTCCGGGGTTGCTTTCATTAGAAACTTGGCTGCTTGAGCACACGCTTTGCATAGACGAACAAATTCCACCACACGATCGTTGATATTGTGCCAGTATATGTAGCTACACACCAGACTCTATCCAATAGCGCACAGATGTCATCTGGATTGGAACAGGATGCTTCAATCCCGTCAAATAATCTCTACAAACACGGGCTGATATATTGTACGATTTGCGTACGACGACTATTGCCTTTGCCTAGTACAAGAATGGAACCGGAGAAATTATTACTTTTCTCTGGAGCCTTTCAAGTTCTGCGTCTACTTTCGGCAGCCTACACGATGGGACGCTTGGGGCAGTAAGCAGGACGTGTGTCGGGTGTTTTTGTGATCTGATCTGATGAACTGTTCTTTAGCCTTCTAGATTGCTATCCACACAATTATTCTGTACAATAATGGTTGGCTAAAAAGTCTGTGACGGTCAATGGAAAACTATTTTCTGTTAACCGGACAACTTTTTCAGTTTCTTGGGGGTCTCTTCCGCAGTGTTGTCCCGGAGGTTCTTGAGAATAATGGTATTCACGTTTTTTCTTATGAAACGGGATGTTGACTTACTTAAGTAAAAGCAATCTCCCTCACGCGGGATCCTCCAAGGAAAATATGCTCGCATCTCCCATCTCCCAGCCTTCGAAGAAAATCCTTGCTTTCGGCTCATTCTGAAAATCTTGAACGCTGCTGGTCAGGAAAGCAATGGTTTATCTATTATTACATTCCATACAGTAGTACGAAAACTATTAGCGTTTGAAATTTTCCCCTTCTTAAGTTATATGCTGATTTGATTTCTCAAAGGACAACTTCCTTTAAACTTTAAAATTCAAATTCGGAAATAATAACAGGTTCGAATTATTCAAGACAAATTCAATACAGACAATAAACGGAAGCCGAGTGTTCGATGAACTAACCTAAGCCCCGATCGATGTCATCCCGCTGCGGTGGGAGTCAAAAGTACCGTTCGTGAACAAACCGCTCTTCCGTGCCGGGCCGAGCAATGCATCCAACTGTGATTATTGATTTCGCTAGCTTTATCAAAGTTATTACCTTGACGAGTGCCATTAGTTCTGTCTGTCGGCATGGGCGACCAAACTTCGCCTTTGCAGATAGAAAGGCGATCTTGAGCAGAAGAAAGAACAAGAAGTCGCCCCGATCGCAGAGCTGTCAGCTTGGTTGCATGCCCATCCGATTTGCGATCGATTGCGGTCACATGGGAATCGATCGGCCGTAATCCGATCCGATTCGATCGTAAAGGTATGTTTTTCCTGCGCCACATGCCAATGCTTAGTTAGTTGTCAGTTGCAATTTTTATCTCGCAACGTCAGATTTGTTCCTGGAAGGCCGCCTGAGTTACGTCATCTCGAACTCATTTATAATCTCCTAGTTCCCATATGTCAGGACATAACTTTAAGCCGTTTGATTAACATGGGTTAGGACGCGATGCGACTTGATCATGCACAAAAAAAAAATACTAAGTTGTATCGTAAGCTGCAAACCGACCATCGATTGGCAATGTCCGAGTGATGGTGTTGAGTGACAGCTGCATCTCTCTTTTTATGCCTAGAAATTAGTGCCGCCATTTTCACTCCGCTATGTGAGCATTGTTTCCGCTATCGTGCAAACCACCGATAATAGAAGGGCCATCGTCGAACAGACGAAGAAGGAACGATCGAGCAAATACTTGACATTGTTTGCACTCTGCTTGATGAACCAGAACCCTTTTCATTTTCCCCCTTCACACACAAACACATTCACACATCCATTCTATCGGCTCATTTCAGCCGATTGGAGCAAAACGCTTCAACTTATGCAGATTCGCTGCGTGTTCCGTCTGTCCACCAAAAGAAGGCAATTCCCAATACGAGAGCCCCTCCCCTTCCCCTTCTCCCATCCATCGCATATCGTCATTTGTACGAGCCCGACCGCGTTATCAATTTTCCACTCCTCACATTGAATTGCACCCTCATTATGTAAATTCAAATCGAGAGCTCAACACAATAAAAGCGCCCCGCCGAGAGAGGATTCTCATCTTATTGCATATTGGGTATGCCTTTCCCCCCCTTTTCCAAACCATCCCTAACCCATGGTTCGCTCCAATCGTCTCTTCTAATGGACCACCTTTACCATACTGCCAGCAGCAATGCACTGCACTGCACTGCCCTGCAATGCACTGCGATGCAATGATGGTGTGCTGCAACAAAACCACTTCACTTTGATGCGAATGGAATAAACACTTCGAACGTAAGTTCCTCTGCAATGTTTCTCCGACTTGCTTCCATCTTTCTTTTTGTTTTCTCTGTGTTTTTGTTTTGTTTCGTTTCATTTGTGTTTTTTGTTGCGCCTCGCAATTTCACCCGCTGCTGCTGCTGCCACCCCCGATGCATTTGGTCTCGCTGCGCCTCGAGGGGAACCCCCTTTTTTGCATAAAATGACAATATAATTTGTGTTCGAAATTACGCTTTCAATTGAATGAGCCATGAATATTTCTGCTCCGATAGGGACCACACTTCCCTCCGGGACTTCGTCTTTCCCGCATATCGCAAATGTGCGAGTCCCGTGGACGATGATGGAAGTTGGAGAAGCATCGGAAGGGAGGCAACGTGGCGAACAGCGTGTTCTCAAGTAGCTGCAGCAGCACGATTGACGATGGAATTCCTAGGGACTTTTGGTAATAAAAATAGTGCAGATGTGTTAACGAGATAATTCTAAGAAAAGTTCGAGAGCGAAAGAGTGATTTTCCATGACAGGCCTGAACATTTCATCTATTTTTACAACGATTTTTGTCTCTTTTTGTATATATTATATTATTAGTGCTGGCATTCATCTAATTTTTTTTTTCAATTTAGATCTTATTTTTGGCTAATGTTTGCTCTGTTCGAATAGAGTTCTCGTATTTTTTCTTGTCTGCAGAGACAAGAAGTCTGTTTTAATCCTCGAAAATGGACATCCCTATTAAAAACCTGGTTCAAGATGCCTAATAATTATAACAATGATTAACCTAATCATGTTAATCATTTTAATGTTTATTAGGCATCTTAAACATAATTTTTAATTAGGAATGTTAATTTTCGAGGGTCAAAACATCAAAACTTTGAACACTTTGAGACACCCCTAAATAATGTCTGATTAAGCCAAAATTTTGCCCAAGTTATTATTTTGAGCAAATAAACAAAATGCACATGGTATGTTCTTCAAATTCGATGATGACATTTTTTTCATACAACCCATCGCCACCCTACTGTAAGCTTACCAATAGGAGTTTTTTCTTATATTATTACAGTGTTTTTTTATTTTTTTGAGTTACAAAATTATTGTCTACAACTTTGCCGAAGACACTATACCGATCAAACAACCGATGAGATGCTAGAAAAATTACTTTATCATCGATCGACACTCGGCGCAAGATAGAATCCTAAAACTTGATGTCCCAGATTTTGTGTTAAAATGCATCTTCGGGGCTTAATATTTAAACAGTAGGTAATAGTAGTAATTAATGAAAAGTTGAAACAATATTCTTACCGAAATTGAATGAGAGTAAAATAAAGATGTATCGGAATTGTGATACCCTACACTGCCTATAATCGCATATCAGTCCCATCTGGAAAATCATCGAGTTGAGAAAACAGCGCATGAAGATATTTTTCTTGTTTGGGATGGGTTATTCACATAATGTAATGAAATAAGCCTTAATCATACTTCTTCATCAAAGAATTGCCTTTTACGTGAAAATTACAATGCAAAAAACAGGAAAAGGCTGATATGCGTTTATTTAGGCCATCGAGTAGCAAAATAATCGCATACCAGTCTCACTTTCAACCGCTCAGAGTATTTTGAATATGGGCAGACGTCTATGGCCGCAAACAGCTTCTAAATATGCTGCATGGAGAATGGCGGAGACGTCTACCCATTACTTACCCTGACTTTAAGGTCGTCGTTGAAAAAGTAAAATATAGCCCGTGCATTTAGTAAGTGGTATTAAGAAAGGGAAGTTACCAATTTCATTCCGACAGTTACTTGACAAAAGACGACGGCGATGAAAAGAGGTACAAGCTGTTTTTAGCTGAGCAACTGAAAACGATTTTTTCTGAGCTCTTACAATTTCAACGTGAGTGATCATTTTAAATGAGCAGATCATCCACAGGAAATTAATTCTTTACAGAAAGCAGCATTACTCAAGGCTATTATCCCTCTGATTGACGAAACCAATAACCTTTCGGTAACGAACTTTCAAAAAAGTGGCAGTTTCAGTGTCTACTTAAAAATAACTTTTGTGTGGAATTTATTTAAAAAAAAAACATTGCATTTATTAATTATTTGATGATTTTTTGACAGTAAAAAGCTTAAAAAACAGCACCATATTTATTATATGGTTTGAAGAAAGAAAATATGGCCATACTCAAGAAAAACACTTGGTGAGACTCATATGCGATTATTTTTAAGATGGGACAATTCGATCACACCTTTTTTACATACTTTTTCAAATAAAACACTCTTTTTTGTTTCCTTAATCGATAGTAAAATAAGAAATATATGGAATCTGATATTTAACTCAAAAACGATGAAAATCCATATGGGACTGGTATGCGATTATAGGCAGTACAGTGTACTGTGTACAGTGTACAAGAAGCTTAAAAAAGAGACCGAAATTAGTAAAAAAAAACAAATTTATAATACCCCTTGAGCAAAATTTACAATAGACAGGAGTAGTTTATTAGTAAATTCTGACAATAAAGAAAAACTCGTTGTTTTGAAAACGACGGCAAGAAATTTTTCGCTCATAAACTTACCAGAGTGTACACATTCAGGATTTTTCATGAAATAAGTCATGATTATAAGCATATTTTATTATCTTTGTTCAACTTAGCTTAGTTCTGGCTGTACATATCAATGGTTGTTACTCCTTGACGGGTCCGAGCCACTCAAAATGCACAATGAATCAATTGAAAGAAACGGCTTGGGGTAGTAATTTCTTCTCACTATGCACCAGATTTTTCATATACCAATAATAGCGCCGGCCACGTCCTTACAGTCGGTAGGGATGTCGTCAGTTTCGTGCAACACCGGCACAATTCAGAATTTTTCCATTTTGAAATTTTAGTGTCAAACGATGCCAGATACGGTTAAGTTTAATTTAACCAAGATTAATTTCCACAGTGCTCCCACAGACCGTTATTATGAAGAAAAATGCACCAAAGAATCTGAGTTCGATTCGTTATGACGTCCTGAATCTCTGGTCAAAATTTCAAAATCATCTTACGATACATTTTTGATTGTCGTAAAGTACAAAAAAGCATGGGCGCAACTACGGGGGCTAGGGGGGGCTACAGCTACAGTTTTTGGTCTCGATGAAGGTTCCTATGATAGTTTGAGACCCCTCCCTCTTCTGGAAAGGAGGGGTCCAATACAAATTAAACATAAATTTCTGCACAACTCAAGAACAAACCAAGAAAATGAAACCGAATTTAGCATGTGGATGTTTTAAAGGGTAAAAAATATGTCCATAATGGTTCGACGCCCTTCCCTCTTCTGGAAGCACATGTTTCTGCACAAAGTTCTGCACATCTCGTGAAATAATCAACTATATGGAACCATATTTGGCAGGTGAATGTTTTTAGTGGTAACAAATATGTTTGACCAAATAATACTCAATATGGATATTTCCGTAATCGAGATGATGCATAGAAACCAAACATTGACCCTGAAAACCATTTCGAATTTAAAGACGACTACTTTTAGTTTATGGAAAACAACCAAAATAACTAAATACCTCCCAATATGAGTATTTCCGGGGTCAGATTGACGCCAGAAAATTTGCTAGAAATGACCGAATACCACCCAATACTAATATATTCAGAATTAAGGTGATGTACAAAAGCCGAGGATGTTGTCATTTCGACAAAACCAATCTTTTCAAACGATTTGTTATTTGGCTTTGATCATATCCCATGGCCGATTCGTCGTGCATTTTCAGACTTTAAACACATCGCAAGGAAACAATGAATTTGGAACATTCAAATAGTACGATACCGCATTTGATTTATGTTGAGGCCACATATATCGATCAAAGCAGGTATAGTTTTAAATAGTCTTTGAATTTCTTTTCTTTCCATAACTTTTGAGCCACATATCAAATTGTTATGAAGTTCGTTATTTGTAAGCTTAAGAGATGACTCGTTCGTATGACACTAGTGATGTTCAAATAAGTCATATAAGCTTTGAGATAATAGACTTTCGTTGTTTTATTAACAATTTAATACATAACGGTTGCTTAAGTTCGATTATAATGAAATGAAATAAAATGAAATGGGAACGTATAGGGCAGCCAAACTTTGAAACCACGTGTTCAATCATAATTCATTTGTTAACCCTTAACTAGCCCGCTGATCTGATATTAATATTGATCAAATCGGTTGTGTAGTTTCTGAGATAATGAAGTTTCGTCATTTTCACATTTCGGTACTTTACAAACGAAGTTACAGTCCGATTACAGTAAAATTCAATAGGGTGTTCCAAGGCAGCTAGACTTATTAGTTGACACTAATTTTGTGAAAATCTGGTCAGCCATCTCTGAGAAAAGTGAGTGAGTCCAAGTAGTCTTCGGAACAAGTTTCTTTTCATAGCTGGATTTCACATTTTTAAACATAACAGGCAAAGTAATAGTCCGATCGCAAAACAAATCAACAAGGTCTTATGGGGCAACTAGACCTTCCATTTGACACTGATTTTATGAAAATCGGTCCAGCCATCTCTGAGAAACATGAGTGAGATTAAACAGTCTTCAGAACACGTTTCTTTTCATAACTTTTGAACCACAAGTTCAATTTTTATGAAATTCAAAAGTTAAGGGTTTTTTAGGTAGCCCGTTCATTTGAGACCAATTTTGTTCAAATCGGTTGTGTAGTTTCTGAGATAATGATGTTTCATGATTTTTACATTTTGATAAACCAAAAATCCGATTACAATAAAATTTAATAGGGTCTTATGGGACAACAAGTGAGTGAGAATATAAATCTGCACATACACACACACATACACACACACATACACACAAACATACACACACATACATACAGAAAATGCTCAGCTCGTCGAGCTGAGTCGAGTGATATATGCCATTCGGCCCTTTGGAGCACTTTTATACTTTCGGTTTTGCAAGTGATTGCTATACCTTTCTAGGAGAAAGGCAAAAATCGTGAGTTATAATTGAATGAGTTTTTGGAATTTAAATTAAAATCTACCTTTACCATCTTTGTAAAAAAGAGATTTTAACTAAAAAAGGCTGGATGAGAATGGGAAGTTTTCGTTTAAAATGGAAAAACTTATATGAGACTAATTCACGACATATTATCACAAAAATATTGCAGCGCTTGCACCGACGTGTTGCTCCCTTCTACAACCATTCACCGCATAAAGTCATACAAATAGATCATCCACACGTTCAGGCATCTACCAAAAGTGTAAAAAGCACCGAGATGTGACGATTCACACACAGGTCTAGCGAAACACAATCAACCCTCCATGACTATAGGCCATTCTACGAGACTTTTCAGAACTCAATTTATGAATATAGTTTAAATATAAAACACTGAACCGTTGACATATCGCACGTAAAAGCAATATCAACATCAGCAATTACCTTGTTACCAGTTTTTAAAATGGTCTATACATGTTTGCCAGCGTACGGGAAATATGACTTATCTCTATAGACCTATCCATCTGCTCCCGTATAAGTGCGATGCATTGGTGTTAGTGAGATAATTTTCTCAGTTGGCTGTAAGATTTTTGTGTTTGCTGTAAGAATCTCGAACAAAATATTAATTAATAAATGGTGCTAATATTCGTGAGATCATGCTTGGAGATATAAAAACAGTAGAAAAATCCCGCAATCCAAATTGCAAACCACACACGCGACATTGTCCTGCACTTTCAGTGCGGCGTAAGATAGGGCATCGAATATTTTTTACTGGGTATGTGCTCGATCATCAAAACATAACAAAACTGAAACGAAAATTTGTACTTATCTAGCGAAATCCATTAAAATCGTTGCATATTCGAGCGCTTCTACCGCCTGCAGCACACCAAACACAATAGTTTCAGCAAAAAACTGGTGAAAAAACACTTGAAATGTAAACTTGATTTAAGCAGATAATTCATACAGCCATGCTGCCAGAGCCTCTCCATATGATTCTAAGCATACTTTATTGTATTTAATCCCTGCTATAGTTAGGATTTCACTAACAACAGATGTATGCTGACGTTTCCTATTAGGTGCGCAACTAAGTTCTTAATATTTGTTAATAGACGGCGCCAACAGGAAATACTTGTCGATTATGACATATTCTTACCTTACCAAACAGTCTCAAGCCGTGGTGTGGCCTTTTCTGTACATGAAAGTCGTCTTCATTCCACTCGGTTCATGGCTGCAGATCGATTTTGACATATCTAAAACGTGATAACCCAAGCTGAGACATATGGTAAACACAACACTATGACACGTTAGGAATCGTTCACAAATCACGTAATGCGAAAATTCTAGATTTCAGAACCCCTCCTTCCTCCCCTATGTAACAATAAGTCACGTTTGATGTGACTCGCCCCTTAAAATTACGTAACGCTGAACAACCCGAACACCCTCCAAATTTTTAATTTTGAGCAAATATTACAGTTACATTACTATCTCAACTACCCGCCCCCCTCCTCCTTATGTAACAACAAGTAACGCAGACTAAACCCCCCTCCCCGCCTTTCTTTCATGCGTTACGTAACTTGTGTACGACACCTTAGACTCCTAATTGTTGCGTCATATACTTTTGTTTGCTTAAAAATGTCATCTTTTGTGCCAAATAATCGTCATTTGTGTAAATTTTTCATTTAAGGTGAATCGGGACCGAATCCAAGCATGGGAGGAGGGATGGCTTCCTCCTGCATACTAATGCATTTCGAGAGTCATACGACTAACCTGCAATTGTTTATTGTCGAAATGCTAACCCAGCACCGGAGCATTCAATGAATTTGCACATTTGGTTTTAGCGTGAAACCCTTGAAACGTTCTAATCTTGCTTTTTTTCACGCCGCTGTTTTTTCTCTCCTGGTTTTGTTTATATTCTCACGCCGGTAGCCACTAGAATGTTGTCCACGAATACCGGCACGTACGAGTCGCGTGATCACTCAAACTACGTATGCTTTTCTCTTGACACTTATGATCATCGAGATCGTATCTAATTTTCACAAAAACTCGACCGAAATGGGCTAAAACTTGCCTTTGAAAGTGTAGCACGTCGCAAAATTACCGTTTTTGCTTTTTTCTATTTTCAACTCGTTTGCACCTGTCAAACTGTGCGCCCGTGTTGGCAGCAAAGTCAGCACACTGCGCGATAGTTTGAAATGAAGTGGTGAAGTAGTAGTGTTTTCGTTTGTGAAGTGTGATTTTAGTGGTTTTTGGATCATCATGGCGCGTTTAACTAAACTACGAAGAGCAGCGGTTGCTCGCGAGAACGCAAAAAAAAATGAAGAGAAATCTTGTTGATTCCTTGGTATGGACATATGAAAATCCGTGAAGCAACCAGTTAGATAAATCGAAAAAACAAAAACTTACAAGTTTCGACGATTGTGATCATCATCTATTAACGTTCATGTACATATCCCAAACGATGTGGTATATTCTGATCAGTCTGCCGAATCCTTGCAATTGTTTTGGATTTGAGTTTTCAAAAACTGTGCAGCACCACAGAACGTTGCGGCACAGCTGATCGAAGCCGGCCGTTGACTTTCGGTGGTAGCAGCAGTAGTCAGTAGGTGTGGAAACAAATTAGCTAATAATCTGGCAACCATGTACTGTTTTACCGTGTTATACCTATACAACCACATACGAGCCGTTGCGGAACAGAGTGGTCTAAAGACCATTTTTTTCGAAAATCAGTTTTTTGCATGAGCCGCATCTATTCAAGAAGTTGAAGTTGGGAGATTAAAAGAATTTCGAAAAATCGAACTTTCAAGCTGATTTATATCGTGTTGAAATTTCATCCGAAACAGAATGGCCATTCTGTTTCGGAACAGAGTGGTCTATGTACATAAATCGGTGTAATACTAACATCTAACAGGTAACATGTAGCATATTACATGTGATAACTAACATGTCACTTGTTCTGTACATGTCACACGTAATATGTAACATGTTACACGTAATGTAACACGAAAAATGTAACATGTAAAATATTATGTAACATGTTGTGTTACATGTAATGTTACACGTGGCAACTTATATGTGACATGCTATATGTATCAAATAACAAGTGACACTAGCCATTTTATACGAGTTACCATCATTTTCATTGTCATTTACCAGGTTTGTGTACATAGACCACTCTGTTCCGAAACGATTTGAGGATTCTAGTGAATATATATATGAGGTCAGAGTGGTCTATGTACATTGGTGAGATAAAATCACCGATTTTGCAAAGAAACTGTTAATTTTATGTATCCCAATGTTAAACCACTTCATAACCTTTATATTAGAACATTTTGTTTGAAAGAATCCGTTGAACAGAATTTTATTTAGAGATTTTGCGAAAATTGCTGCTCCTGAACAATTTGCTCGATGGCACATAGATTACTCTGTTCCGCAACGGCACATATGACTGTAAAGATGTGATGACGCAATGATGCTTGGATTCCGTCCCATTTCACCTTAATTCAAGAAAACGTTGGCTGAAGCGCATCAACTAACCGTGATTGATTCCGTCGATTTTATATCAATCGAAACGTCGGAAATAGAAAATAAATTTTCGTTTTGATAAGCAGATGACTGGAAAGCCGATATACTCAATTTTCCTAACATGCAGGGTTGCAAAGCGAGCGAGATGCAAAACCTTTCTCCTCCTTTTAGCTTGAGACCGAGACATACGCTACGCTTCTCTAGTCTTCTGCACCCACGCTACCGTCATACTGTTTCTTCTTCATGTACCCGCTTGAGTAGCTGCTGCTGCTGCACTGGCACGCAAAAACTCTTTTGTCTTGCTACTCAGCGATTGTGAAAGAGTACGCGAATTCCTGCTTGCGAGTAGGAGTACTCGACTAAAATTGCTCGACTACAAGGAGTGCTTGAAAAAACGTGCTCGAAAACAAAAATGCTTTCTTCATCTATCCGGTTTTGCCGATTCAAACCGCTACCGAAGTAGTCCGTTACCTTATTTGAAATATTTTTTTGTCCCTCCGCAACCATCGCAATGCATGTCTTGATAATATTTATTCAATTTTTTTTTTACTCGACCTTGATTATTGTAGGAAAACAGTAAAATTCAACTTTTTATTTCACATTAAATCACGAATAACTCAAAATCAAGTAATTTTAGAGCCATGTCTTTGGCAATGTTCTTCCCCATAAAATTTTCCAACTTTTAATGGTATTCAGTTGGTGAGAGCATTAGGTTTAATACCCACTTTTATTGATTTTTTTTTCTTCACAAATCTTTTATTTGACACGGCACAAATACAATTCAATGTTTAACGGCGCCAATTATATCGGATGACTTAAAATCTATAAGCAAATTTTTTATCCTCGCTGCCGACTACGAGCTGAAATTAAGTCTATCTTAAAACTAGCATGTATTATTCAATCAGTGTTTTGTAGTTGAATGGTCGTCTGATGATCATCGAATGAATATGCAGCATGTATGGATTTGTTCTGCTAAGCCACGATATCATGAGCTGGGACAGGGGCTTGCAATCCTCGGGTTCTGAGGGTATTGTGCGGGGTCTAGTTGCTGGTTTTGGTTCGTTGTTGTTGTTCGCTGGTGTTCAAGTTGCCATATGGTGTGTGCCGCTGAGCCAAGATATAAAAAAAGACCTCGGGTTTTCCTGGCGAGTTCGTGTGGGGTTCAATTGCTGGTTCCAAAATCGAGGTCTACGACGTGTTCTTGCCGTTTTGTTGAATGTGGGTGGAAAGGAATGGGACTAGACTTGGGCATGGATGGATTTCAGGAAAACGTATAAAAGGGACATGTAGGATAGGTCGCGACTCGCCAAGACATCACGAACAGGGACAGCTGGTTCTCTACCCTCGGCCCGGAGGGAAGTCATTAATTTAGACCTGGCGTCACGGTGTACAGGGCATGACCAAACAACGTGCTCTATGTCGTGATAACCTTCACCACAGGCACAGATACCACTTTCCCCGAGCCCAATACGACGGAGATGCGCATCAAATCTATAGTGGTTGGTCATAAGCCGAGACATCACGCAAATGAAATCTCGACCTACATCCGACCCCTTGAACCACGGATTCGTCGATACCTTGGGTATAATGGAATGTAACCACCTTCCAGTTCCCCTCTGGTCCAAGAATTTTGCCAACTGATGATCGTATTCTGACGTACAAATGCAAAAAATTCATTAAAAGTAATTGGTCTTTCATAAATTTCACCGTTTGTAGCGCCTACCTTAGCCAAAGAGTCCGCTTTCTCATTGCCCGGTATCGAGCAGTGAGAAGGGACCCACGCTAAGGTAATCTGAAACGATTTTTCGGATAAAGCACTCAGATGTTCCCGTATTTTCCCCAGGAAATACGGAGAGTGCTTAACATCTTTCATCGAACGAAGAGCCTCAATAGAACTGAGACTGTCCGTAAAGATGAAATAATGGTCCGTGGGCATTTTTTCGATAATCCCTAGGGTGTACTGAATAGCAGCTAATTCTGCGACGTAAACAGAAGCAGGATTATCGAGCTTATGGGAGACGGTTAAATTGTTATTGAATACACCGAAGCCAGTGGACCCATCGAGAAGTGATCCGTCAGTGTAGAACATATTGTTGCAGTTGATGTTTCGATATTTATTGGAAAAAATTTTAGGGATCTGCTGCACGCGTAAATGATCCGGGATTCCACGAGTTTCTTCTATCATGGATGTATCGAAGAACACAGTAGAATCAGAAGTATTTGATAAGTTGACACGATTTGGAATATTCAAAGAAGGGTTAATATTTTGGGACATGTGATTGAAATACAATGTCATAAAACGGGTTTGAGAATTGAGCTCGATTAACCTTTCAAAATTTTCAATCACAGGACGGTTCAAGACCTCACATTTGATAAGAATACGAGAAGACAGGCTCCAAAAGCGGGTTTTCAATGGTAGTACTCCAGCTAAGACCTCCAAACTCATCGTATGGGTCGATTGCATGCAACCTAAGGCGATACGCAAACAACGATATTGTATTCACTCCAGTTTGATCAAATGTGTGTTTGCTGCGTAGCGGAAGCAGAAACACCCGTACTCAATTACAGACAATATCGTTGCTTGGTAAAGCCTTATAAGGTCTCCTGGGTGGGCTCCCCACCATGATCCGGTTATTGTACGAAGAAAATTTACTCTTTGCGTTGCTGACTTTTCTTCATCAGATACCTAACATGGCAACCCCAGGTGCCCTTAGAGTCGAACCAGACACCAAGATACTTATGCACCAAAACCTGAGAGATCGTTTTACCCATTAATTGTGCTTGGAGCTGAGCAGGTTCATGCGTCCTAGAAAAAACTACTATCTCAGTCTTCTCCGGAGAGAATTCGTTACCTAGCTGTAGAGCCCAAGCAGACAAATTGTCCAAGGTATCTTGCAATGGTCCTTGCAAATCGGTAGTTTTGGCTCCTGTAACAGAGAACACGCTGTCGTCGGCAAGTTGTCTTATCGTGCATGAATTTGCCAGACATTCGTCGATGTCATTTAAATAAAAATTGTAAAGAAGGGGGCTTAAACATGAGCCCTGGGGAAGACCCATGTAGCTAATTCGAAAAGTTGCCAAATCACCATGCGTAAAATGCATATGCTTTTCGGACAACAAATTGTGCAAAAATTGTTTAAAATTGGAGAAAATCCTTGTCGGTGAAGTTTGCCCGAAAGAATGTCAATAGAAACGGAATCAAAAGCCCCCTTAATGTCCAAGAACGCAGACGCCATTTGTTCTTTGCGAGCATACGCCAGCTGAATATCTGTTGAAAGCAACGCAAGACAATCATTCGCCCCTTTGGCACGGCGGAAGCCAAACTGACTATCTGATAGCAGACCATTTGATTCGACCCAGTGGTCTAAGCGACGGAGTATCATTTTTTCCATCAATTTCCGGATACAGGATAGCATTGCAATCGTCCTATAAGAGTTGTGATCAGAAGCTGGTTTCCCTGGTTGGATGGCGATCACCTTCACTTGCCTCAATCCTGCGGTACAATGTTTTGCACCAGGAACTTATTGAACAAGTTCAACAAGCGTCTCTTGGCATTGCCGGGTAGATTCTCCAACAAGTTGAATTTGATTCTATCTAACCCAGGCGCGTTATTGTTACAGGACAGGAGGGCAACAGAAAATTCTGCCATCGTAAAAGGTGATTCTATCGCGTCGTGGCCCGGAGACGCATCGCGAACAATTTTTTGCTCAGGAACAGAGTCCGGACATACTTTCCTGGCAAAA
Source organism: Wyeomyia smithii (assembly GCF_029784165.1). Lineage (NCBI taxonomy): Eukaryota > Metazoa > Arthropoda > Insecta > Diptera > Culicidae > Wyeomyia > Wyeomyia smithii. The sequence continues at coordinate 56,034,865 of NC_073694.1, forward strand.
TCAAATATCCACCTACTTGAAGACTCCTCGCTTTCGTTGACCGTTACGCGATTCCGCATTCTCCGGGCTGTGTTCCAAAGAGTGCTCATTGATGTCTCCCTAGACGTCTCGTTTACGAACCGACGCCAATATCCGCGTTTCTTTGCCTTAGTCAAGCTTTTAAACTTGGTATCAAGCTCCGAATAACGTTTAAAGTCGTCGGCATCGTCTGTATCCCGGAAGGTCAGATACGCGTCGGATCTTTGCGTGTAGGCATCGGAGCACTTTTTGTCCCACCACGGAGTCACTTTTATTGATTGAATGTCAAAGTATACTTGAAAAAACTCTTTTCCAAACGATTTAATTTTTTTAGGAAAATGAATTGACGATAATCAATCCGAAACGAATTTTTCCCTTAAAGTTTGGACCCTAAGGAACCTGTAAAAATATAAAAGGATTAGGTTTCATGGAAAATTGAATAACTGGACATGGTTTTTGGATTTAACATAAGAAAAACCGATTTTTCCAAAAAAGTCATCGGGGCCAGTTGAAAACATTATTTTCTAGAGCTGCCGCCGAACAAAAGTTTGTTCGTAACACCATTTTTTTATCATCTGGAGGCTGAGCCCCAGAATTGTGCAATTTTGGGACATCCTAGTGTACATATGATCTCGGGAGTAAAAGCGAGCAAGAAAGAAAACGAGAAAGAAAGAACGAGAAATAGCTTTAATGAAGAATACTCCCTTGTGTGATATCGGTAGCAACGAGAACCTCACATGAGGTGTTGCATGCTGTTTATGAGTGGGACTAACAACACTGACTACCAAAGTTGTTAAAACTTACATAAAAAGGCTCAAATGGGACAGCTCTCGCATTCGGACAGCATTCGCTCGCACAGCGAGTCGGTCGAAGGTCGCGAGTAGATTGTTCTCAAAGTGACACTCTGAAGCGAAATACATGTTATTGAAAGAGGGCTGTTGACCATAATACCTTATTTCGCCTCACTTTCCCTCAGCCTTACATTCGGCCTCGCGTCCATTCGGCATCGCGTCCATATGCCTCGTGTCCGTATGCATGCCGTCCATTATGCCTTGCGTCCGTATGCTTCGCGGCTGTATGCTTAACGGGGTGTCATCGTTTTCTGGTAACTTCTGGCGAGCTTCAAGGTTTTCGTATGGATCCGCTTCTTTTCATTTTGTATGTCAGAGGCTCTTTTCATTTTGTATGTAAAAATAATAAATACTACGATATGAAACTGTGGTTGGAAATCAATAATCCCAGTGACGCAGGAAGAAATAAATACATTATTTGTAGTATACAGGGACATATTACAAAAGTTAACACCATTTGACCGCACCCCTAACAAAAAAAAGTTCATTCCAAACTTGGTGCAATAAAGGCCTACTCCAACTCAATGTCAAAAAAATATACCTCGATAGCATGTAGCTAAAAAATTGTATAATTCACAAGTACATACAAACAAGTACATGCGCATATTCACAAGTACATACAAAGTGCGTTAGAGGTGTGAAACGATTAGACAGATGGTAGCACTTCATTTTTTGACTTCCTTAAGATTTCTGGAACCATCGCCTTCTTGGTCTTGACCACCCTGTGGTCCACTTTTTCGGACATCTGATACGGGATTTAGGTTGAGCTGTGGTGACTTACCAACCATTGACGTACACCAACTTAAACAGTATAGCCCAATACGACTCGATTGGCCACACCTCGAGTACGTTTGGGGGATTTTTTTCCTTACATACAGTTGAATCTTTCTATAACATTTTTTTTTATTTTAAAATGACAAATCCCTCTATTGCGTCATTCTCAATGGTCCCTTTAGTTTCACATACATAAAAAATCTTAGTTTTTTGCGACATTTTACTATTACGACGGACCCTTGAGATGTCGCTATAAAGTTTGTCGACTGTATGTTTAATCTCACTTTTTTCAATTGCGGCGCAGCTATCAGCGCTTCCACAAGATTTTCTGCAGCTGCTTCTCCGTCTGTTTCAATTTGGATGCTCGCTTGTAACATTTCAAACCCAAACCCACCATCTGGATTCTGACCACCGTGCCCAATGACGTGTCGAACTTCTTGTCCAGCTTCCTGATGCTGTCGCCAATATTGTTCTTGGCTACAGCTTTCAATTTCATCCGCTTGCTGGCGCTTATTTCGCTTCGTCGGCCCAGGTTTCCATTGTGGGCCTTTGTAAAACCAATTGTTTCGAGAGCAACGAAAAGCAAAAAAAAAAAATCTCAGTCTCCTGTAAAAAGCTTTGCGCACACGAACTTACTGGAGTGACAATGGCTGTACCCTTGTACACATTCTGTTTTTTTTTTTTTCTGAATTAGGCTCGTTTTATATTTTTAAACTTTAATTACAAATATTGCGAGAAATTTTCTCCAGTAATATTTAATTAGGGTAAACTCCTCTTGAAATGAAACCAATTAAGCACATTGGTAGCTTGTAAAACCCAAGAAAATCACGGCTGACGTCCTAATTCATGGGAAACCTGTTCCGAATAATAAAGTCAACGATCGCTATAAATCATCGAAAATCTTGATACAAGTTGTTCATCCCAAACATGAATCATTTAAAGCCATCAGTTAAGAAAGAGAAGGTCGAAATTGTTCATCGGACCCTCATCATTGTAGAACTATTATCTTGAACCCTCGTTGAGCCTTTAAAATATAGAGGTCTCAATATGAGCGATTCCTTTTAATACAAGAGAAATGAAATTTTGCAAAACACAGAAGATATGTGGCCCGACAGGAAAATTGCCTTGCCCGTGATTGTATTAAAAGCTCATCTCGTAAATGTAATAATAATAAATTACAAATAATTAACTCGGCGATAAATAAGCGTCAAAAGCCAGCACTAAATAAACACAAGGTTTTCTGCATGTTTCCAAATCACTTCAAATCCTTCCAAAATCCACCAACCGTTCATTCGTTCCGTCGTTTGCCATTCAATGCTGCTGGTGCCACGAAAAAAAACATGGTAAAAGAAAAACCCTTTCGTTCAGAGGGATCATGCTACTTACGTACACACCGGGAGGAAGAACCGTCTCCGCCTCCACCATCATGGGTAATGCGGGACGCGCTCTTCTTTCGCTATCCGGGGCTGCGTTCGCCGTTCGCCAGCTATTGCTAGAGCATTGAGCTGAATATATATATATTTGTACAACCGGAGAACAATGAGTACAACCATATCAAACAGCGCCTTCATTCGAATGGAATCGCTGTTTACTTTGCCTCCTGCCTACTACCCTCTGGTTACTGGTTACTGGCCACCACCGTCTCACCCCTCGCCGACGACATTGCTAAGCCCAGCCCAACCTGCGGGTCCGGAAATGGCAACGAAGGTACAAATCTACAAAATAATACAACCCCGTCCGTGTGGAGTCGAACCGGTGACAGCAGCGGAAAACTCATGTTATTTCCATTTTGCTGATTTTCCTGTCCCTCTCCTCATCGTGGCAGCAGCAACAGCAGCAGCAGCCGATCGGAAAAGGTTAGGTCAAGCTGTTTACACGTAGTTAAGAGCCATTAAAAAGTATCATATTACAGGCAGGCGGTTCTCCTTCGATAATAATGGCACATATCTGCATATATAGTACGTACGTACGTACGTACGTATGTAGAACAATAAAAGCCCCCACTTACACCTCTTCCTCTCGAGTGTGGGTAATATTCGCCAGCAAAGATGCACTTTCCCTCGCCCCGGTATGCAGCACAGTTCAGATGGATCCTTTTCCACCCGGCCGGGTGTCTGCCGGAGGAGCGAAATGGTCGATTGGCAATAAGACAGGCAGGCTGGCAGGCAGTTTAGACTACCAAAGGGGAAAACAGCGATGATGGTGTTCTCCGTCTGATTCCGAGCCGAACAAAATGGCATCAGGTGAGGAGCGTACGGTTTCCCATCAAACCGGGCATCCATGATCGAGAAGTTTCATGCAAATTTCCGAACTTCCCAACTTCCTGTCCCGACACAGCAAGTCATCAAGTCCTCCAATAGGGGAATAAAATACCTACTTGAAAATGTTCGTTGCGAATGTAGAACAAAAAAATCCTAAAAAGGGGGAACTTTGCTACGTTATGCGACTGGGGATCGTCACTCCTTTTTGTTCACATTCCTACTTTTTTATTTTTCTACAAACTTGTGACGAACGATGGGTAACGATGAGCAACCCGCCGCTCTGCATACCATCTCACTCCCCAACACTCCCCCCTGGGAACTGGCAGCTAATTATTTTGTACTTTTGCTCCGCCTCTTTGGCGTTAAACAAAAAAATAAAAACAAAACTGAAGAGGAGTCGTCCGCCGCATGTGTAGGCCAAACAGTTTTAGCTCACGACGACGTGCGACGTTTGGCGCAGCGTGAAACAAGTACGCGGTTCGCGGTGGGCTGACGGTGTGGTGGATTTGGTAGTGGCACGATGGTGCTAACGGTGATACAAAGTGAGTGCGAAACTTTGCTTCATTATATACCCTTTTGCAAGTTTTGTGTTTATCGCATTTGCAGGCGCTCAAGACTATTTACCAACTGTTTCTAGAGCTATCACCCGACGTCAGCTGTCATGTAGTCGTAGTTATATCAACAATAACAAATGAAACAATACAATAAAAAAACTCGAGATTGCTTCGAAGCACTAATCGAATAAGGATTATGTCGAACTGTGATAACTTATAAATTCAACCGTCGTGAACGAAGTTAAGCTATTGTACAAATTTTACTTAGTAAATTCTAGACAAACTAACTTTCCTTTCGCACCAATTGATCATCAAGAGTCATAAGTATAGTATAGACGACTTTTCAATATTTTAGTTCTCAATTTTCTTTCAACCCGACGTTTTCAAAAGAATTCTAGCTTAGCTTAGCCTAGTTCTGACTGTACATATCAAATGAAAGAAATGTTACAATGGCATTTTATTTCTCCACACCTCTTTGAGAAAATATTTTTTAAATATAAATCGTAACATTTCATTCTATTCATTCTATTGACAACTATAATTATTTATGGCTACTTCTCGGGCTGCCTATAAGCTGTATAATTCTCCACTAAGCAGTTAAGGTGAAACGGTGTTGAATCCAAAAATGGCCGACTTCGAGCCATCGCTTCGAATTTTTAAAAGCACAAGACTCGGTAGCAGTAAATGCGTCACCTGTGGAAACGCTATTTTATGTTTGCTGCGGTGAAGCAAATATAAAATAGCGTTTTCACAGGGAATGTCATAACTGTTTCCGAGTCTTGTGTTTCTGAAAATTCGAAGCGGTGGCTCGAAGCCGGCCATCTTTGGATTCAACACCGTTTCACCTTAATTGCTTTTTTTATATTTTCAAAAACGGATGTGTAAAACATTCAATAAACCTGTCTAGAATTTCAAACAATCTATTTTAGTGATTCTATTTTCAGAATGTTTTACAAAGCTCCTGTAATCTTTTAATTGATATATGACCATTTTTTGAAAAGAAAATATGTTCAAACATGAATAAATAATTGAAAAAAATTGTTCATGTCATAAACTTCAATAAGCTTCAAACTTTCTCTGACACTCTTCTATTTATTTTATAAATGTTATCCAATCTTTTAGAGGGATTCATTATTCAACATGTTTCTTCTTATATTAGTTCCCAAGAACGCTTTTAGCAGACTTCGGAAAAATTCCTGTGAATAAGCAATGATTTTTGGCGTAGGACGTCGTCTATCTGGGAATTAGGTCTCTGAATCCGAAAATCAAAACCATAGAAAAAGTGGTTCGGGCTTGAACGCTTATATTTCAGTCATTTATTAACAGATTATCGAAATATTGACATCAATCGATCAGAATTTTTTTTATGATTGAGTTGTCGTAACAAAAACAACCAGTTGATTGAGACACTATTGGAAAAAATGGTATATAACATGGATTGTCCAAATCATACCGAGCACACCAACCACTACCTTTATTCCCGAACACAGCCGACACTAAAGTATACAACTCGTATATCTGGCGTCTGATGAGGAGTACTTGATGACTGCTAAAGGGCCAAAAACGGCTCGAAATTCGGCCCGAAATAACCAGAGAACAAGGATCATCGGCAACTCTCATCTTTTGATGCCTTTCAGTTAGGTAATTGAAGTAGATTTAGCTGATAGCGGTAAAAGCGTTGCAAATAAGCTTATAATCGAACTCTCGTTTTCTTTCTTCGTGTTAATTTATCGACCTCAGCCGGTGCAGCTTTTCAGAATGTTTTACTTTCCTTGCTATTCCCTATTCTGCTGCGCTTCGCCCTCTTCCCAAATAAGTGACAAAACCTTGATATAAAAGACACCATTCGAACATGTTACAATCATTTTCATTCCAAGACCGCATAGTGGCAGATCTGTAACAAAAACTAGAAAAACGCTGGAGCTGGAAAGTCTTTTTTAAATGATTAGAAACTACATATTGTTACAAAATTATTAGAAACTACATTTTGGGGTGATGGACTAGTTTCTGATGTCCGAAAATGTTGAAAATAGCAATTTACGCGCCTAAAGTGCCGTTAGGCCTTTTTCATGATCAGATAGTTTTTTGCTCCGATCATACTTAAAACTTGGTGGGGGAACCGCTCTTATATTCATCTTATTACTCTAATTTGTCAAATTTACTGTAAAATTTTACTCTTTTTTAAGTAAAAGTAGTTTCATTTCACCTCTCGATTCAGTAGAGTAGTCGGACGAACACATACGATTCGCATAGATTCTCTAGGATTCCTCACATTGGATTCGTGAGCGTCCTTGAAAAGGTCTCCTGAAAAAAGAATCCTCAGGAATGCCCTGTATGTGGCTCTAGGATTCTTGAATAAGAATCGTGAGTGGGAATCCTGCGGATCGTGTTTGCGATTCCTTTCACGATTCCGTCACCGTGTTAATCGGTATCCTGAGGATTCTTACTCAGGATTCTCTGCGTGTTAGTAAGGGATGAGAGATGAGAAGAGCGAAATAAAAGCGACGAGAAGAATATAGGTGCTAAAATTATTTTATTTTGAAAATTTTTTGCTTTTAAACGTTTGACCAATTCAAGATCTTTCTACGACAAGTTAGAGCTCTTTTAAAGAAAATTATGAGGTCTTACGGTAGTTTATTTTAACGTCATTGGAAATATAGAAGACGATATTTTTTTTTCTCATCAATTCAATTTATCCTATCTTTGTACATCTTGTAGTACTGAAAGCAGTTTCCAAGTTTATATAAAAATGCTTAAGACTACTGGAAAAAACTTCATGTATACTTCCCAGTCAATCATTTTGCTTAAATATACGAAACTGAATATTTTACAACTGACCAAGTCTCCATAGTTTTATTTTCATAACATCACTCTATGAGCAACGATGTGCAAAACGGGACCCAAAAATCTGAATAGTACAGTTAATTTCCCATTGATTGTTGGCTATCCGATTGTTTCGAATTGTTTCACAAGATTGTACGGTAGAAATGAAATTAGAAATGAGCAAGATCATTTCAAATCGCCTGGAAATACGCGAAATTTGACTTAGCAAACTGAGCATTTTTCACAGGTGGAGAGATTTTTTACACCCATGAGTTACAATCTAAAAGGGCGTATGCCTTTTGGCATAGGTTTCATTCGAAGCATTGTAGCCCAGAAACCGTTGGTTGTATAGAAAAACTTTCAGAGAATGAGTTGTAGGGAATCAAAAATGCAAAATAAAAAATATACACTGCACAAAAAAAAATTTTTTGACAAAAAAAATTAAAAATAAACATTAAATTCCAATTTAAGATAAAAATGAGTTGATTTTTTTTTTCTTTTTAAAAACTTGACGTTAACACGCAACTTTAAAAAAAAGTCCAGGATGGAGAAATAAAAAATAATTTTTGTATGGTAGAATAATTTTTTTAGGAAAATTCTAATTCAAACATTTTTCAAAATATTTGTATTCTGATGATTTTAAAAGATGCAGAGAGTCATTTTGAATCAAAAAGCTCTTGGTAGTAAACATTCTAAAGGCATTGGCTTTAGAGTTATTTCTAATTTAAGCTCGAAAAATTAAAATTATTTAGGAAAATACACGTTTTTCATAATTTGTCCATGGTTCTACAGCAAAAACCACACGTTCATTGGAATGCTTGATCAAAAATATACAATTCATTCTTTGACAACAAAACGATTGGGCGAACGGTTCTCAAAAAAAGAGATCAAACGATCAAATATTTATTTTCGAGTTTTATTATTTTAGGAACATATTTTTTTATGACATAGATACTTTACAGAACTAGTTTCACCTCACATATAATATATACATCAAAAGTAAATGATTGGTCATCTTTTGGAAACATCTTCGTTTGTATCTTATTTTCTGAAATCGGAACAAAAGAGTAATACTTTTGTGTGGCAGCTATTATTATAGATTTTTTTTTCAAAATATTGATACCCAACTAAATGACATTTTTGATGAATTTTTATTACTTTTCTGATTAGACCAATCATACAATTCTTTTGCGCTTGTAATGGGATGTTCATGTTCTTTAGCTAAACTTGCATTTCCTGCCATTCGTTTTAATATGCCACCAATTGCATCGCATGGGCCTTTACCATGAGAAGTCGCAAAAGAATGCCACTCTGCATCGACGATATATTTTGTTTTGAACTTGCAAAGACTTGCAAAGTTTTTTCTATTTTTATATTGTGAGGCAGCTCCATCAGACATTAATATCGCTTTTTTCATCTCTATTGTTGTTTTCAAAAAACTCATTAATTTGGTAATGAACACCTGAACCGCAACAGTATCATGATGGAGTACTTCCGATATTATGATGAAGCTGAAATTCTTAAGTATTCCAGATTCTGAATAGTAAAAAACGAAGGGATGAATGGTGGCTTGACTATCATTCCAATAACTACACGAATCACAAATTGATAAAGACGTATTAAAATGAGCTTGACTGTTCAATATTTTTAATTTTGCAATAACGTTTTCGCTTAATTTGCGTAAGCTTGATGAGCACCCATGATCAGGAAAGGGTTTACAGCATTTGGGCTTGGTGTATTCCATTTTCACTTTATTCATCTTCACAAAATGCAAACTGTTACTAACACATCTGAAGTAGTGCAATCGTATTTATATACGAAAACAGATATTATAGGTAACCCAGTAGTTATTGATTGCGTACTTTACAAACAGTTATTATTAGTTAACAAGTAGGTAATGTTGCACGACAAACATATTTTGTTATAAAACATTCGGCAAAGGGGAACGTGTAGGTAGGCTAAGGTTTAGCGCTTGAGTTATTTATCCAATCGTTTTGTTGTCAAAGAATGAATTGTATATTTTTGATCAAGCATTCCAATGAACGTATGGTTTTTGCTGGAGAACCATGGACAAATTAAGAAAAACGTGTATTTTCCGAAACGTTAATAATTTTTCGAGCTTAAATTAAAAATAACTCGAAAACCGATGCCTTTAGAATGTTTACTACCAAGGGCTTTTTGATTTAAAATGACTCTCTGCATCTTTTAAAATCATCTTAATGCAAATATTTTGAAAAATGTTTAAATTAGAATTTTTATAAAAAAATTTATCTACCATAATAAAAAATATTTTTCATATCTCTATCCTGGACTTTTTTTAAAAAGTTGTGTATTAACGTCAAGCTTCTTTAAAAATAAATAAAAAAAAAATTCAACTCTTTTTTTTTAAATTGAAATTTATTGTTTATTTTTAATAATTTTTGGTCAAAAAAATTTTTTTTTGTACAGTGTATATTTTTTTAGGGTGCATTTTTAATTCCCTACAACTCATTCTCAGACAGTTTTTCTATACAACCAACGGTTTCTGGGCTACAATGCTTCGAAAAAAACCTGTGCCAAAAGGCATACGCCCTTTTAGAATGTAACTCATGGGTGTAAAAAATCTCTCCATCTGTGAAAAATGCTCAGTTTGCTAAGCCAAATACGTGAGCAAAGTTTCATTCGAATCAAAAATGGTCGATATTCGACCATAGGTCATTTGGCGCGATCTTCCTTAAATTTTTTTTGGCTTCCCTGCAATATATTTTACCCGTTTTACCTCGGTTGAGAAATTGACCGTATTTTTGGCAAGTCAATCAAAAAGTACAAAGTTCCAGGTGTTCGAAGTTGAGCTAAAAATTATGATTTCCAATTAAAATTCATCGAAATTGCCTGATATAGCAACATTCAAAGTCCGAATTAAAAACGATATCTCAACCGATTGTCATAAAACTTTGGGAAAAGGTCATTTACAGTTTGAAGAATATCCGGAGAATACAGAACATCAAAAATATTGACATAACAAATTGAGGTTTCTTCCAGCCTCCGTACACTGTGGACCGTACCGGTGACATACATAGTTTCTTAGAGTAACTAATATAATTTGTTCTAATAAATATGAAGGTTATTCCAGTGCTCCTGCTCTTCTAGACACAGAAAAGGCATTCGACAGTGTTTGGCATAAAGGTTTGATAGCTAAAATGTCCAATTTCCGTTTTCCTCTTTACACCACAAAAATGATTGAAAGTTATTTGACTGACCGCACCCTTCAGGTTAACTACTTAAATGGTAAATCTGATAGATTGCCTGTAAGAGCTGGTGTGCCTCAAGGAAGTATCTGGGGCCCAGTCTAATATAATATTTTTACTTCTGTTCTTCCTGATTTACCATCAGGATGTGAGAAATCTCTGTTTTGTGACGATACAAGCATTGAGAATGTCCAAACAAAGTGCAAAAAACTGTTAACCCTTTCCCGCTCATGGTGGTCTAGAGCACCAAGAATTATAATCATCATATCTTGATATAAAATAGTTTGTTGTGCTTGCGATTGTTCCATAAACTTTTATATGCAGCCTCAGAGCATCATTGGGCATTTTCTTCAAATGACTACAGTTGACAGTAATTTTAGTTAGTGTACAAAGTGTTCAGCTTGAATTTTCTCGAGAAGCTACAAATTTTAATGATAAATCTTGTGAGCGGGAGAGGGTTAATTTACAAACAAATATTCAGACCAGCAATGTTATGTGCAGTCCCCATCTGGACGAGTTGTTGTACAACCAGAAAGAAGATGCTTCAAAGGATTCAGAATAAATTTCTGCAAATGATATTGAAATTTCTGCAAATGATATTGAAGCGGTTTACTAATATGGAAACATTAGAAATCACGTCAAACATAATTATCAATAAGTTCCGAAAAAAATCGTTGCAATCCTCAATTGCAACGATTAACTCACTTTATAGTCGATAAGATAGAAGTGAGATTAGGTTAAGGTTCAATTTTATATTCTTTTTTTTTCTTGACAAATAGGTTTACAATTTTCCTAAAATTATATCCACTTAATTGCGGAAGCAGTTTCAATGTTTTAATAAAATAAAATTTCAAAAAGTATATGCAATATTGTTGGTATGTCACCATTTGTGGCAGAACACACAATATGAATTCTAAATAAATGTTAGGAAATAATTAATTCATCACAAAACATCCTATTAGAAAAAAGTGCCATTACCAGAAGCATGCGAAAGATCGGCAAAGGACGATTTTCCCGAAGCATCGAAATATGAAAAAATACCGTAGTCCTACGTCATGTGGTCGTGCCTTGGATACCACCCTCCTACTATTTTCTTTTCTTAGTAAACACCAATATCTTCTCGTTAAAGGTTGAAAAATCTCTGCAACTAGGAAAAGAATGTTTTCGGACAAACATAGCGAAATCTCTGTATGTTTTACTTCCAAGAGTAAATCGACACAGAAAAATACTGATAAATGGCCGACGATTGGTGTTTTCCTTTTGAGAGAATATTTACTGTATCAGAAAACGGAGTTTATCATAATTGTTTCACCTTTTTTGGTTTAAAAATAGTTTTTCTACAATAACGATATTTAAGTTTCACAAAAACATTGTAATGACTTCTGGTAGCAAAGAAAATAAGGAGGTTGTCATATATTGATTCCTATGTAACGGCCCCACGCGTCCTGTAAAAGCCTACAGGGTTCCGTCACATTAGGTGACATACTTAAAACCCGGAAAGAAGCCGGTCTCCTACCACATTCTTTCGACGTTGGCACAGCCTTCAGCTGTGCATGAAAGTAGGTCAGAGCTTGCTTACTGTTGAAGCCAAGTCTTCCGATTGGCTTGGGTGACGAAAACCGCCACCCGTAAGCATTTTTACAATTAATTAAAACAAAAGCCCGCGGTTAGACACTTGATCGACCGGTAACTCGTCGCCGCACCGCGAGGGTTATATACCGGAAAAATGTTTGTACACAAGATAGAGTGGGGAGCGCACGGCTCACCGCTCTCGGTAGATTTAGATTAATTGGGATTAAGCCCACGAAGTAATGTTCTAAAGTAGATACAGGCCAAGAAAAGGCCATTAGAGAAATAAGGATAGGCAGTGTTTTCGTGAAGTAACAGAGATTTCGCGCGGTAATTCCTACCGCGTGTACAGGAATTCCGGTGACCTATTATCTTAAATTTTTTTTTTTATTCTCGCTTATTTTCCGTCGGTCTAGTTCCGCCACTGTTGTGGCCAATCACCGACGCCCAGGGAGGCGACTCCACACCCAGGACCCTAACTCACGACCCGTTTATTAACGGACCGGCGCCAACGGCTTTACTTCCTCATGCGATGGAAGGCGTGATCCCAGAGATTTTTTCGCCTCAGAAAATCTCCCGGTGTCGGCTAGGATTGAATCTAGACCAGTTGGGTTGGTTGTGAGTGGATCACGCCACCTCACAACCATCGACACCTATGTCGGCGGTGGGATTCGAACCCAGGCGTCGAGCGTGGTTGGCGGAGACGTTACCAACCACACTAGGCCCCCGCTCAATTTTATCTTGAATTATCACAAGTTCCTGGTGGGGCAGCAGAAGTTGCCCCACACCTATTTTGTATTATTCGTCAGTAGTTGTGGTTCTTTCAAGCTACAACAAAAATAACTGAAGACTGAAAATATCATTAAAAGCGGTCAAGCTTGAAAATCTCATTTCGAAAAATTATAGAAATTAGGAGTATTATATTTTTTCAGGATAGACGTCATTTTAACGAGTCAAAAGTGTTCGATTTCAGGCCGGGAAAATACTAACTGTCTAGTAAAGGCCATGGGTATAGAAAAAACAGCAAAATATGGTATATTGTATTGATTTTTTAAATTATTTCATATTTGACAGAATAACCTCCAGTTAATGGATTTGAATCTCTCGAAGAGAAACTTATCTATTATCATTATTACAACTTATTAAATTATAGAGATTTAAAAAATAGATATTTCATTCGTCACTCGGAGAGGAGATTGAATACTGTATCAAATCAGTACTGATTAAGTAGAAGATTTCAGTTTTTATTTATTACAATTAACATCACATGCCTAAAAAAGGCAACTGACATTGAGGCCAATTACCATGTACATGTTTAGTTTTAGGTGATGTTTTAGTAAAAAACTGTTGTTTCCCTGTTTATATAAATGATTAAATAAAAATACGAATATTGCCACCACAGATGGCCTGGAAAAGCTTAACAGAGTGGACACTAAACGTGAGTTTTTATATCTTGTTTTTTTATGTACACTTATGTTACTATTCATGTAACAAAATTTTTATTAAATGTGAACTAAATACTGATTTACTACCGCGCAATTGCGCTTTTCTTCGATACGACTTTTTTACCGCCGCCTACAAATGTACGTTATCAAATCAATTTTCATTATATTCAGCAGTGTGATTGGTGGAATTTCTAAGTTTAGAATTTTCTGTTAACTGAAAAAAAAAACAGTAAAAGGAGTCGTAGAGCACGTAGATTACGTGGAAGAGCGGTAGCTGCGGATAGACAAGCAAAGTAGTCGAGCTGCTCATCGAAAGGTTGCGACCGGCATATTTTCCAAGTTAAATATTTCGCATATTCAAATTTGTGTGACTATGTTTTGCTTCGTTTGCTTAAATATTAATTACCTACCTATGCAAATATATTAACAAATGTGCATTTTATCACCCAAACCACGTACACATGTGCCTGGCCTCAAAAGCAATTCAATATGCTTTTGATATTTACTAGACAAGCCACTCATGTACGTAGGTGTGTGCGTTTTCATTGTTTGCTGGTTAAAATCGGATCCAAAAATTAAAATACAATAAATCTGTTTTTTTGAAGTAGAATACTTCTCTCAGGAAGTTCGGCTACATAGGGATGTGAAATGAAAATCTAAAACCGAAAAAAGTGAAAAATATGTCCAATTCAAATGCTAATAAATCGGTTAGTATTCGATGGATTTCCTTCGTTCTTGCAGCAATAGATCGGAAAATCTTCTAAGATTCTTCCCAAAATAGGATAATTGTAATTTTCTTATTCACACTATTGTACTATTGAAAATAGTCAAGCCTTGTCAAAACGAAAAATTCGACCTCTGATTGGTCGTTATATGCTTGCTTCCCAAGCACGGTCGACAGGATCATATACCTAGCAATTGAAAACATGCTATTTGGCCTATATAAGAGCCTGTTTCAGCCGGAGCCGCTCATAATAGTTCTAGACAGCGATAACAGCAGTCGTCCTTCTCAGCAGCAGCACTAGCTCTGTGGTTGGTCACCACGTCTCAGGAGCAGCGCGGTTTTTCTCAGCGTGTGTCGCCAGACAGCCATTATTCCCCCCGTGTTGGGGCAGCATGAAGATTGCCATCAGGAAATCCAATTTTTCGAAATCAAAATGCCTTTTTGAAGGCAAATAAACAAGTCATTGAAAGTTAATAATTTTTGTCAACGCAAGCAAATATTCTGTGTTGCATCCTAGCAATTTAAATTTGTCGCACCCGTCTAATTTACTGAATGTGAAATAGCTTCCACAGTGCGAGTTGTCCGTGTATCTTAATTCCCCCAATGTTAGGGCAGCTCAAAGGTTGTAATTAGCAACCGATTTTGAACCGCAACATGCTTTTTTCAAGGCAAATAAAAAATAATTGAAGGTTAATAATTTTCTGGTATCAACACAAGCAGACATTTTGTGCGGGATGCAATCAAATTCTGTTGTAGTTGTCTAATTTTCACTTTATTTAGTAAACCCCCCCCACTGTAGGGGCAGCGCAAACGCTGCGATCAGCATAACCGACATTGAATAATAAACTGCCCTGTTAGTACGCATTCACAAAAGCAGTCAGTTCGACTATGCAGAGCTAATATGAAGTCGATTCAATCAATCAGCATAAACAGAATTTCATCGTCTCCCAGCTGCCAAGTTGCAACATGATGCAACACGCAACAGCGAGCAAACGAAATCGCTTGATGTTACAAACCGCAATAAGATACGGGTTAAAACCGTTGCGTGTGTGAGAGCACCATCGGTGTTTATTCGCTGGATACACTATCTACTGTCTACTGAACGCAATAATCTGCTTACATGCGACATGGGGACGGGAACATTTTCTTCAACCAAGCTACACAACACGACACAAAACATGTTATCTTGTTGCTTCAATGAGAGTGCTATCGGTCCGGCTCGACAAGAAATCATTTTTGTGCATCCGTGCTACGAAACTGAGGAAAAACTTTAGAAACTGAAAAAAGAGGTGGAGCTTATCAAATGATCGCTCTGAACCAGAATGAAGTCACACATATTTTTCAAGTTATGTCATTCCACCACGTACTTGAAATAATTCATTCCTATTTTCATCCCTATATAAGAGCCTGTTTTAGTCGAAGCCGCTCATAGTAGTTCTGAACAGCGACGACAGCAGTCCTCCCTTAGCAGCAGCGGGAGCGAGCAGTGGGTACCATCGATAGCGGATAGCGGCCACAACTGTGGCATGGCTGTGAATAAGCGTAGCAGTTTCAGCGGATCTCACCATCGATAGCAGCAGGGCCAGCAGATGCAGGTACAGCGGATACCAATGGCGGCCACAACTGTGGCATGGCTACGGATAGCGTTGCAGGTGCTCAGCAGTTGGGCCAGCGTATAGCGGCCACAACTGTGGCATGGCTATGCATAGCGTAGCTGTTGCAGCGGGTATATCAGCATCGATAGTAGCAGGTTCAGCTGATGCAACGACACTCCCTTCACTAAAATGCTGTTTCAGTGTGGTAGCGGGAAGCATCAGCAGCAGGCTTGCATGAAGTGAATACATCAGCCAGCAACTTTCTCTAAGGCCTCTGCCATAGTAGACGCGAAAAGCGGCGCGAACCGATTCGCTCGGCCGTAGGTTAATGTACAGCTCTACTGATGGCTGTACATTAACCTACAGCTGAGCGAATCGGTTCGCGTCTATTATGGCAGAGGCCTAATGGGACAGTTGTATCAGTTTGTTCAGAAGAATATTATTGTCGGTAATATTACAGAGATGCGATTGCGTAAATCCGATTTTGAATTGGACAATTGTTCTTAAACACTTATTTGAAGAGTTAATAGCTTTTGGTACCAATAGCAGTATAGTGACAGCCTCAGCGGTAGATGCAGATGCAGCCGGTACTTCCCTGAGGCCGATGTAAAGGTAAATGGGAGCAGCACGGCGAAACAGTTCGGGTTATGCTGAGACGCGCGTCATTTTTCGTTGTTGATATTCCCCACATGAAACGACGCGCTATCGTATGATAGCGGTGGTATTAGCGGTAGATGCATTTGCCAACACTTCCTCCAGTAAAGCCGTGACTAGTTTTCGATGTGAAAACACCTTTCTCATTGTGTTGACCGTGCGCCTTAGTCCAAACTATCAAGGTAACACAGAGATGTAAGATAAACACTACATCCTATGATAAATTGAACAATTGTCCTTATAAGGACAACAAATGAATAAATGAAGATTTAATTTTGAATTAGAATACTTCTCTCAGGAAGTTCGGCTACATAGGGATGTAAAATGAAAATCTAAAACTGAAAAAAGTGAGAAAAATTTCAAATGCTAATAAATCCGTTAGTTTTCGATGGATTTCCTTCGTTTTTGCAGCAATCGATTAGAAAATCTTCTAAGATTCCTACCAAATGCATGAAATTGCAATTTTATCATTCGAACTATTGTACTATTGAAAACTCTTAAGCCTTGTCAAAACAAAATTCGGCCTCTGATTGGTCGTTATACCGCGCTTTCCCAAGCACGGTCGGCAGAGATATGGACCTAGTAAATTGGGAATGCATCATTTGGCCTATATAAGAGCTTCATCAGATAATAAACAAACATTTCATCGGATATTAAATTGAACAACTGAAATTTGAAGAACACAAATGATTATTTGAAGGGTTAATATTTTCTCGTTTTGCGCTTTAATCCAATGTTAAATATCTTCATCTACATGGATACTCTGACTATTATTACGTGTCTGCGTCGCTTAGTGTTTGGCTACGGTCATGCAGAACGCAAATAACGGCGCGATGCGATTCGGCAAGACGAAATCTGTTGAAATGTATAGCTCTACTTCGCCTTAAAAAGAGCTGTACATTTCACCACGGTAAGGCGAATCGCATCGCGCCGGCATTCGCGTTCTGCATAACCGTAGCCTTTGTTCCGTTTAATGATGTCGTTAAATGTGCATATTACAATTCGGAAGCACTTCAACTTCTCATTTGCACAAAATTTAAAAATATCCAATGAACTTCATTCAAAATATCAGACAAAAAGAAATTACAATACTGCCAATGAACGGTCAACGTTTATTTACTAGAAAAAAATGACTGACACGCAAGCAGCCAGGTTATCTTTCTTGTAAAAGTATTCTACTACAACCTTGCGGTCGTGGCTTTGCATACAACCTTCTTGTGATTTTTTTTTAAATAAAACACATACACTTGTGCGCGGCCCCAACAGCATTTTTAATGTTTGATGGTCTTCACCTGTATTGAATATAAATAAATTCAATTGTGTTTCTCTAATCAGCTTGCTAAACAGAAAATATTCCAGCAAAAGCTAAACAGAGACGGGTAGGAATCACAAATATGAATGCATCATTCCATCAAGGTGAATTCTAATCCAACGTACCCTTTCCAACTAACAAAAATCTATTTTTGTAATCTTTGTGGAGGTCTCGCAAACATCCATTCTCTCTACTTTCCTGATTGCGAGGACGTTGCCAGCGTACAGAAGGACCAAACTGAATGAAGTAGGAGGGTGGTATCCAAAAATCGATCGCAAAGTTGACGTAGGACTACGATAGTTTTATATCTTATTTTGAGACTACATATTATGATTAATTATTTGCAGCACCCAATTTCGAAAGAAAAATTATTCCCTTCTCGTTGATGAATTTCGTTCATCCAAATACAGTCAACTTTCTTCAATTCGCGAAAAGGTATCCTTCTATACAGATCTTAACCGAGTACAATTTGGTAGAAAGTAAGCTTCCTTCTATATTCAATTGTCTGCATTGTCTCAGATGGTTCACTCATTGAATACAACGCAGCATCATTGCAAGCTCGGGCTGTCTGACAACTGTCAAGCAACTCACCTACATTTACAATTTTGTGGAAAAAAGGTAACGATGAAGAGTTACAGTTTTTAGTGAAAAAGTTTATTGAGTTTACAAAAATTTTAAAATTTACAATAAGTTTCATTGCGTTTAATTCAGGTTAATTTAAACATTTAAGTTAGCATAATAAAAAAATTTTCTTTGTCAGTTATAAAATACTATAAAAACAACAAAGATGCCATATTTAGGCATTACCTTCAAAAAGAAATCGGGCTCGATTGATAAATAACATTAGCCTTAGTACTTGATGTATTCATTGTTTGATTATCAATAAGGTTGAGGAAGGCTGCGGAGCCCCTAATGTCGAGAAGAAATGAAGGACGCAACTAGGAATGCCACATTGAATTGAATTCGTTTAGCTCGAAAAAAAGTAGCTGTTCAAAGATCAGTATGAGCATCTTGTATTTTAGAAACCTAATATTTGATCATTCAGGGCTTTAATCGAGTACATCTCGATCAAATATATAGAGGAAAAACAGAATGTAGAGTTCAAAAATAAACAACGAATTTTATTTGAATAACGCAGCCTCAAAATTTAAGAATTTGGAAAGAAGCTTTTACTGGTACGACATGGATAAGAAAATCTTTACGCTTGCAGTTCAAACACCGTCTACTCGTCACGACCACCAAAACTAAATCATTGATTGCATTATCGTAAAGTATATGGTATTTTACACATGTTTACAAGTAAAGATGATTTACATTCCTGTTTTCATATTTGATGTGGAACGATTGCATTGCTTTCTTTATAAAATAATGTGTTCTATTAATAAAACTATTGTTCGAGTTTTTCGTAAACTCCAGTCGTCCATTCCTTTAAAAATACAGTTGGCAGTTGCATGAAGACTAACTTTTTTTTGATCAAAATTTGTCTTTAACTTGTTTCGCATCTGAAATTACAAGGCGAAGAAAGAAACCGCGCATCACCACGAGGAGGAAGAGCGAGCTCTCTCTTGAATAATTCGAGTGTATGCAGCAAAAACGTATTTGATATTTTGCCTGAGCAAGAACCCGGTGAAATGGAAGTTATTGCTAATGAATCTATACAAAAGGTAAATTTTTCATAAAAGGAGAAAGTTCCACCTATTGTAGTAACTATTTCTCCTGAACTTCATGTTGTGAAAAAGAAACTTTCAACGTTTGTTTCTGACGTTAAAGTTACCTATCAAATTGGCCGGCGTAGAGGCGATTGCCGATTATTAACCGAGTCAATTATGGGTCGTAATCGTCTTATTCAGTATTTAACTAACAAGACACATTTTTAACGTATTGCCAAGCATGGAAAGTTTCACTCACTAGCAATATTTCATGCAAATGTGTTCTTCGATTCATCATGTATCATCCAATTATTTCACTCGCGTACAAGTTTTCCATAGAAACGCTGCTGATTGTTTATCGCTTCTGATATTT
This sequence comes from Wyeomyia smithii, assembly GCF_029784165.1. NCBI lineage: Eukaryota > Metazoa > Arthropoda > Insecta > Diptera > Culicidae > Wyeomyia > Wyeomyia smithii. The sequence continues at coordinate 56,054,694 of NC_073694.1, forward strand.
AGAATACCATAGAAGGAGACTGAATGATTCAAACACTATAATATATATTGTATTCGAGTTCACTTGCATTCAATCGTATCGCGAGAATTTTTGAGAGATTATCGCCAATGATACAAAATTATGAATCCAAATGGACGTTAGATTGCGTTCAAATGTTTGCTCACCGGAGCAAGTAGGTATCATAAATGCTTACGAAAGTTTTGAAATCACCAAGAATTGAGGTATATCATTACTTTGCTTAGCCCCTACCCAAGTAATTATTATAAAACATAAATCACGAGGCGAAACAGTCCGAGAGCTGGATTTTCCTTATTAGTTTTTTAATAATTTTAGCCGCACTGAGGTTAACAATTTGAATTTTTTTGATAAAACACATGGTTGTATAGAAAATTTGGCGGGATGAAAAGCATATCAACCAGTGACGTATTTGCCAACGATATTGCTAAATTCTGTAATATGGACCAAAAATGCCTTTATTGTGGAGAGTAAAAATTTTCGCTGTGCCAATTGTAACGGCAACCATATGTCAAATTTTTACCAATGCCCAGACCGTTTAGTTATTCTTAAGGCAAAGCAAGGTAAACAAAATTGAATTTTTCAATCAAACTTCAAACATATCAAACTTCAGGCCGTTAATATAGGTAAACAAAACATGATGGAGAACAAAAAGTACATTGGATAACTAAGCTAGTATTGCTACTGAGAATTTATATTCTCTTAGAGATAAAAGTAAAAGTTGTCAATGGATGACTTCTAGAGAATTATTTGAACTTTCATTTAAAAATAAATATTAAATATTAAAAAAAATTCATCTCAGGATGTTCCGAAATAAGTTTTCCAATTACATTACAGGTCGGACTCGATTATCCGGATACTCGATTATCGGGGGCTCGATTATCCGGAGAAAATGGTTCGATTATCCGGAGTATTTTTTTCAGTATTTCTATAACGTACTTTTGTCTTCCGGGGGTTCGGGGTTGTTCATAATTGTAACGTTACAAGCCCCGTGACGCTTAGGCAGTTCGTTTTTGGCAGCTTTCTCGTCGTTCCTTCAACCAATTTTTACTCAATAACCTCCAAATGCAAGGTATTATGGTTTTTTGTTGCCAATGAGGACAACCGCTTTTGGTAAACCGGTTTCAGATATATGGCAGGAAAATATTCCTGTAATATAATGGTCATGATCATTGCAGTACTTAGAATTACAAGCAGGCCTGTCCTGGTTCTGTTACGGATACTCTCGGATTATTGAACCAAAACTCATCAAGCGAACTTAATAACGTCTTGAAATCCGCAAAATAGTCCATATCAAGCGTCTAGGTCGTTATAGGCCACTCAAGAAATAGAAAAAAAATATGAGTTTTGTTTTATTTCCTTTTTACATCTTCGAGAAAATCAATATAACATAATTTATTATTACGTATATATGTATAACAAACACCGACAAACAGTCTAAAGAAAAAAATTTTTTTTTTTTCGTCGGCACATGCATTGTGTACAATTTGTTTTAATAGAAAACTCACTGTTCTAAATGAGAGATACTAAAAGTTTAAATAAAAAAATGGCTCGATTATCCGGAGCGAAATGTATTTTAAAACTCCGGATAATCGAGTCCGACCCGTATTTAGTGTGTGAACTTTCATTTAAAAATAAAGAGAAAAATCAATTGAGATCCTGCATAATACAATTCAGTCCTGAGAAAAAAAGTTTTTGTAACAAAAACATCTTCATATGAAATACTGTTTCATGTTTAAAATTTTTCATATACATGAAAAAGTTTTCGATGGAAGAAGGAAAGTTCAGCCTCTCAGTCGAGTTGGCCCGAAATGCATCATGTGCGAATAATAGCCGAAACAATTCGTTTTACTATCCCACGTCAAGCCTGCGTTTGTGCATTTAGACACAGGCCTTTCTTTTTTTTCTATTACAGATAACAGATCTTCACGTTTTACAGCCTGTAGACCACACTATTACTATTAAAATAATGATCAGTGAAATGCTGTAGTTTAATGGTTTTACAATGCGTCAATCTTTTACTTTGACTAGTCTGTCCTTCTGTGTTTTCGACATTTTTTTTACGAATTTGTGTTAGCTGCATATGGAAAAAATGGTAAAAAATCTATAAAAACTGTAAAAACTTTATCGAACATTCTCTGCATGCGTATTTGGTTTGTTACATATTGAACTAGAATTTATAACTGATTGTAAATATACTTGTATTGTGCATTTGAATAAAAATTATCAAAACGTCGCTGATGAACTGACAGTCGGAAGTCCAACTTCCGAACTTTAATTCAGTGATGGCGCCACAATATCAACATTGCTGTACAATATTTTGAAGCATTTTGCGGATTACACTGAACAAAAACTTCCTACTTTTAGTGAAATTTTTCAAACAATTCAAACACATTTTAACTGAGAGAAGAGATTTTTTTTCCTTTAAAATATTAAAACTTAAGAAAGGGTAATCAAAAATCGCTGTTGTGACCGATGGAAGTGCCGATGTAAAAAAAAATTTATCTGACACTTTGCAACGTGGAACGAAAACCAAAACAAACCAGTTTTTACACATACGTGTGAATGTGTTGGTGACTTTCTGTAGTACACTCTGCTTTTTTCGGGTGTCGTCAGGGACAGAAAAAGTGTAAGGAGAGACAGAAAAAGGGTAGTCCGAAAAGTCAAATAAAACATTTTCGGTGTCAAAAGTGTCGTTTGAGTGTAGCTACACCGCGAAAACGAAAACGACATAAGTTATCATTCGGTGTTTGGAACAGAATACACATATATTGGCAGAATGTGACAACTCCCGCAAATTCACTTATGTCGTTTTCGTTTTTGCGGTGTAGCTATCCCGCGGACTACACTTTGTCCTATCACTGTTTTTTTTTTTCAAATTTTCCGGACTATCCCGGACTACCCTTTTTCTGTCCCGAACAGTCCGCGCAAGAAACAGAGTGCAGTTTTGAAGACACCAACACATTCACACGTAGGGGGAATAGGGGCATAATGAGCACCCTAACTTGGTTGCTGATTTAGGCATTAAAAATGACAAAAATTTTAAGCTGTCTTCAGTGCAAAACTTGAATTAACTATCTATAATTAAAGGTACACTATTCACAAATTGAAAAGTTTATCGTGTAATGATGAAAAACACAAATTAGATTCATGCATCAAAAACTAGCAATCAGTCGATGTGTGGGGCACAATGAGCACCCCACTGGGGCATAATGAGCACCCACGGGGTATAATGAGCACTCTTATAGAACATATCTTGAAACCGTGTAGAAGTACAACTGATGGGCCAACGTTTGTCGCGGGATGCCGTGATTCTTGGCGGCTTGTTTCGTGAATGTCCCGTCGCGCCTTATGGTGGCCAATTCTGCCTACAACAAACACTGACTATGGAAACAGACAAACTCACAAGTCTACTGAGATGAATTCCAGGTAAGTTTATGTGACAAGGTGTGCTCATTTCACCCCACCTAAAGGTGACCCTTTCGCCCCTATCGAAATAGTTAAAGTTAACATGAGATTTTAACACTAATTATAGCTTAAAATCAAAACTTTAATGATGGTGAAATTTGGGGTACGACCCATACGTCATATTGATGTGTCTACATACTTGATTGAGCCATTTAAACGACCGTAGAAGCTTATTTTGTAGTGCGCAATAATAATAATTTTTCCAACATCCGGGAACCAAGTTGATTTTTTCAATATATTTCCATATTTTAAGCAGACAAACCACTTTTGTTCTACGTTAACAGATACTGTAGTAAATACGGAAGAGTTCCACATACCATATTGTATTGAAAAATGCGTAATTTTGCATAAAAGAGGGGTGCCTATTTCGCCCCTAATCCCCCTATGTGTCAGAATCAGAAAAAATGTGTCAAAATCGGTTTGCTCTGATTATCGTTCTTCGTGTGTCAAACATCAGGTTGAATTTTCTTTATTTTATTTTGTTATTTTGTCATTTTTCAGTAAATTTGGCAAATTTTTCGTACAGTAGCACAAACGCAATAAAAGACAATGGCGATAATGACCAAAACAAAAGTGACAGCTACCCCTGGTATTACGCACACCATTGCAACTGCTCGGAAAGTGTTTTTTTCTTTTTCAGCTGCAAAGCGTAGTCCGGGACGGGATAGTCCTGCCGTATAAACAAATTCGACATTAAAAGTATACCTATATATGTAATGCTCACGAAAGCGAGAGGGGGAAAGCTTCATGATTACGAATTGTCACATTGAGTAGCAATGAAGGTTAGTGTTACGAAGCGGTAGAGGAAAAAAACGTAGAACCTATTAATCCATCTGGATCTTAAGGTGCAATTAGGTAATTGAATTCCACCTGCAAAATAATTGTGGCCGATTTCGAATTTTCAAAGGCACAAAAGTAAGAAAAGCGGTAATGCATCACCTGTGCAAATACATCCTCATGTTTGCCATGGTGATGCCTGTGGTGATTCTACAGGATGCATTACCTTTTTTCCGAGTTTTGTGCCTTTGAAAATTCGAAGTCGGCCCTTTATGGCTCAGATATCAATGCCGAAAATTTGGGATGAAATTCAAAAATGTTGTGTAGGGCCTCCAAAATAAATCAATGGAAGTGAGGCAAAAGGTATCAATTCCGAGGCTCAGATATCAATGCCGAAAATTTGGAATGAAATTCAAAAATGTTGTGTAGGGCCTCCAAAATAAATCAATGGAAGTGAGGCAAAACTAAACCAAACCTAGAGAGGAATTTAAATATTACATGAACAGGTTCATCATTAGTTATCTCAATCAATGCAGTCTAAATTTTATATATTGAAGTATACCATACCTTGATCGATGTTTTATTCTTATTTTGCGGCTTCAAGGAATGCTGAGCAGAGCAACAAAAACAACAACATCAAAAACAACAAATCTCGACTGGAGTACTAACCATCAAAGAGTACAGGCTTTGTTTCGGAAACGACAAATGAATCGAATTAAAACGCAACATCCGAAGTGTGTTTGAGATTTTTTCAAGATTCATTACTCTGAAGTATTTTATTTTACAATATTTTCAGTCTTTTTACACAATGTACACGATAATGATTGGTTTTCGTTTTGTTATTCTGTCTCTCTATGCCTTTCGGTTTTTACTTTTTCTTTTATTATTATTATTATTTTCTCTGTAATGTACAATCACTAAACATCCAAAGACTGCTCGAGCAAACATTTCACTAGTAACCTTGATAAAACCTGCCTCTCGTTATCTTCTCCACCCGATCGATTTCACGGTATTTTTGGCTCCTAACGTACATCACGGCTAATTGTAACCATCTCTATATTTCTTTCCTATGCTCTGAGTATTCATATCTAACCATCTGTCGTCACGTAAATCACTTCCGTTCTACGCAAACACGTGTACGCTCGCACTCACACACACACACTCACTGACGCGCGCACACACACCCACAAAGGACTAGTATTTTTCTTTTTTGTTTAATTTTATACCACGGCTGCTACTTTATACTGATTCATATGCCATTATTTTGCCAATACAGCGCAATAACTAACAAAGTGAAAAGCCTAATTAAAAACTACAACTCAATAATTTACAAATAGAAACGGGTAGGAGGAGAGGGGAAGAAAAAGCTACTGGTTATGTTTTTTTTTGTTCTCTCACGTTTGTATCTAGAGATAAAATTAAACCGTTTAAGTAGAGTGAAAGCGCGAAAAAATAAACAAAAGTAGAACAGCTATTTACAGAAAACACTTGCTGCTGTTGCGATCGTCATCACCGGCGGTATCCTATCAAACGTGCAGAATCTTCGGCAGGACTTCGCTCTCGATCAGCAGCTCCCGGTCCTCGATTTGGTCCTGCTTCCGTCGGACCAGAATGACGACCGTTAGGACGATCAGCACGAAGGCCAGGATCGCCACGAACACACCGAGGATGAGGATTTCCTTGGAGTTTTCCGGCAGATCGACCGAGCTGCTGTACAGCGGCCAAAGATGGGGCCGATGGCGACTGCGCTGATTGTTACCGTCGTCGCCGTCGACGTCGCCATCGTCGGAGAAGGAAGTGGCCTGCACGACGTCGATCTCTTCGATGACCGAATTGATGGACGGTGGCCGCAGGGTAGTCGTGGTTGTGGTGGTGGTGGTGGTCGTGGAGGATGTGCTAGACGTGGTTCCCTGAAGGCTGATGATCTGTGCTTCGCTCGTATCGATCAACAGCGGAGGTGATCGGATGAGCTGATCGGTTTCCTGTGGTGTTGAGAGGAAGGATGCAAGAGAAAGTTGATTAGATTGGATGAAGTTGATTTTGGGGGGTTTGAGAACTGACCTTATTTCGGCACGTAACGTGCACATGGTACTTGGTGTTTGGCCATAACGAGAGCTCAACTTTGGCAGTTTCGGTTAGCAGATTACCGGTGAGGCCTCCACCGGAGATCTCCCAAGAAACGAGACACTGGTGGAAGGTTTGCTCACTGGTGGTTACGGGCTTAACTTCGGGGGTTACAGCTTGGCTCAGCGCCTGGATAATCTTTGACACGGATGAACCAGGGTTGACACCATCCCGGGCAATTCTGGACAGGCGCTCCACATTTTCGCTCGCAGCCAGCGGTGATGGCACAACCGAGTGTGGTTGATGTTCCAGCAGTTCCTCCGGTGTAGTCCACTCGATGTCCGCCGTCACGACAGACTCGTTCCGGACCATTCGGCTCAGGCTCAGCAGCAACCGCTGGGCTAACTCGTTCTCCTTCCGAATCTGGTGGTTACGGTTGCACACGTCCCAGCACTCTAGAAAGAAGGACCGGTTAGAGAACTTCTGACAAAAGGAGGTGGGAGAGGAATAAGATAAGAACGACGAAAAAGAAACCGATTTTCTATGGAATGACCCGTCATAAATAGGGCACTGACAAGTAATGCTCGAAAGAATCTTCCCTTATCTAGCGGTGTTTATTTTTATCCGGCTCCGTCTGTGTGCTTCTTGTTAGAGCTCTATAGTCTCATTTATTTTTATGACATAGAGCCAAGGTAGAACGTTTGGTTCGAAACCCTCCCAAATAATCGTTTGTTTCAACCATTCCTCCTCTCTGCCTTTTGTTTCCCAGATGTTGTATGGCAACGGGAGAAAAAGAAAAAAAAAAGGTAATCACAATCTGCTGCTGAGTTCTCTAGCCTCTAGACCCTGTAGCTTAGACGACCGAACTGGAGACGTTCTTCTAATAAATTATTAAACCCTCCATTTCGTCCCGCCCTCGGCGGCGGCGGCGGCGGCGGCGGCGGCGGCGGCGACGGTGACGGCAGCGTACATCGCCCAAGATTTGTTTATTGGCTACCAAAATTAAAATCCAGTTTGTGCCTGGCCCTCGGCGAGATATGTTTTGGCTCCTGCAGTGACTATAAATTACCACCGATCTTTTCACCGACTTCGCTGTTTTAGGATAACCTATATTTCCCATCCCGAAGTCGGCGACGGAAAGCCGGCAGCGGTAAGAAACCAACAGGTGCACTTTACATTCCTCAACTCTATCGAGCTCGCCACAAGCGATGGAGGAAGGCCGCTAGCTTGCAACGTTTCAGTTAGCGACGCCCGCCGGTGTGTGGGAGATTCGAACCATATTCCACCATTTTTCTTTATTTTTAGGTTAGGTTGAAATTCGGAGAGCGAACAAAAAAGTTACAAATAATCGGTATCTGATTTTCACTTCATCAGAAGCGCCATTCCGGCACCACCTCGGGGGACACAAAATGAGTGCTGTAATTGCCATCGTCTAGACTTCTAAGCAGCAGCAGCACCGGCTGCTGCTGCTGCCCGGAAGCTAAACCAACACATTTAATTGCTTCCCCTTTTTGCAGAATCTACGCTCGGAACGGACACAGGAAAATTGTAGAAACACACCAATTTCCGGTCCCAGTTTAATTTTTTGTCGTCCAATCGACCGGGCGTCGTCTTCTCGGATGGTCTTTAGGCCAAGTCGCAATGTTTACCTCGCAGCCAGAGCTTAAGCAGCCGACGCTTAGTAAAACGGAAAATGGTCACTTATCACTTGCAATAATCGCCCTCCCAACGCAGACACAGAATTTTCATGCTCTGTCCAGTCCAGGGTTGAAGGGGGAATGGGGTAAACGAAGGAACGAACGCCACCGCCACCGGAAACAATCGTGTATCCGTCTGTTTCCTGTTGGTCTCGGTTGACCTTGGGAAGCGCCATGTTGGTTGCGATTAAAAGGATATGCTCCAGCCGGATTTTTTTTCTTCCGGGTTACTCATTCGAATCGAATGGCACTAATGCGTGCCAAATATGCTAGACCTTCTGAGGTTGGAAAGTCGTACGACGCCAAGGAAAAAATGAAGAGACAACGAGAAGACGAATCGGTTTATTTTTTACTGAAATATACGAAAGAGGTATGACTTACCATGGCGCATTCTCGCTGCTGGGTGCACAGGATGTCCTTGATGGAACGCTGGAAAGATAAAAAAAAAGAGAAAGAGAAGTTGTTAGAGTTGTCGTCTACTTGTTTCATTTCGTCTTAGAAGGTGTTAATACAATAGGAAATTGTTTCAAACCTCTAACTTCTACCAAGACTATCTCAAAATTGTCTCAAATTGTTCCAAAGTTGTCTCAGAATTTCACCAAATTGTATCAACTGTCTTGGAACTATCTTGAAATTTCCTCAAAATGTCCTCAATTATACCAGTGTCTTAAAATTTTCTCCCAATTACCTCAAAATTGTATCAAAAAGGCCTTTCAATCCACAAGAAATCGGATAATGCAAAGTAAAATAATTTTATCTAATAGAATCTAGTAATTCAACAATAAAAATAGTATCCATTCTGGCTGTTCCCAGCTTATTCGTATTTTAATCGTGAAACTTTAAAACCAGGCCTTGGAAAAGCATTTTTTTCTGCCCTTTTGAGTTCAACTTGGGATAATTTTTTCTTCAGAAGCATTTATTGTTTAATTCTAAACACAATTTCAGATCTTTTTTTTTCGTCCTTTCCTGGCACCTTTTTGCCATTAAGGGATTAATTCACGAGGGTTTTTTTCAATATTTTGGAATTTCAGAATCATACTTTCTCCAGGCTTATCAAAAACTTGTTTTAACCTTTTTGAGTTGAATTTGAAATAATGTTTGTTGTTGTTTGCTAGCTTCTTTTGAACGCTTTTCCGGCCTTTACAGGCGATTTCTTTTAACCCCCGATAAAGTATTTTTTACTATTTGAAGCTGAAGTTGAATTTTTATTGTCTATCGTTTTTTACCATGTGGGATATTTTTTTGCTCCTCTCAGGGTTCGTTATTCTGAAGGTCACCTCTCTCACTTAGGCATTCTAAACTTATCTTAGGATCTTTTTTTCACACGCAAAATTTGTACTTGTCACTTTGAAAGCGATAATAAAAAGTCTCCCTTTAGTAACAAATTTGTTACTTAAAAACCAATATCATTCAACAGCTCAATTTGAGATTATATGATTATTCTATCCAATTCTTGCCTCTAGTCATTGTTTCGCTATTTCGAGTTTGAACTTGGGTCGATTTTTGAAAGCGTTTTTTCCGCTTTTCTCAGTTTAATTAAGACACTTTTTTGACTACTTTCGACCTTTCAGCGTAATTTGAACCGGTTTCAGAAGCACTTTTCTCAATGAGAATTTTTTTTCTTGTCCTTCTTTAAATTTTAAAAGCGTTTTTTGCTGTTTTGAATTTGTTTTAGGATCTTAATCATAGCTTTTTCTGGCTTGTAAGAACCTTGTGTTCACCATTCTGAGATGAGTGTGGAATAATTTTGTTTGAGCGCTTTTTCGAATTCTAGAAGCGGATTCAGAGTTTTTTTCCTGACGTTTAGGATATTTTTCAATATTTCAAGCTTAATTTGGAGTCATTGCTTATCGTTTAGCCACCATTCTGGGGGAACAATTTGAAATAATTAATTTTTATGCTTCTTAGATTTCCAAAAGTGTTTTTGTCGCTACTCTTAATTCAATTTAGAAATATATATTTGACAATTTTCTGGCTTTAAAAAGCAGTTCCGCCATTTGAAGATAAATTTTTTTTTGTCTTTTTCTGTTTTGTAGGTTTTATCACATAATTAGCTCAATTAGGAATATTTTTGCCATTATTGTTTGCTGAGGCATTTGTTCCTTACTTTAAACTTAATTGGGGATCTTTTTTCGGCATTCCTAGCTAAACTCAAGATCCTTTTGGTTTTTCTACACGCAAAATCTTTACTTGAAGGCAATTATGAAAAATTTGGTAACAAATTTGTAACTGGTAAATCAATAACATTCATTCCTAGTCAAGTAACAACACATACTGGCGTATATTTTGGACATGTTACATGTTGTTTTACATGCTATTCTGAGGTACTTTTTTTGGCTATTTTTGACCTTCCAGCATAATTCGAAGTGTTTGTCCTAATGGGAAGCATTTTTGGCTCTTCTTTGGCCTTCGGAAGTGTTTTTGTCACTACTCCTAATTCAATCTGGAAATATAAATTCGACATTATTCTGGCCAAAAAAACAGTCTCCCGCCATTTTGAACCAAATCAATAGATTTTTGTAGTTTTCTGTGACATTTGCAAGTGTTTTATTATTTTAATTTGAGATATTTTTTGCCATTTCTGTAGAGGCGTTCCTAACTTAAACCTCAATTGGAATTCTTTTTTCGGTATTCTGAGCTCAACTAAGAATCTTTTTTGTTTTTCTACACACACAATTTTTACTTGTTACTTGAAAAGTAGCAACGAAAAATTCTCCCTTTTGTAACAAATTTGTTACTTCAAAAGCAATAACATTTGTTTTCAGTGAAGTAACAGCATGTTACATGTTGACCTACCAACCAGATTCGTACTGATTTCTTCGGTTTTCAAGAGCGCTACTTAAATTTGGGACTTGTTCGAGTATCATATTTTTTTTCTGATTTTTTAAAAATTAGTTTCAACCATTCTGAGTTGCATTTGGGGTAATTTATTATGTAATTTTCTGGCCTTTGAAAGCAATTTTTCCGCAACCCTAATATTATTCTCTTTTGAGCGTTTTCCGGCTTTCAGAAGCGCTGTTTTCCATTCCGAGTTTTTTTATCTAAACTTTAGAAAAAAAAAACTCAGAATGGAATGCAGGGAGTACCAATTTGGGATTATTTTATTTTGCTTTTCTATGGTCTTCTGAAATGGTGTTTCGCTACTCTTAACTCAATTTGGAATGATAAATTTGACATTTTCTGAACTTAAGAAGCGGCCTTCTGGCATTCTGAACTAAATGGATGATTTTTTTTGCTGTTTTCTGTGCAATTTGAAGATGTTTCATCGCTCTTTTGAGCTTTCGCACCTGTTGCTTCAAAAACAATAACAAAAAAATCTCCCTTTTGTAACAAATTTGTTACTCAACATTCATTCCCAGTCAAATGAGTTGCAAAATAGTCCGCCTCCTCGTTATGCAACTTGGGTAACGCTGAATGGACGCAACAATTGTTTGCTTGATGCGAATCCAATCTAATCCCCTAATTCCCTCCGATTCCGTAGTACTGACGGAAGTGTTGCTGAATCGGTCATCTCCAATCAAAAAAGTACCGGATCATCAAATCTTTTATCAATACCATTAAGCTACGGTGAAAATGGGCGTGGCCAGTGATGAAATACGCTCCTTTTGGCAACAACATTTATTACCTAGAGGGCAAAAAGATCTCCACTCAAGTAACAACACATACTGTCACAAACTTATTATTATATATTCGACATTAATTTGGCCTTAGGAAGCAGTTTTCCACCATTCTTTGTTAAAAGGATGATTACATGTCATTTTATATGACTTTCGAAGGTGTTTTATTGCCATTCTGAGCTAATTTTGAGATATTTTTTGCCTTTTAGTGCAGACGCATTCGTTCCTTACTTTGGACCAGGCTTGGTTTCGCTCCTTTGCTCTTTGAATGCTCATTAGGCTATATTTTGTCAAGAAGGCAGATATCGAACAAGTCATATATGAAGCACTTATAGAGACACTCTATCTTTTCAATTTGGCTTAACATTATAATGTTGAAATTGTTATAGTTCCATAGCCAGAGTTGTTTTTTTTTTCGTAGGTACCAAAAAAGCAGCTTTTCCGATTTTACAAGCTTGGCCTGCCTTTTACGCTGTACCTATGGCAATTACAACAATACAGTGTTTGGACAAATTGTAGAGATAGAGTATCTCTACAAGTGCTTCATATATGACTTGTTCAAATTCTGCCTCCTTGATAAAATACAACCCAATGAGCATTCAAAGTGCAAAAGAGCGAAACCAAGCATGCTTTGGATTCAGTTGGGATTCTTTTTTTGCCACCCTTGAAGTCAACTCAGGGGTTTTTCTTTTTTTTTACATGCAAAATTTTACTTGTCACTTCAAGAACAACTTCAAAAAATGCTCCTTTTTGTAACAAATTTGTTAATTTGAAAGCAATAAGCTCTCAACTCAGCAGTCTTGGCATACTCATCGTGTGTTACAAAGAGGTTCATATAATTTGCACAGAACACTGAAGCATGTTGAAAAAAAACGGATGAGTTGATTATTTTTTTCGCGCGCTAAACGCAAATGCACACAGTGTGGAGAAAGCACAATACGCAACATCAGAAAGCTTGTATTGTAAAGAGTAAACGAATTAAGCTCTCGCAGAGAGACTTTTTCAATTGCAACTGATGGAATGTAGATAGCGCACATTTGTTGCTCATTGATAAGGGCACTATGATGAAAATCCTAGCTGGGGAAACTTTTCTGGCTGTTTCCTCAATAACTTGTTCTGTAGCGTTTACGGCAGACTCTGCGCTTTACCCACTGTGTTATGCTCACTGAGTTTTTTTTACTATTACGGTGCAGGTCTATGATAAATTTAGCCCAGACACAGTAAATTTACTCAACAGCACGCAGCTTTGGCTCGCCTACTCATGTGTGTAGTTATATTCCACACTCCCTACGCGCAAAAGCATCGCTCAATAAGGTTGTGCTTTTTTTCTTGCTCATCGCAATGCCTACTGAAAAACTGATGTGATGCAATTTATGTGTTGATAAATGCACAAAGATGAGTAAGTGGACAAGACTGCAACTCAGAAAACGACAGTCAATAACGGAGTCTCTAATCTGACCTTAAGAGACAGTTTTCCGCCATTCCAAGCTAAATGGAAGACTTATAGTTGTTTGCTGAGATTTTTGAAGGAGTTTTGTCGCCATTCTGAGCTTAATTTTGAATATATTTTGCCTTTTTTGTAGAAACATTTTGGCCTAACAAGCTAGTCGTCGTAGGTTCGAGTCTCGATTCGGGAGAGACTGTTAGTGTCAGTAGGATCGTAGCGCTAGCCCCGCAATTGTCCTGTACACTCATAACAGTTGGCTGCGCAGTCTGTGTATAATAAACAGAAGGTCGAGTTACGATACGGAATGTAGCACCAAGGCTTTGCTTTTGTAGAAACATTCGTTCTCCACTCTAAACTCAATCGGACATCTTTTGTTACTAGTCTGACCCACCTCAGGACCTTTTTCTTCGAATGCTGTATTGAAATATGTTCCTTTTTGTAACAAATTTGTCACCAAGGAAGCTGTAAGATCTCCACTCATGTAACAACACATACTGTTAAAAATTGGAATCTGGCCTCATGAAGCAGTTTCCGCCACTCTGAACTAATTGGATGATTCTCTTTCGTTTTCAGTGGCCTTCGAAGCTGTTTTATCGACATTCTAATTTCAGTTCGGGATATTCGTCGACTTTTCTGTAGAGACGTTCGTTTCTCATTCTCTTTTCGTCTTTTTGAGCTCACTTCAGGATTTGTTTTGTTTTTGTGCACATACAATTTTTACATGCTACTTTGAAAACAAAAATGAAAAATTCTCCCTATTTGTAACAAATGTGTTACTTGAAAACCAAAAACGATAACTCCCAGTCAAGTAACGATACATACTTTTATATACTTTGCACATGTGACGAGATCACGACTGTCTTATAATGGTCGTAACAAATACACGCAATTTTTTTCTTTATCATTTCAAAAGCAACATCGAAAAATGCTCCTTTCGTAACAAATTTGTTACTTAGGGAGTAATAAGATCTCCACTCAACTTACAACACATACTTTTTCGCCACTTTTGAGCTTAACTCAGGATTTTTTTAAGTAGAATCTTCTCTCAGGAAGTTCGGGATGTGAAATGAAAATCTAAAACCGAAAAAAGTGAAAAATATGTCCAGTTTTAAATGCTAATAAATCGGTTAGTATTCGATGGATTTCCTTCGTTCTTGCAGCAATAGATTGGAAAATTTTTTAAGATTCTTCCCAAAAGAAGATAATTGTAATTTTATTATTCACACTATTGTACTATTGAAAACAGTCAAGCCTTGTCAAAACCGAAAATTCGACCTCTGATTGGTCGTTGTATGATTGCTTCCCAAGCACGGTCGACAGAATCATATATCTTACAATTTAAAACAAGCTATTTGGCCTGTTTCAGCAGTCGTCCTCCCTTAGCAGCAGCACTAGTAGTGCAGTGGATACCAGCGATGGCAGAAAACGGCCACAACTGTTGCGTAGCAATGAAGAGCGCACTAGTTGCAGCGGATTCCAGCAACGATAGCAGCTGGGCCAGCTGATGCAGGAACAGTGGATACCAATGGCAGCGTATAACGTCCACAACTCTGACATGGCTATGGATAGCGCACTAGTTGCAGCGAATCTCAGCATCGATAGCGGCTGAAGCAGTGAGGCACTTTAGTGGAATGCAGTCTCTGTTCGATAGTGGGCACTAGTAAATGCATTCAATGAAAAGTTGACTCGTTTTGACAACACGTGAGCCGTCTAGTTCTGAGTGTTAAATCAGCTTTTCACTGTTTATTTTATCACAAGAAATACTTTATTCGCACTGTCAGTGATAACGCAAAGATGTGATCGGCATCTTATCCGATACTGAAATGAACAACAAATTGTCCCTTTCAGGATGAAAAAAAAAACTTGATTGAAGAGTTAATAGTTTCTAATGAGTTAATTCACATTTTTAAATTTGTGAGAGTTATAAATTTTGCTTTATCTCCGTGACTCAGAACGTACTGAATTATCTTTTCGTTCAGTTATGAGCACGACATCCGAAAAAATTTCATCTCAAAATTAAAAAATTGTCAAGCCTCAAGTATGACAAGTAACTTACTATATTATTGAAAATGATCAATCCTTGTTGAAGCGCAAAATTCGATTGATCTGATTAGTCAACGTTTATTTACTAGAAAAAAATGACTGCCACGCAAGCAGCCGGGTTATCTTTCTTGTAAAAGTATTCTACTTCAATTTGCGGTCGTGGCTTCGCACACAACCCTCCTGTTATTTTTGTCCGATTCTGGTCTTTAGGAGCGTTATCTTTTTTCTAAGCCTTTCTGGAGTTTAGTTTTGCATGCCTTTCCAAGCTCAATTTCGCTTTGTTATAATATTTTATTATTTGCTTCCAGGAATTTTTTGCTACATTGAGCTTAAATTGGGGCCATTTTATCGACCTTGAGAAACGTTTTTTCGCCATCTTGAGCTTCATTTATTTTCATTTTAAGCTTCTTTTGACCTTTTAGAAGCATTTTTCCCAACTGGGATAATTTTTTCCATTTCCTTCTTCGATTTTTAGGGTAAACCATTTTCGAGTGGTTTTACGCAGTCAATTTGGATGTATTTTCTTTTGTGTGCTTTTTTGACCTCTAGAAATGTTTTTTGTCATTCTCAGATCAATTACGGTGCTTTCTTGACCTTTCTGGCGCTTAGAAAATTGTTTGTTTTGTTGCTACTTGAAGCTCAAACTGAGGGTTTTTCTGTCCATCAGAATCTTCTTTGTCGATAAATGCTGCTTCTTGTAACAAATTTGTTGTCTAGGAAGTAATACGATCTCAACTCAAGTAACGACACGTATTGTCACAAATTTCAATCATATATTTGATAATAATCTGACCTTAAGGAGTAATTTTCATCACTGAATGTTTTTTTTTTCGGTATCTATGGACTATTCAATATTTTATCGCTTTCTGGCTTCTAAGAAATCTTTTTTGTCATTTTTAGTTTGAATTACGAAACTTCCTTGCTCTTTCGTGTGTTTATTTCTCGATCTTTTTCCTAAACCTTTCTATTGTTTTTTTTTTTTCATGTCTTTCTGAGTTAAATTTCGGTTTATAAAAATATTTAATCCTATTCTGGCCTCTAGACAATTATTTTGATATTTCGAGCTTGAATTGAATTGAAAGATCATTTTCCTGTCTTCTAGAGACGTTTTTTCGTCGAATTGTGGATACTTTTGTGGCCTCTTTTGACCTTTTAGAAACATTTTTCTTTTTTTTGTCATTCTCCGGTCTTCAGAGCACACCATTCTGTATTGAATTTAGGATTTTCCCACTGTTTAGGCGTCGTAGAAACAACGCTGAAAATATAGATTACAGACCCCCTCCTTCCCCCTAATTAACCACAGGTAACGTTCGATATGACTCCCTCCTTAAAATTACGTAACGCTGAACAACCCGACCCCCCTCCGAAATTTTCAATTTCGAGCAAACATCACAACTACGAAACTATTTCTTTTACCCCCCCCCCCCCTCTTCACCCTACGTAACGATAAGTAATGCAGATTCAACCCCCTCCCGCTCTTCATGCGTTACGTAATTTGTGTACGACGCCTTTTAAGAGTTTACGCAGTCAATTTGGTTTTCATACCCTTCAAAGATCAATTGAAGGTAACATCGAAAAATGCTTCTTTTTGTAACAAATTTGGTACCTAGGGAGCAATAGAATCTTCATTAATTGGTACTTTTTTGTCATTCCACACCTAGAAACCTTCTTGGCCTTTCTTGAGCTTAATTCGCGTTTCTTTTTTCAATCTTTTCTGGTCTTCAGGAGTTTTTATGCTTTCTGAACTTAATTTCGGATTATTCAAATATTTTATCCTATTTTGGCTTCCACACATTTTCTAAAGCTTAAATTAGGGTCATTTTTCTGATTTTCAAAATCATATTTTCGCTATTATGAGCTCAATTTGGGATACTTTTCCGGCCTTTTCTGAACCTTGGGGCCAATTTGAAATCATCTTATATTAGAATTAGGAATTAGGCTTTAATTCTGGAAAGATAGTCTGCGTTAATTTGACTACTTGCCTTTAGTGTTATTGCTCATTTTTTTCTATCAGTGCGTCGGTTTTTCTTAATTCGGCCGTTACAAATTTTTTTTTCATTTTATGTCTCCCCCCCCTCCAAAAATCTTGAATATTGAAAGGGGAAGAAAAAAAAGCTCGAACCATTTTGTTCATTTTATTGGTTTTCCGACAGCATAAATGCTTAGTTTAGCAACAAACAAGTCCAGTGACAACAAGAGTATCGTCAAAAGGCAAACGAAATAAATAATAATAATAATAAAGTGTTATTCTTCATCATTTATTTGAGTGCAAGTTACAAACGTCATAACTTGCACACAAGCTTTGATCAAAGATATTTCTTTTTTTTTTGTCTCGGTGTTATTTATTTCCTGCCACCCCCTTTGCTAACTTTGATAACCTTGGACATAAAAAGAATTCGAAATTTGTATCAGCCTTAATAACGATATATTAAAACCTAAATTCTTGTTACTATCATTTATCAGTGTGTTGACACCGTAATGACCGTGGCTCTTCATTTTCGAAACAAAATAATGAAACTCATGTATTCGCGCTGTCATTTCGATTCGGACAGTTTCATTTTCACTTAATTCTATTCGGCTATTGTCAACGAATCACTTCTTTCTCTCTTTCCCTCTTTCTTCTTTCGGATCATTTCAAATGAAACTAATGACTATTTCAATCGACGGAGAGAGTGACGGATATAGAGACTCTTCTCTTCCTTCAGCGTCTCAATTGAAATTAGCACCGCATCGCGTCGTTTGATAGTAGTTTTCTAACACCGCAAGCCGTAGTTAGAACGGCAACGGCATCCAATAAATACGTTATGCAAGTTCCGATCAATATTTCCTCCATATATATGCGTGAAGTTCTGTATGGAAGCCTTCTGTCTCCGTCAGCGCTCATTGTCATTTTCAATTTCAATTGAGAATCGTCATGTGCGAGTGATGGTGATAATCGCCGCTTTCAATTGAAAAGCGTTTGTATCAATTTTAAGCCCTTCAGTAGTCAGAATCACAGCAAGAGCTTTCGACTGGGCGTCATGTGACTCACAAAGTGCTCGAAAACGATACAAAAGCAAAAAGACGGGTCAAAGCGTCACTATAACCTGATAATTGTCAATTGAAAATGACTATGTTAAGTTCTGGTAATGATCATCCATCGATAATTCATGAAATAAAACATGCATTTACAATTATTCAAAAGTTGGGAGTCAGTTTGTGACATAATTATCCTTCTACACAAAAGTATGATTAAGAAACGTTTTTTTGTCATTCTCAGCTCAATTTTGGAACTTTTTTGGCTTTTTCAGGAGCTTAAAAAGTTTTGCTACTATTTCAAGTTTAAATTGAGGTTTTTTTTTCTGTCTATCAGAATCAGAAACGTTTGTTTACTCTTTTCTGGTATTCTGAAACGTTCTGCAACCATGAGGAACTTAATTTGGAATAACGTTTTTACCATTTGCTTGCTTTCAGAGGCGTTTTTTCGTCATTCTGACTGAGCTCAACTTGTGATATTTTTTTCGGTCTCTTCTGACTTTTAGGAACATTCTGAATTTAATCTATTCTTTGTCCTGCTCGTTTTTCGCCATTCTGAGCTCGATTCGCCATCTTTTCTATCCCTTTCCGGCCATCAGGAGTTTTTTATTCGTGCCATTCTGACGTCAATTCCGGATTATTATAATATTTCCTATTCTTGCCTCTAGTTTTAGCTAGGGGCACCAAAATTTATAGGAATGGTTGAATAGCTATATTCTTTAACCCTCTAGTGGCCAAATTAATTTTTAGATGGACTTGGGTAAAATAACTATAAATCTTAATAAATATTTTTTAAGTATGTATTGAAGCTTTTCAAAGGTTTGACTAATGGTGGCAATTTTTTCATTTTGTCCATTCCATTCGGTACTATATTTTTTGGTTGGAAAAAATATGATGCAATAGAAGTTAAAAAATTATGTAGCTTGCGACATGGCTACTTTTGCTTTGATTGCATGCTAGCTATCAAAAAAGATTCCAATCAGTAATGCTTACAATTGGATTGTATTATATCAAAAGAAAAATGCGCCTGTGAGGTTAGGTTCAGCTTGTTGTTTATCCCGATTTTCATTGTTCTTTTTTCTGCGCTGATCTGCTGTCTCAGTATTTTTACTTGAAAAAAGTTCAGAATAAATGATCCAAAAGCATCGACTCAGCAATGTGAATGTCGGATTATTATGACTGTTACAACAGCAATGAAAAGTGACACATAAGGCGACATTTTCTTATCCTAATGTTTCTTGATGAAAAAATTCGTTGGAACCATAAATTTACTTGAAGGTTTTATTCTCTTATTTACTCACACTTTCCACATTCAGACAGAGCACAAAAAATTTTGTGGGAAAATTTCCTTCTTTTATATCGATACTCCAATACACGATATTGGTACATTTGACAACTGTTCTACTTGTAATTATGTAATTATATACAAGGCAAATGGTTAACACATTTCTTTCCAGCTTCCGCTGAAGAGGTAAAACATTCGCTAGCGCGAATTCATGTTCCTTCGAAACAAAGTTATTGTTCGAGAACCGTCAGTGTCTAACAAACCATTCTCCCAAATGAATACCACTAGCTTCCGGGGAACGCCTGAGGCATCACCACCACCACCTTTTACTCAACAGTTCCCTTCTTTTCACACCACAACCAGTCAAGAATAAGCGCTCCGTTCGCTTCGCTTCGGCCTTAGCGTAATCAGCATCTCCGACATCGGTAAGGCAATGAACTGCAACCCTGTGCAGCTCCACTCATGGATTCCGACCACGTCCGCACCCCATTTTTGCCGTTCAATTTTGATGATGAAATAGAATATTGCTATGATTGACAGCAAGCGGCAGTGCGCGCCGAAACGAAATTGGACCTTCCAGCGTGAGCAAGTTGAGGAGTGAGGGAATGGGGAATCGTTTTAATAATCTGCTTATATTTATTCCCGTACCAAACAAGAAAGTGCTCGACTACGCTAAAACTAACACCCGGAGCCCGAAACAGTCGGAAAGTGCTCGGCAATTCCGAGCACGTTTCCCATGTATTTCCACTATTGCCCGGATACTGCTGCGCACCGGGTTAATCCGTTCCGTTTACCTGCCACCACCACGAGGTGCCCGTGTGCGGAAATGGAGAAATGCTCCACGTGCTCGTGAGCTTGGTACACAGCGGCAAATGCTGTGTACGGATGCCGATTGATGGCTGATGGAACACGCTTCACCCACACGCCACACGATCTGAGGCGAGTGGAGACGGAGGTTGGAGAGAAAAATTCTTTTTGCTTCGACTTGGGCGTAATTTTTTTTTTTTCGGACTACCAAGAAGAAATGTGTTCGCGGAATATGAATTAGGCCTTGGCTTGGAAGAATGATGGAAGGGGAGTGAAGGGGTTTGCTCTTTACGAATCAATCAAATTCAGCGTCGAAGTTGCGCTTTAATTCGTTTCGGATGCTGACAGCTTTCCGATACGAGATTCGTCCTTTCGTCCCCGTTCGTTTGTGCATGGCGAACGTGATGTGAATGCAGGAGATGCGCTCCGTCGCACCCCTCCTCGGTGTGTAATTTGCTTTGTGTTTTCGGGGAGTTTCAGGAATTTGGCAGTAAGCAAATTAATCGATTGCTTCGGGGTTTACAGCAGAAGGATAGTTAAACCTTTGAATGCTACCGCACTTTTCCCTTTGTCTAACAACAATGACGGCTCAAGCTCTGTTGTTGATCTGCTTTCAAGTATCACCGGTTGGGCTAATCCACTAACCAGTCACCCTGTTGCTGTCACAATCAGTCTCTGTGCCTCTCTGGTTTTCATCGGAACCGGTTGCGCACACTGGACGACTGACGGATCGCTTTGAAGTTGGCAGCATTCACAAAGCGCACCCAGCCCAGACAAACACTTTTGATCTGTGGAAAATTAATTTACCTTCGTTTCTCATGCCCTAATACAACAAAGAGCAGAGCAGGAATCGGAAAGACACCGAAATCCATTTGGCACTGCTTATTATGGGCATACGAATATGAATACCAATAACGCGCCGCAGCAGTTCAGCAATCGTCAGCGGTGGACTAATTTCACGGTAAATGACAAGCAAGCAAGCAAGCAAAGGAAATTCAACGAAGATTCAATTAGTTTCACCTTTCCGTTGAAGGAAGAATCGTTTGAAAGTGCATTTTGTCAACCTCGTTTGGGTCCACCGGGTGCACCAGAATCCACAGCTGTCAGTGTCGATTTGCGATTGGGCAGAGCTGCCAGATTTGAGAAGTCTGTTAGTTGCTTTAAGTCCTAACTCTAGCAAAATTATTTTTTCAGATGACACTTTCAACTCGAATTCAGTTTATATTTATGGTTGCAACTCTGTGTAACTTCTTCTAAAGCGATAATTGAAGGTTGAACTCCGTTTTCTTCAGTACGTGATAAAAATATTGGAAATCTAAGACGAAATTCTAACGTAACATTTGGCTCCAAATCTGCGCATGTAAAAGAAAATTTTGTATCCTAATGTAGCGAGTCTGCATGACGCAGATTAGTCTCTATATCTGGCATCCTCGACGTGACGATAGCAGCTGAGCCGAGGCGACCACACTCGGAATAAATCATATTTATTAAAGCCCGGTCAGACGAAGCGTGACTCACACGGTGGCAGGCGTTACTCTCCGCTGGCTGACTGGTTGCGGCATCCTCATTTTTGCAATATCATCAGTCTGGTGGCAACTCCCCCATCCGGGACCGCCGCCGGAGGCATCTGGCACTGGCCGTGGTGGATCAGTGCACTGCTCTCGCTAAGGGTAATTTATCTCAATGTTTTGCATCCTGATTAGTGCAATGATCCATCTGATTGAACGAAATGGCCCTAACCGAGCGCGTTGGGAAAATGCCGACTGCCACCGACAAGAGAGACGAGGTTGGCCATTGTTTCAAGTGACAACGCAGCAACAATCCCAATCATGGATGTTTGTGCTCGTTTTCTTCGAAAAATAGTAAGCCACAATCCGGACACATCACGTACCGATAACCATCTGGCAGCTAACATATCGGAAAACATTTGCTCCTCTCGCTTCGCCTCGATGATGGCAGAGTGTCACGCGTGCATATGTCTGCACTCGCCACCCAGCACGTGCTTCCTGAAAACCGATCAATATCCAATCCTGATACGACCACCGCATGAAGCCATTTGCATCTGCCCGGTCCGCCCCGTAGGGTGAGTAATCGTATGTGGTGATAGTCACCAATTTCTCATGTTTCACACGACTCTCGAAGCAAATTTCTTGGCAACAACCAGCCAATACCAACGTCAACGTCAGTTTCAATTATTCACCTGTGTAACAACCCCCACACGCCTCCAGCTTACCTCCACCAAAATCGTGAGAAACTTTCTCCTGCGAACTGGTTCGCAGTGAGGACTGCTTCTAGTGCCAGACTCTGTGACAGTTGATCCCGAGCAGGCAAAACCCACAGAGCAGGAAGAGATATGTACGCTTTCAATTACTCCAATTAATTAGTGGTAACAGCATACGAATTAGTTCGATTCGATCGGTACAAACGGGCCAAACGGATACCGCCAACCCGCAAACCCATTTTTCGCCAGAGTCTCTGATACTTTCAATTGTGGTTTCGGTTGGATCCGGTGTGGGACAGATCGGTTTAGGAACAAGCGAACCCAGGCTGGCTGGCTGGCTGACAAATGGTACGGCGATTGGTTTTTCAGCGCAAATGAGTGACACACACTGGGAATCTTGAAAAAAGCTGTGGTGCCAACGAATTACACAGAGTTGGTCAGTTCAGTTCGGTGGTGAGGAGAAAAATCGAAAAGTTTACGTCAAGTGAAGATGAACGCAATTGTGGATGAACTGCAGTTTAAATTGTCTATAATAAGTTCTTTAGATCGACTGGTAATTTCTGATGAAAAAAGAAGTATTGTAACGACTTTGGGACAAGCCACTGAATTTTGTATACATTTCACAATATATCTAGTCTGTCTAGCCCCTAAGAAATAACCGACTATCGACCAGCTTTTGAAGCTTAAAATATGCCATAAAATAATAATAATACGTAAATACGTATTATAATAATTTTATGGCATATATTAAGCGTAATAATGATAAATAAATAATACGTAAACTACCCCTCGAGAATTTGGCTTACATCAACTTAAAGTTTTCTAGTGATTTTTGAGTATCAAATTTACCTTTCAGCAAAGCAAATGTTTTGACAATTCCGAAATAAGCCGGACTGCCAAAAGGTGATTTGATTAACATATTACGAACGGATATAATAAATATGAAGCCATACAATCGTGCTTGTATTAGCCCATTAGAAATATTCAAAGGGAGAGATGGGCGGAGTGAATGTTGTGAGCCAAATAACCTGTCAAAATATGAACTTAACGAACAAGAAAGGTAACACCACATTGATGGGTATTTCTATTAGGTACAATGAATAACGTGCTCTAATGCTCTAAATTCACATTACGTTACTGGTTAACAAAATAATGATAAACATAAAATTCAACACCTTCCCAGTTTTCGCGATGTGCTTCGTTATTCCTTCGGACTTTTATTGTCACCACCGATTACACGAATCGATTGAAAAAGTTAGTCAACAGTGCACTTTGAAAAGAGATCTAATACTTTTGACATATGAAACCCAGTTGTTAAATTTATTGTTGTTTTCACCGCATATCTCTCACTTGCGCAGGCGGTATTTCTAAAGAGGCGGGGAAGGGACGTGATGTACCGAACTAGAGCGGTGTAATATCGCCAAGTGCTGGATCTAAATTGTTAGCAATCATTCTATCGTTTGTCTATAATTCCTGATCTCTATTGTTTCTCCCGTATTTCACCTATTTCCATAGTGGTGTTTCGGTCAGCAAAATTATATATACCGCAAGACCAGCATGGGTTTTTTCCCCGGGAAGCAGTTTATTTCTGTATGTCTAGAGTCAATAAAACAGGGAGCTCAGATCGACACAGCCGATCTACTCTGAACTAAAGTCGGCATTCGACAAACCGGCTAGGTGTGGCAAACAATGTCGCTAAATGGATCATATTTGACCAATCGACAACTGATCATCAAACTCGGAACTTTCGAATCTGAGCCGTTCAGCAACTAACTACTCCGGTGTCCCTCAAGGCAGCAACCTGAGACCATTACAATTCTCATTTTTCTTCAACAAAAATCGTCATCCTGTTCCTCAAAATTTGCTAGCTGGTGAGATACTGTTTACGCTCACTGAACTGTAAGTTTTTAAGGTACACACTACGATTGTCACAAAAACACTAGCGATCTAACGTAAGCCGCTGCCGCTTTCTGGGTTTGGATATGCTTCAAAAGAGCTTTATTAACCGTGCAGAAGTAAATTATAGTTGCTGAAACTTGTGTCGTTGCTTTTGCTGACCATTAATTTTGGTAAGTCGATAACTTTATCAAAAAACTAATCATTTTTCATATTCGGCTATCAGTTTTAATAGATTTGAGTTTAAGATTGTTAGTTTAGCAGAGTATGCCATATATGTTGTGCTCTTTTTCTTCAGGTTCTAGAATGGGACAAATTTACTAAATTATTTTTGTATAGAATCCAATTGATTCCTTAAACTGTCCAAAGTAGTCCGCACCTGGAATCAATAGACAACTTTTCAATAGCTACATGAAAGTTATTTTTATTTCTCAAAGAATTCAACTGAAATAATTTATGACTGTTGCATACCCGTCCACATTGAACGTAAGTAAAAATCATTGAGTCCGTTTATTATGATAGGAGTTATAGTTACATAGAGTAGAAAAACTTGAATAAAGTTTCAAAAGAAGCCCCGCACGGCGGTACTTAAGTGCTCATATGGACAATTATGTTAGATGAATGTAAATAATCAATAATAATAATAATTTCTAGCGCACATTACACGGTATGTGTCAGATTGAAAATGAAGTAAACAATGTGCCATCAAAATTCATGCATTGATTGCGATTTTTTCACTTGAATAATTGATAAGTTGGTAAACAAACCTTCCTGAACTGTCAAAAAAGTAAGGTTATCTTTTTTTGTGCTATTTTCATTGCACGATGACGTCGCGATTTCGACAGCTCAAAAGGTAACTGTTCGTTCTGAGGTTTAACGGGTGTTCAATAAAAAATTATTTCAATACCTTTCTGTAATTAAATGAGAGAGCGCAGTTTTTATTTCTTTCCGATAGAATTGCTTTCTGGCTTCCTAGATACGAGTCGCTCGTTTCTTTTTGCACGGGTGCTGTCAGTTCGATCAAAGATGGCGTCGAAACAACAAGCACTCCGCAAGCGCGTTGTACGGTTCTTCGAATGCATGAAAGTCAACAAAAAAAGTTTACAGTCGACAACTTTCGGGACAAAAATATGCCCGTGAGCATTGGCATTCCGAAACATCGAGCGGAAACCAGTAGTGGCGAAAATTAACGTCTTCCCATTGCACCAAGAAGACGTTGTAAGTGTGCCTCGAGGAAACAGATACCGTATGTAGCCTAGAAACTTACCCCAGTACCGTCCGATCTAGATGTTTCTCGGCTCCTTACAGTACACTAGTGCGTACAAGAATAATTGGCCGGCCACGGACACCAAGCAGCTGACCACGAGGATCCGAAATTACATCCGGAAGATGAATGTCAGTTCCGTCCAGCACTCTTGTGAGAACATCTCCACCAAGTTGCATCGTACAGCTGACCACGCCCCCTTTGCCGACATTCATTGACATTTTTTAAGAACAATCGTTGTGTTATTTATAACATATACTGAATTGCTTAAAAAAAAAGTTTTTACTATATCTCTAGGGGAACAAAATCCCCTTTCGGCTGTTTAATATAAAATAAGAATTTTGTGATTTTTTTTTTCGTGTATGGACTTCCTCACTGCGACCAGAATCGTTGATCTATTGTGAGATATGCCCGGGTGTCTGCTGTATCCCGCACTTCTATTAATAGCAATATCACTAGCACTTCTCAAAAGCAGTGGCATGCTTATTATTATTTTTTATCATCCTTTTACACGCTTACTGTTGTCCTATAACGAGCCTCGTTCCTCCTGCCAAATATCACCAATTATAATTCCCTGGAGAAGTTTCGTCGTGCGTTCTTCTGGCCAGTTTTATTGATAAGAGGGACCTATTTTTGTTCAGAGGAAGTCACTCAAACGTATTGTAGATTTCAACCTTCGCCTTCGATGGCGACCGTCGAAAATTGATTCAACGAGTTACAACATGGTCAAACGTCAGTTTTTGATGAACCACGCCCAGGGGCCCCGGTACCACGGAAGATAACGTGACAAAAATCTTCGACTTCGTATTGGCAAGCCGCCGATTGAAGAGCCGCGTGATAACTGAGACAGTAGGCATTCCTAAATACCACGTGGGTCATATCCTGCATCACATTTTGAGCATAAGAAACCTGTCGGCGCAATGGGTTCCGCGTTTGCGTAAATCTGCTGAAGTTTATGCGACGTTTTGTCACCATCGATGAAGGATGGATCCACGGGTTCACACCAGAGACCAAGTAGCATATCAAACAGTGGACTTCACCCGGAGAACTTGTTTCGAAGAAGGCGAAGACTGTTGCAGCAACCGGAAAAGTGATGGCCGTTTCCTATGATTCACACGGTGTGATCTACATACATTGACTACCTGGAAAAGGGCAAATCGATTACGGGGCTCTACTGTGCCGACAGGAAGAATTATTTCATTTCGTGCACCGAATTAATAACGACCTCACATTTGACTTTAGCGACATATTTTATTTGGCAAAGGTTCTATGCATTTTATTGCGCTTCTGTCAAAATGAACGATTCAGTGATTAATCCCGTTATAAGAGATATGATGTATTTATGTTCTTGAGACAATGAGATAGACAGCCAGTGTCTCCGAACAAGTTGTAGCAGATGCTTTTTTTTGTAACTTTGTGTTTTATATTTAAAAAGATATGAATAATTTTGTATGGGACGTTTACTCAAATCATTATCCTCATCATAACTTTTTTCCAACATTTTCTACATATTTTATATCTTCTATAAAGTTATCAGCCATGCAATACACATTTTAGCTGAACATTTTTCCTCGATATAGTTCAAAATGAAAAAGTTTTTTGTCCATTATCGGTTTTTCAACGCCTAATTGAACTTTAAATAACTCATTCGTAAGCAAAAGTACGTAGATAACTTATTATTTTTCGGGAAGAAAATCTGTTCTACTTCGAAAGAAATGCATAATCATTTGTTTACTAGAGTCTTTTCAATTGTTCCAATAAAGAAAATTATTTCGTATAAACATCGTTCTTTTTTAGATAACTTTGTTATATTTGAAGGCAGTGTTTTACAATTTTCAGCACAAATATGGGCCCATGAAAATTGCACTTTTTTGTAGGAGGATTGAAAAATGTAAAAAATCAATTCAAAAAGTTATAATGAAAAATATGAAATTTTAGTCATAGTTTTACACATGACGTCATAAGTGAACAGCAATAGGTTTATTATTTTTATCCTCCGTTGGCTTCTCCATTGTTTGTTTCAAATATTCTTGGCAGAGTTTATAAATTTTCTGGAACTCTTATGTGCGGCTCTTACAATGAAAATTGGTCGAGTAGGGTTTTATTTCCAAACTTGAAAAAGTTACTCACTGTACAGAAATTTGAATTGAATGAGGAAGTTTTCACCGCCAGGTAGACTTACTTTCAAATCTCTAGAGATAGTATTTATTAAATGGGTATAAATTGTAAGTAAGTGGATCAAATGTATCGAAAAGCTGAAACATCACTGGATCAACTGTATCGAGCAAAACGAGACTATGTAGAGAAAAAAATCGCCACTCAGTACTTATCGGACCACCCTCGTACCCAAGAAATGGTTTATCGGCACTATCATTCATAAAATAGAAGACACTCTAGTAACTCTCACGCTTACGCACAAACCTTTTTCCATGCAAGAATTAGCACGTGAAGTGCAATTCACAATAAAATGAGTTGCGCAATTATCTAACGAAAGTCACGGCGGTCAGCCCAATTTTAGACATTTCACTACAAGTAGAACAACTGTCAGTGTCAGCAGCAATCTAATTCAAGTTTTGATTTTGATGAAACTTAACTGATAATAAGCTTTCAACAAGATAATCTTGTATTAATACCAGATTATTTTCTGAGACTCAACTACGGAAAGAAAAAGAGAGAACACAAGAAAATGCTGACGATACATGATGATTGAAACTCAGACTTTTGCTCTGAATGATGAAATCGAACTCAAGTTCACAGGTAAATTGATGGTTAGAACAATTTTAACCTCATCAAATCATTTTCAGCGACTGTGTTGATAAATACCGTCAAGATGAAACTCCGTGCTTGAATTTAGCCCGAGTGTAGAATAATTTTTATTAAAAAAGCATTAAAATTACGTGTGTTAAACTTTAATCTATTATTTGCTCCTCTGACGCATGCATAGAGTAGCGATTTGAGCACTATTTGTTAGGTGGAAGCTGAAATTTTTACGATCAAAATCGTCAAGTAAAAAAAAACCTAACCTCAAAATTGTATGGAAAAAAGCCACCGTCCAGTTTCACCCTAATAACCCTAAATCTAGTCACGGTCGTTTAAACTGACTCATAGACAGGATAATATTATCTCGAAAGAGCAGAAAAAGTTGTTTTTGTCATAGTCTAGGGGCAAGACACTACTGTTATAGTGGTAAATATCGTATATTATTAAAAAAATACTTTTCATGAAAATAAAATTGTCCAGCCACTAGATAATAACTTTCGTCACAAGAGTGATCTTATTGCTTTTGATTCGTGAAAACATAAACATATTTTTTGTGAATACTACAAAATTTATGAAATTCATTATGCCTCTGCTTTACAAGTTACATAGTTCGTATGCCATTATTGAATGATCAAGTAGCTAATCTATTGATGTATAGTTTTCTTGAAAAAGGTTTTCATTTTTGTTTTCATTAATACTACAGAAAAACTCAGGAAACAAATGTTATTGAATAGTTTGTCCTGAAGTGAACCGTTATTAGTGAAATTCTTCTCTTTTTTTCTTTTTTTTTCCTCAATACAAAATCTGATACGGTAATATAAACATAAGTTTCTACAATTTCATTCGTAAATAAAGTGCTGATTGGAAACTCATTTTCCAAGTTTTCTTATCACTTTTCTTCTATTAATAAGTCCTTTGTTACACATATTTAGCAAATTGAAGACCATTTGTCAGTAGCCGATTACTTTTAAGTAGATCCGTCAATTATGTCAAAAATCATTTCCACAAAGGCTTTTTAGTCGCTGTATGGTCACATCTGTAGTGAAACATCATTGTTCTTACTTTTGTTTTACTTTTTTCCCAACAAGTAGTGCCGTAAACGTTATGATCAATTGTTGATCAACCGTAAAATGGACGTCTTTTCTCAACCTCCCACAATTACATTTTTCACCAGAATTGTTTCATACACGCTCTTCTCTAAAACTATCAAAATCCACAAATTTGAATTTATTTTGTTGCAGAATAACAAAGTGAAGTTCAAGTCTTTACCAACGAAATTCTTAGCTGCAAGCTCTTAAAATTTCACCGCAACCATGGGTTATTATTGTTGAAAAACAATCAACAATTTTTATGCAAGAGTCACTCCACAATACTCTACGAAAAACTTTGATGCCGAAAAACATGAACGACGCCCAACTTTTCTTCCAGCATTTTTTCGTTCGTAAAAGAAAAACAATTGGCAAGCTCTCGCCAAACCGACAGACGCCTTAAGGATTGGGACACAACCACGGTCGGCTTCAAGGATTAACACAATACCCTAAGTACAAACGGAACGAAGCTGTCCCCAGCCCTGTCTCGCAACAAAAGACCATCGTCGTCTTATCAGTTGATCTTTGCAGCCCAGTCCTGTTTTCATTCCTCATATCCTCGGGACAAAAGCTGATCATCTTCCAATTTTTTTCCTTCCTTCGGTAAACAATTGTACCCGGCTCCCGAAAGACATAAGCAACATCATCAAAAACGAGAGGAAAAAAAACTAAAACTGCGGCAACGCGTTTCATGCACTTAAAAAAATATGTTTATCTGTTGCGCCCCTTGTCTACGCGCACTTCCACCGTCAGCATCAACAATGGCTCCGAAAATCGGGTTTCACGGATTACCATCACAGACACCGAAATCCGTAAGAGAAAAAAAATAGCAAAATCATGTTTTCCATCTCATCCTTCTATTCTTTCTCCCACCACCTCCACTTTTCTACACTCTGGTAGCACTTCAATTTCCAATTTCTTCCACCAACTTCAGGCTCTTTTTGGGCAGATCTGCCAAAGAAGCAAGAACTGAAAACCTTCACAACACGCACTTTGGAATAAATCATCTGTCAAGCAGATTGCGTTTCACTTCACCGTGGTCCCTCCGCCGCGCACGCAACTTCCCGGGCCCTAGCCACATGACTCTCTCTCTCTATCTCTAGCCGGGCCGTGAAGATGCATTCTTCGCCGGATCAGGTTCTATCTACCTGCCTGCCTGGCGGGCCATGTTTCATATTTCCCATTTTTCATCGCCTAAAATCGTTTTATCTGCCCCCATTTTTGTTCAGCTTTACTTTTTCCCTTCTCTAGCTCACGCTAGTTCAGTTACTTGTATTTTGGAACAGTTCCACTTGGAACAGGTCCAAGTTCTTCCGTTCGTCCCTGCACAAGGAAAGGTCAAACCTCCAAGTGGAAGTACTTCGAATCGAATGGAACGGCTGGGCTTAACTGCCAAGCTCGCTAAGGATGCCCCAGCTTTTTGTCATAGTGCACGTGTTTGTCGGCAACCAGTAACAGACTGGCGAAAAAAAACAGCAACTACCAGCCAGCGGATAGACGGGATCAGCACCCTCCACCGTTGAACCGTGCCGAACAAATATTGTTTAATGAGATTATAATTACCTTTTCAAGGCAACCTTCACGGCAGAGTTTTGTCGTTGCACGAGTTTTGCCATTATTAGCGCTGGCCGCCGTTCCGTTGGCACCAGCGACTGCCGGTGCAGATCTCAGCATTTTCCTGATGGCATCGGCGGACGCTGCCTCCACCACCGTTGACTGGGATCCGCCTCGGAAAATGGCGTGGAATCGATGGGGCGGACTGGAAACATCTGGAGCGGGCGAAATTTTATCAGCACTTGATGCCTCGGCCGCATTCAGATTACTCTCGTCCGCCTTCAGCTGCACCAATCGATGGGCTTCACTAGCCACAGAAGTGCTCAGCAGCAGCACTAGTAAGAGGCCCGGCACGGACTCGAGTGCCCACGGGCAGTAACTACTCTTGGAGGACATGATGACTTTTGTAGGTTTTCGCTTATTTTGCGTTTGAGATTTTTTTTTATTTGCTAGGAACTTTCTGCCAATATCACTGACGCCTTTCTTTATAGATATATTTCTTACGTACACTACATACACTTAGATCATGCTATCTGATGTAAGCTAAAAGCTTTTCAATTCAATATTTTTGGTTTGGAACAACTTCACTTTATCATATTTTCTCGACACTCTCCTGCGTTTCGCTTGGGCACGACTTCTTCTCATCACACACGGAGCACACGCACCCGATTGTCGCCGTTGTCGACGTCTTCGCCGTCACGCTTGGAACAGTACTCCTCCTCTTTATTATAATTCAACAACTTCAACTCATAATTTGCTGCACTTCTTATGTTCCAACATACACGCCACACGGGTACACGGGCTCGAGAATAATGTGTGTGTACACTTTCAGTTATGCTTCTGCCGTCGCACTTTTTTCAGCGAATTCAGCGCGCTCAAAACTAGCAGTACCGTCCCCGAAGACCGTTCGAATAGAACTAAACTGCCCCTGGTGCGACCAGCTACCAAGTATGCATTTCGAAGATCCTCTTCATAGCCGCTGCCTACTCCCGGTGCGCTCTCTGTCTCTTACACTACACACCATCCTCTCGCCGTCATCGTCCCTTCACATTGACAGCATGCACACACACTTGCACACCTATCAACTTATTTCCTTTTCGAATGCTTCCATTCGGTCGGACCAGTCACTTTATGTTGTTCCATTCTTCAATTCTTCATGCACCCCATGAAACGTTTAGCTTTTCATCAAACCTGCTCTCGAGCGAGCTTGGTGTGTAGAAAAGATAAAATAGAGTGAGAGCGAGAGAGAGAGAATGAGAAAATCCGCTCAATAGATAATGGAATAAGCCCAGCACTCTAAACTCCCGTCCGAGCACTGCATCAAAACGGTACAATATACGTAGTTGTTTTTGTTGTGTTGAGTAGCGAAGAGAAAATATGTTGGAGCATAATCTCTCCATTTGCCTCGCGAAGCTGACGCCATACTAGCAAAAGTGTAAACATTTTCCACTATTCCGTTTCACACTTGCTTCATTCATGTATTTTACACAGCGCAACTGCTCGAATGCTGAGAGCTAAAATATTATAGCAAACTAACCGATGGAAAATTGCTGGGATATAAACATACTATTGTTTTCAATGTTTATTTAATTCTGACAAGCTTTGCTTCGTGTTTATTATGAGAATGACCGATTTTTCCAACGATCGAAGTCCCACTAGAAAAGTGAATGTCCTGATGTCCCGGGTGAGAAGGCATAATCCAACAGCAGAGCAACCGTTCGAAGGCTTTCTCCTTGCAAGCCACTTTCATTAAAACCATCTCCAATTTGTGAACACGAAAATAAAGCGACAATGCATAACAGTTTGATGGTTTTCTGAGGGTTACCGAATTGAACCAAAACTCTCACAGTTGACCCGATGAAGTATAAATTTCAAAGTCCTCCTATCAGTTCAAAACTATGAAAATAATGCAGCGCAATTATAACCGGCAGAACAAACTAACAGTTGAAAGGATTACGAAATTCAGTGCAGTGAGTAATTTCATAAATTTCAGCATGAGCATTACTCTGAAATTTTCGAGGCATTTTTCATATTTTGAAGTTCCAACCACCACCTTTCTTCCCTTCGTGCAAAAGTCCAACAGTCTATAGATATTATTCAGCCTTGTTATCCTTCTAATGTTGTAATAGCATATTATAATAGTGCCATAATCCCATTTTTTCTTTTTATTTTTTGACCCTGATGCAATTCAATTCAGAAGCTAGATTAATGCAAGTACAAAACCCGGACCATCAAGTTATGGAATAATATCCTGCGCCGAATGTCTATTAATGATAAAAATATTTGTAGCGTCTAAACGGTTTTTTTATCAGTATATAGTCCTCGGCAAAGTTGCACACAATAACTTTGTCCTTCCAAAAAATGTTCAATGTAAAAAACATTTGGCAATAAACTTATTCAAAAAATCATAACATTTTTATTTTTTATTCTACCATGTTCGAAGAAGCATAAATTTTCAGCTAAAAATGCATGGTGTTTGTAAACAAAACAACGGGTTTTCGTACTTTTGGAAATATTCAGTTTTTAATTTTTCTTCTAACTCCATCCCATTAAGAATTTTTTTTTTGACGGTGTATATTTTTTCAGAAACGATCTACATACTATCTTCAACTTTACTGTAAACCTAACACATATCAAACAAATCATTTTGGTTAAAAAAAAAGTTTTTTTTATGAAATTGAACTATTTTGTTTCTTATTTGACTATCACTAATATTCGACAGATTGTAGTAAACATAGTTATCTTCAAAGTGTAAAGAAAATTGATTTTCAAAATAGGTTTTTTTTTAAATATAATGCCGTTTCGATTTTATTACGGTCAAAAAACACTTTCCTGAGAATCTAGCGAGGCTGTGAATTCGAAGGAACGATGGAGGTTAGTATTTTTTGTTGAATAGCATTGAAATCTAGCAAAAAAAAACTGAGAAGATGTTTTTTTGACCGTGATAAAATCGAAACAGTACTGTATTTATTACTTTGTGACAATTTTTGAAATCTGGCACAAAAAAGCAAATGTTTTAAAGTGAATATATTTTATTTGGGACCGCTCTTTTATTGCCTATAACTTTTACGAAGACACTAGGTCCAGTCGGAAGTCCGGAATGGAACCACCCGGACCGGGTAAAGCATTCGGGATCCGAAAACATTCGGCAAAAAGAAAATTATTTTAAATCAATGTGATCATCATCAAATAGTTAGCAAAAAATCAATATTTTATTTGCGTTTATGTTAAAAGGTTGTTGATTTTTGGAATTTATTCTTCTAATGTTTACTTTCAAATTTTTAACGAGGTTTTATACGCGGATTTACGAACTAATGCTGGTTGGGAACCAAAAACGTCTAAGTGTTTATTGAGTAAAAGACTTAGTCAAAAAAAAACCCTTCGCCCTCCGAAGAGTCCAGTATGACCGTCAAAGAAGACAATTATAAATACTGGTCGTAGAGCGTCTTGGTTTTTTTATTCTTGAACCTTTCTTGGTTGTTTTACTTTACGCAAGTTATTTAATAAACGCTGTTTTTATGCGAATTTTTGAAATAACGCTTTTTTACGAGGTTTGTATATTCCGCCTCAAAAAATCTGACAGTATTTTTAGAGCCGGATTGGTTTATTTGATCAGTGTGACATTTCCAACAAAGTTGCTGATAATAATGTTGTCTCTTTATAAAAAATAAGCAGTGAAAAAAATCAAGAAAAAGGTCAACAAAAAAAATTATACAATGTTTATCTCAATAAGCTCATTTTTTTATGAGAACTAAAAAGGTTATTAATAGGTTAATACATCAACAATTGTGTGACTAATATGGTACTATTTTATTTGGACCTTTCTGGTCTTTGGAAGATTTTGACGTAGAGCTACGTCTCTCAGAAAGTTCGACTTCTGATTGGTCCAGTCAACAGAATTATATACCTACACTGTAAAAAAATTTCACGTCGAAGTGAAGTGATTTGCTGTTGAATTCGCACTACTTGCCGACCATTTCAAAGTGAAAAGAAAATCCTTCGAAACATGTTAATGCAAAGAACGGTGAAATCAACAGCAAATCACTTGATTTTCTGTTGTTATGTTCATCTTTTTTGATATTCTTATGTTTGAGATACAAAATGTTGGTCATTTGGATATTATCTGCTAATCACAATAAATATAAAAGGTTTCTGTTTAGTTTAAAATTTAAAATGACCACTGTCGCTGTGGCGGTGTATTCGAATTCAGGATCTGTAAAAGAGTTGTATTATTATTATTGTATTAATATCAAAGATTCAATAGAACTTACTTCCAAACAAATTTTTAATCTCCGGGGAAAATGTGCTGCTTGCGCCTTCCGCCATCGTGACTATTTTTGTTCCGTTTTATGTTTTTGACGTTTGTCAATTGGAATCGCAGCTGTAATTCAATTGATTTGAACAGTGGTGCAAATTCAAGAGATATTCATTATAATATGATGGTGATTTCCATTGAACAGTTTTCAACGCAAGATCATTTCATTAGAAAGTGTTAATCATTGTGAAATCAACACTAAATCACTTCAATTTGCAGTATGACGTGACGAATCGAGTCAAGTGCAAAAACACTTGAAGTAATCGTGGCATTTAATAACAGTGTAGTAAATCGGGAATGTACTATTTAGCATATAAACAGGGTGTTCAATAAGATCGGAGAAGGACTGGCAACAAGGCCCGCTAAGTGTTGTGCGTGTGTTATCTCTACGTGAAATTGAGCTAATTTAAGCTGTTTCCCCCCAAATAATATTGGTATATTCAGTGAATTTTACAAATTAAGTTCTGCTGGTTACCGGAACAGTGGAAAAAGAAGTCACCAGGACATTCTAAGCAAGCTAAGTAACATTTTATTTTAAAAATTTGTTGTTTGTTTTCGAGTCGGTTATTCGAGACGCACAAAAAAACACCGACGAATAAAGTACGCTCGCAGCGCCGTCTGTTAGCGAATCGAAAAGCGCGAGGTGTACATGAAAAAGTTACGACCTGCATATTTGTCACTCATAGGCAATTCCATTTTACCACTTTACGAACTGCTAGAGTAGGATACACGGTTTTTGCTGTTCCATGTTTTCTGTGAAAATGTTATTCAGGAATTGAGTTCTGAAACGTCTCGTAAAATAGTCTATAGCCGTGTAAGGTCGTTTCTGTTTCGCTCAAACTGTGAATCGTTACATCACGGTACTCCAATTTTTCAACTTTTTGCCGATAACGTTCGTGGTTGTGATAAATGCGTGAACGTGTGAATGATTTGTTTAGATGATTTTACGCGATGAATAGTCGTAGTAAAGAGCGAGACATCTGCGCAAGCGCGGCAATGTTTTTGTAATAACCTATTTCAATTCATGTTTTCAGCCGCTGAAAGGAGCACAACAACAACTATTGATAAATAGTCTGAAAAGTCCATCACTCTTCTTGGGAATACAATATAACGGACATTTTTCATATGTTTTTCGAATCCGTTTTAATAATTTTTTGCGTTTTTCACTTTAAAAATTTGAAAATTACAGCTATGGAAGGCAGTCAACCGAGATTTTCTTCATATGCCTCTTGTTGTATTTTATTATTCATTTTTAAGAATCTCACATTATACATGATCATATCTTCAATGTTTAGATGACTTTATATGGTGAATAGTTGCGATGCAATGTTGTTGTAATAATTTATTTCAATTAATGTTTTCAGCCGCCGAAAGCAGCACAATTACTTCTATAGAATTTTCATGAATTAGTCTAATATAAGTTCATCTATTTTATTTTAGCACAACATGACGGATCATCTTCATATGTTTTTCGAATCTCTTTTTAATATTTCTTTTGCGTTTTCTGCATTAAAAATTTGGATATTTCAGCTATGCAAGGCAGCCAACCGAGATCTTCTTCACATGCCATATTACTTCTTATTGTATTTTAGAATTCATATTCATTAATCTTTCATTATAAGTATATCATTATATCTATATTGTTACATTAATCCAATTAAATCATGGTCATATCACTTATCAAAGTGAATCCTGATCAAAAACCCACCCCACTAACAAAAACTCCCTTCCGTGGTCTTTGTAGGGATGCAGAGGTATACTCGGTCTCTAACAAAGCAAAGACTACATTCTAACATTCCTTCCTTATTGATGGCGCCGTGCGGTACTGGCATAACTAGAAGTTCAGCGTTCCAAGAGAAACGGGATTGAAAAGTTGGCGTTTAAAATTACCTTTATCGTCTCCAAGAAACTATGAACAAGTTAAAAACTTCCAAAGACACATCGACTTATGACTTAGTTTTTTTTGTGGATTTTGAAACAAGTCTCTGCGAAGTAAACGTTAATCAGATTTGGTATCATTTGACTGCAACATGGAAAACTTTTGAGTTGTGCCGGTGTCGCGCGAAACCGACGATATCCCCACCTGACGTAAGGACGTGGCCGGCGCCGTTTTTGGTCTATAAAAAATCGGGTCATTGAATGATGCACAGTGAGAAGGAATTACCACTCCCAGTCGTTCTTTCAGTTGATTCATTGTGCATCTTGAGTGGCTCGGGCCCATCACGGAGTAGCAACCATTGATATGTACAGTCAGAACTAAGCTAAGCTAAGCTATAAACAGGGTGTTCAATAAGTTCGAATACAACCTTTCATCGTTGTGTAGGTCCGCACCATGTGCGTTCTGTGTATTGGTATTGGTGTTAGTTTTGGCCTCATATCTCCCAGTTGATCTCAATGTACGATGTAAGTCTAACAAGCCAGTCGTCGTGGGTTCTAGTCTCAGCTCGGGAGAAACTGCTATTGTCAGTATGACCGTATTGCTAGCCCCGCAATTGCCCTGTACACTAAACAGCTGCGAAGTCTGTGTATAATAAACAGAAGGGCGAATTCCGAATCGGAATGCAGCATCTAAGCTTTGCTTTGCTTTGCTTTTTAGCTTTATATACTGGGTGTCGACTTGCTGACTAATAAATAATATTATTACAATAACAGAGTACCGCGACGTCGTAGTAAAGCAGTTAGCGGCACACAGAATAGGAGTTAGAATTTTCTGATGAAATGATGAAAATGAGCATCTGTCATAGACAAACAGACGTACCACGACATTTATTTTCATGGATCAAAATAACGGTCAATTCGTATGAATTTCAGTTATGCGAAATATTCCCGCTGCAGCGATGGTGGCGCTGGTGTGCTTTTTCACTTTGAACTCAGTTGACAGCTGTCATGCTGCCAAAAAAACAAATAAAAGGCTAAAAGTTTATCTTTTGCGGAATATGACCAGTAGGTGTCGCACAAGTTAGTCGGACAATTTTCATAGAATTTTGTATGGGATGGTACGTCTGTTTGTCTGAGCATCTGTGGGCGCCGACGTTGGCCAGCATCCTCCGACCCACATAAATATCCCGCAGTTCCAAAGCGTCACGTCGGAGGGCCGGAGCCAAACGTGGGAAGCTCCCACGTGTTTATCGAGAGAATAACGTGAAAATCAACGCCGCGTACGATAAGTCCGATGATCTGGAGAAAGTTGTGGCCCCGGCAAGTAGAAACCACAACGGGAAGGATCATTACGTCCTTCAACAGGACGGTGCATCTGTCCACACGGTGAATATGGTCCAAGGGTGGTGTCGGGAAAATTAAAATGATTTTCTCAATAAAATTTTGCGGTCCTTTAGCTCCCCGAACCTAAATCTCCTGAATTTTTACATGCTGGCCCAGCAAAGCAATCATATAAGTACTATGAACTAATTTAAAAAGCTTATTTCCATGATCAGAGACGACCGACCGAAGGACCAGGTGCGCTTGCGTTTTTTTTTTTTTTTTTTAAACCGTCTCAAGCTTGTCATACAGTACAAAGGGCGTGTACTCCCAGCTCCCCCCAATAAAGATTTGTTCAGAAAAGAATATCTGGTATTTTCTTTTCTAACACATTTTTAAAGTGTATTCGAACTTATTGAACACCCTGTAAGAGCCTGCCTCAGCCTAAACTAGTCATATTATTTCTGGACAGCGACTACGACAGTCCACAGTTAGCAGCAGCAGTAGCAGAGTCTGCTGGTGCAGCGGCACTTCCTGTAGTAAAAAACTGCCTTTTTTTCGGTAGCGGGCAGCATCAGTAGTTGATAAATCAGCTGGCACTTCCTGCAATAATAAGTTGCCTCATTTTGACAACGCACAACGTTCCGGAATGCTGGCATTCAAATATACAAGCCGTCAAATTTTCAGTATCCGAGCAGCTTTCCACCTCGTTATCAGAAGAATGCTTTATTACCACTGATGCGATCAGTATCATATCCGATATTGAATTAAACAACAAATTGTCCTTCTGAGGACAAATTAAATACAAAATTTATGATTTAATATCTTCGGGTACCAACGATAGTTGTAGCGGGTACCAGTAGCAGTGGTGATTGTAACAGCATTAGCGGTAGATGCAGCGGCACTGCCATTAGTCAAAAACTAACAAAAGGATTGTGTGCAAAGCCACGACCGCAAGTTGACGTAGAACTACAAAGAGATGTTTGTTACATTACATGGATTGTTGCATTTTCAATAACAACAATTATTTTTATCCAACACAAATAAATTAACCCTGGAAATAATGCGCTAATACTGAAAAGATGTATGGCCAATGAGTCATTCCATACTACTTCGAACATCGATCCTGGCGACCATTTCCAATTTCGCTGAAACTTTTCATAGTTGTTCCTTTTTGATAAAGAAGTCGTTTTATGATATCAGTTCTTCATGTAGACTCGCAACTGCTGCTTCAAAACGGCCTATTCAAAATGGCGACTGATAAATAAAAATTCCTATATCGTTGAAACGACTTGTTTGATTGAAATGGTGTCTTCAGCAAAGTTGTGGGTACTAAAATTGCGGTTTTAGAAAAAAAATTTACATTGTAAAAAAATTGTTTTTCTGTATCAAATTTTCCAAATTGGCACAAAACAATAAATATCTCAGAAAGTTTTATTCCCTATAACTTTGCTGAAGACACCATTTCAATCAAACAAGTCGTTTTTCTGATATCCCCCTATACATCTGCATCCGTAATCACATATCCACATCCGCATCCGCATCCGCATCTGCAGATGTCTGAAAAACCACATCCGTAATATCCCTGCTTTGCACACAACCCTTGTTATTTTTTACTTTATTTTGAGATCATTCGACGATTAGTACCTGGAAAACCTAGAACTATCAGAGAACTTAGTTTTATTTGGAAAAATCTTTCAATATATGTTTGGAATAATGAGGAAATTTCTGCTGTTCAAAAAGTGCATTTATCACTCAGGATCCCATTCTGCTTCTTGTGTATTCGCAAACTAAACTTAGTCATCGTACACAAATTACGTAAGGCATGAAGGTGAGGGGAGGGGGGAAGGGGGTTGAGTCTGCGTTACTGGAGGGGAGGAGGGGGGTTAAGTTGGAAAAAGTAAAATTAAAAATAGCTTAGTTATTAATCAAAGAAAAAGTGAACAAAGAGAGTTTCTCAATGTTACTTAGGTCATTTTGAATAGTTACGCGAGAAATATCATTTTTGCCTTTCTCCTAGAAAGGTATAGCAATCACTGCAAAAACTAAAGGTATAAAAGTGCTCAAAAGGGCCGAATGTCATATATCACTCGACTCAGTTCGACGAGCTGAGCATTTTCTGTATGTGTGTGTGTGTGTGCGTATGCGTGTGTGTATGTGTGTGTGTAACGTTCTCCCAATCTCACTCGATTTTCTCAGAGATGGTTGGACCGACTTTCATGAAATTAATTGCAAATGAAAGGTCTAGTTGCCCCATAAGACCGTATTGAATTTCAATGTATTCGGATTTTTAGTTTAGAGGTTATGTATCAAAATGTAAAAATCACGAATCCTTATTATCTCGGAAACTGCTAAACCGATTTGAACAAAATTTATTTTAAATGAACGGGCTACCTAAAAAACCCTTAACTTTTGAATTTCATGAAGATTGGACATGTGGTTCA
Source organism: Wyeomyia smithii (assembly GCF_029784165.1). Classification (NCBI taxonomy): domain Eukaryota; kingdom Metazoa; phylum Arthropoda; class Insecta; order Diptera; family Culicidae; genus Wyeomyia; species Wyeomyia smithii. The sequence continues at coordinate 56,095,669 of NC_073694.1, forward strand.
AAAGTTATTTGAAGAAACGTGTTCTGGAGACTGTTTAATCTCACTCATGTTTCTCAGAGATGGCTGGACCGATTTCCACAAAATCAGTGTCATATGGAAGGTCTTGTTGCCCCATAAGACCCTATTGAAATTTTTTGCAATCGGACTATTACTTTGCCTGTTATATTAAAAAATGTGAAATCTAACTATGAAACGAAACATATTCCGAAGACTACTTAAACTCACTCACTTTCCTCAAAGATGACTGAACCGATTTCTACCGATTTAGTGTCAAATTGAAGGTCTAGCTGCCTCATAACACCCGGTGGAATTTCGTTGTAATCAGACTGTAACTTTGTCTGTAATGTATCAAAATGTGAAAATCACAAAACTTCAGTACCTCAGAAACTACACAACCGATTTGAAAAATTTTGGTATCAAATGAACGGGCTAGTTGGGGGTTAACTAATAATTTTTATATTGATTAAGCATGTGATTCAAAAGCTTTAATTTAAATAAATTTATAGGGAAAGTCAGAGAACAAATTTCTCACATAAATTGATTATCATGAAGTTATTTTTTATGTAAATGTAGTCGACTTTTAACCCTAGACGTAAACTAGTTTTGCCTTTCTCCTAGAAAGTTATAGCAATCACCGAAAAAACTGAAGGTATAAATGTGCTTAAAAGGGCCGAATATCGTATATCACTCGACGCAGTTCAACGAGCTGAGCATTTTATGAATGTGTGTGTAACGCTCTCCCAATCTCACTCGATTTTCTCAGAAATGGCTGGACCGATTTTCATGAAATTAATTGCAAATGAAAGGTCTATTTGCCCCATGAGACCCTATTGAATTTTATTGTAATCGGATTTCTAGCTTAGAGGTTATGTATCAAAATGTAAAAATCACGAAACATCAATATCTCAGAAAATACACAACCGATTTGAACAAAATAAATTTCAAATGAATGGGTTCCCTAAAAACCCTTAACTTTTGAATTTTATGAAGATTGAACTTGTGGTTCAGAAGTTATGAAAAGAAACGTGTTTTGGAGACTGCTTAATCTCACTCATGTTTCTCAGATATGGCTGAACCGATTTAGAAAAAAAATCATTGTCATATGGAAGGTCTTGTTGCCCCATAAGACCCTATCGATTTTTTTTGCAAACGGATTATTACTTTGCCTGTTATATTTAAAAATGTGAAATCCAGCTATGAAAAGAACATATTCCGAAGACTACATAAACTCCCTCACTTTTTTCAGAGATGGTTGAACCGATTTCCACAAAATTAGTGACAAATGAATGGTCTGGCTGCCTCGTAACACCGTATTGAATTTTGCTATATTCGGACTGTAACTTCGTCTGTAATGTATCGAAATGTGAAAATCACGAAACTTCATTATCTTAGAAACCACACAACCGATTTGAACAATATTGATATAAGATGAACGGGCTAGTTAAGGGTTGACTGATGAATTATGATTGAACACGTGGTTTCAAAGTTTGGCTGCCCTATACGTTCCCTTTTCATTTGATTATAATCGAACTTAAGCAACCGTTATGTATTAAATTGTTAAAACAACGAAAGTCTATTATCTCAAAGATCACACGACTTATTTAACATAACTAGTGTCATACGAACGAGTTATCTCTCAAACTTACAAATAACTAACTAATGACTACTTGATATATGGTTCAAAAGTTAAGGAACGAAAAGGAACATAATTTAAATGTGGTTTCGTACTATTTGAACGTTCCCCGTATCCCTCGTGATGAAATTGTTCGAAATTAAGAGTCATTTATTTTATTTCGCTATTTCTTAAGCACTAAAATTACGTCAAATTTTATATGTTATACTTCAAGTTACAACATCAATATTTTAGAACACAAAGGGTGTATATACTTTTATTGTATTGAAGCTTCCATGTAAATCTATTTTTACAAATAATAAGTTTGGATGAGAAAGGCTGGGTCTGACCGCTAGGTGGATAAATTTAGGTTTTTATTCGAAGACTAAAGATGGTTGCTTCAAATCGCATGGCTGTTTTCAAGTCGCACTCGAGAGAGATTGAAAAAATATCGAAATTTGATCGATTTTAATATTGTGTGCTAAGAGCGCCGAAGAGCACTTGAAGCGCTGTCTGGCTACGCATAGACAAACAAAGTAGTAGTAGTAGTTCTAAAGCCTGTATTACACTCTTTGATCGATGGTCAAATATTTGACCTTTTGTCATAATGGTCAAAATTATTTGACATTATGATTGTTGTTTGCCACACTTAAAAATTGGAGAGTGACAAACAATTATCTTTGACCAAATTTTTATCTGTCAAAAAGTGACAAATATTTGACGCTTGGTCAAAGAGTGTTATGCGTGACCTCAGCAATATTTTCATTGCTGGCTTAAACTGAATGCTGAACAGAGAATAAATCGGAAAGAGCTGAATAGAGACCGGCAAAAAATATTTGTATTGATGACCCTTCTTCTTTTTATACAAAATTGAAGCCGAGCTGACGCTCACTTTGATCTAACTGACACTAACAGTCTTCTCCTGAGCCGAGAGTCGAACGTACGACGACTGACTTGTTAGATCAGCATCGTACCTCGAGACTCTGCTAAGAAGAATCTTTTTTCTGTGACCTTGGTGGAGATGCACTGGGTACAACGGTTTTCAAATAACAAAAGTTTCTTTTTCCAACCTGATTTCAAGGAGTTGGCTTCAAAATGAATTGAGTCACTTAAACTTGTACAACGAGAATGATCGGTCACTCCCAGCCCCATTCAGTTGATTCGTTGTGATATATGAGTAGCAATCTTACCAGTTTACACTAAGCTAGGCTTAGATAAATCAAAATTTAAGGAAAATTTTTTGAAAGCAGTTGGAGGCATGTTGGATAGACAGTTCCTTTCATATATTATATGAAATTATTAGAAGAGTTCCTAGTCTATGTATGCAGTCTGGCAGTTATGAAGTTTTGACATAACGCGAAAACTTTGAGCGTTGTTTCCACTCTTCATCGATCGACCGAAAGTAAACCAATGTTTTGTCATAATTTCAAGCTTAGTTTGGTTCAGCTCAACCGAAAATGCTGTGCTGTAAGCCAGCAAATACTTTTTATGTTTATGTTTACGTGTCGCTAATCCTTCTGGAAAGCCTTGCCTACGAAAACAAACTTCTAAAGATCCCGCCATCCGTTCTTCACCTCCATACCTCTCCTTCACTGCTACAATCGCTGAAACGAACTTTTTGATTGATGATACAGCGTAAAATCTGTCTTGCTTGCGGGGACCTATCCAGCCAGCGGTTGACAGATACATAAAAAAAACTTTCTCGCGTCACGAGCATCACTCAGAACTGTTAAGGCGGAACGCGATGAAGAGTAGGTACCTACGTAAGCTCGGTACTATTTTGTCCCGATTGGATTTTTGGCTCAAATCCGTTTTTGGATTGAGCCCCAAAATACAACTACACCATTCTTGCGGGAACACGACGGTTTAGTTTTTAGTACAGCTCATTAAAAGAAGACGAGTGATAAAGATATGGCCAGTGGAAGGAGAATAGTTATTTTTTACGAGCTTTCATGCGGCAGACATATCTCTCGTTATGGATTATGGGGACAGAACATCGAGCCCAATCGTAGACACCGTTTATGTACGACACAGCAGATTTATGACAATGGTGTCGAGCCGGAGACAGACGGCAGCGGATGGGCACGGGGCACAACAGGGAACCGAAAGACGAAAGAAAGCAGACAATAATTCTTTCTCGTCGTCTCTCTGTTGCACGGCGATATGATTTGGGATCGATGGCGGATGGTTCCGGCATGGGAGAAAGTAATGGCAGCTAACTGTTATGGTGATGATGGTAATTAAACATATCGGATTCTGTTTATTGGTGGCTGGGAGAATGGTTCAATATTCATAATTGATTTTCTCTGCTGACACAGATTGGAAGGGAAAAGACAGCGCGTGTGCGTGTGATCTATGATGTTGAGTGGACAGCTGGTTGTGATTGTGCCTGCTTGCGTGGGACATTACATAACTAGCTAATATTCTAGAAAAGTTTTTTATTAGGAAACTTGGTATTAGTCAGAATGATGAAATGAAATCTGTGTCTTCAAGTATCGAAAAATTCTGTTCCAGTTCCCCTTCAGTGATTTTTTCTTAGCTTCTTTGATTTTTTATTTTATTTGTATATTTGTTCGGTAGTCTCTTTTTATTCATTCGATAATTGTTTATAGTTGTTCAAAGTTGAGTATGTCGGTTTAAATGCAGAAAATCTTGTTTTCTGCCAACATTACCTATATACCGGCGTCAGTAGGATTCCCATCAAAAGTAACCTGTCGTAACGAGTTTATACACTCAGCTGGACCAAGCAAACAAATTTAGGTCAATATTCTAGGCGTAAATAGAATCTACAAAGTGTTTCAGAGGTTACTTTTGATGGAAATCTGACTGTCGCCGGTACACTGGCAGTGCTGGCAGAAAAAAAAATATTTGCAACATAAATTTCGACATGCTCAACTTTAAACAGCTCTAGTTTTTTTTGACACACCCTAGCTCTTTAGTGTCTTCGGCCAAGTTATTAGGCATCAAAAAACCTACCATTTGAAGTCATGAAACCTATGATTTGAGCCATTTTGAGCTGTTTAGAATGGTAAATGCAAAAAGTTGGTTTTTCCATACAGATCTCCATATAAATTTATAATGCAATGCGCCAAGCGGAGACAAAACCAATCGACTTCCAATAAATTCAGAATTATTTGGGGCCCCAAATAGAACAAAAAAAAAACTTGGTTCTGGCTTTCGTTTTTTCCATATAACGATTCCCCACCATAATGTATAATAAATACCATAGTTCAGTTTTTTGAAAAACGAGCACGGATTCGCACTATTTTAAAAAGAAGAGGGCAGTGTCACTAAAAGCGAGGAGTTAAATTGACGCAGACTATCTTTCCAGGGTTAACGGTGAAGAAAATTTCATTTGTCCATCATCATTAGATATGTTACTACTCAAGGTAATGTAAGTTAAAGCATGCTTAAATAAATACTACTCTTCGTATTTTATCAATGTGGGCCTTTGGTAACAATTATTCAACACATATTGAGAAACGGTGAATTTCGCTTTGAAGACCGCGTCAATAGTCATATCGAATACTTTGAAACACTTCTTAGCTGTTTCTACAAGGGAATAAAAGTCTTCTAATAGTAGGGTTTCCATCATATTTGTTTTCACTGATGTGTAGAAGCTGCCCCACAATCAACGTGAGCGCTCTCAAAAAAATTTTGAACAAGTTCCTCGACCTGAAGTGATTTTGAATTTAACCATAGTATCAGCTAGCGAAACAAGTGAATGGCGCAGTTATTCAATCACAGTGTGGTTCTCGCTATAGTACAAATCATTCAATGTTTCTGTAGAACCACGAGAGAAGGCCATTTGTAGATTGACGGATTTGTTCCAAACGCAAGCCTAGCACTGCACAGTGGTCCAGGAATTCAATCTAGCGGAACAAAATTAATAACTCCCGATCGTGTTGGTTTTTTGAGATAGTGTTTTCGGCAATGTTCATGAGAATCATCAAAGAATATTTCTGTATGAAAATATTTGTACTAAACGTGTACTAAACTAGTACTATTTTTTTTCTTCAGTCTTTCAATTTAGGAGGATGGTTTCTTTTACAAAGTTGTTTATTAGCTAATAATATGAAACTTTTCCAAAGTCACAACTATTCGAATGTACGGAGTTCCAGGCTGAAACTTTGTCTACACACACCTAGTTTTACATGGAGAAATCATAAAAAAAATATGTTTTTAATTTTTTTTTTCACAGGGTACATTTTTTTGGAGGAATGAAGTTATTATTTACAACTTTGCCAGATACACTATGCCAATCAAAAAAACCTAAATTAATCCACCTAGCGGTCAGACTCAGCCTTTCTCATTCAAACTTATTATTTGTAAAAATAGATTTACATGAATGCTTAAATTTAATAAAGGTATATTCACTCTTTGGGTTCTAAAATATTGATGTTGTAATTGAAGTATAAAATATGAAATTTGACGTAATGTTAGTGCTTAAGAAATAGCGAAATAAAAGAAATGACTCTTAATTTCGAACAATTTAATCACGGGCGATACCGGGAACGTTCAAATAGTACGATACCACATTTAAATCAAGTTGAGGCCATATATATTGATCAAAGCAGGTATAGTGTTGAATAGTCTTTGAGTTTCTTTTCTTTTCAAAACATTTGAACAGCGTATCAAATTGTTATGAAGTTTGTTACTTGTAATTGTGAGAGATGACTCCTTTCTATGATACTAGTTATGTTCAAATAAGTCGTTTAATACTTGAGATAATAGACTTTCGTTGTTTTACTAATTCAAATATAACGGTTGCTTAAGTTTGATTACAATCAAATTAAAAGGGAACGTATAGGGCAGCCAAACTTTGAAACCACGTGTTCAATCATAATTCATCAGTTAACCCTTAACTAGCCCGTTCACCTAATATCAATATTGTTCAAATCGGTTGTGTAGTTTCTAAGATAATGAAGTTTCGTGATTTTCATATTTCGATACATTACAGAAGAAGTTACAGTCCGATTACAGCAAAATTCAATAGGGTGTTATGAGGCAGCTAGACCTTTCATTTGATACTAATTCTGTGGAAATCGGTTCAACCATCTCTGAGAAAAGTGAGTGAGTCCAAGTAGTTTTCGGAATGTGTTTCTTTTCATAGCTAGATTTCACATTTTTAAACATAACAGCAAAGTAATAATCCGTTTGCAAAAAAAATCATTAGTGTCTTATAGGGCAACAAGACCTTCCAATGCCATTGATTTTATGAAAATCAGTCCAGCCATCTCTGAGAAACATGAGTGAGATTAAACTCTTCAGTCTCCAGAACACGTTTCTTTCCATAACTTCTGAACCACATGTTTAATATTCATATTGAAAGAGATTCAACAACTTACGACTGATAATTGCTTTAGTAAAATTGAGTATATCGGCTTTCCAGTCATCTGCTTATCAAAACGAAAATTTATTTTCTATTTCCGACGTTTCGATTTAATATAAAATCTTTTTCAAGGATTCTACAAATATACAAGTTGTTACAAAAATTCAATAATCAGAAAACAGTCACTTACAGAAAGGATATCGTTTTTTGTCTAATAGCTTTATGTTTTGAGCATCAACGGTCAGAGATTTAATTGTGGCTAGCATTCGTTTACTGTAACCGGGTTGTGAGGACAAAAAATTATAATTATAGGGCAAATTTTTCTAAAAAAAGTATTACCGGTTTTGCATTTGAAATAAAATAAACTTGAACTAAAAAAATATATCACTCTAAGCTGAATTCGTAGTAGCACTTCTCACTGCGTATAACTGTATATTCAAATTGTTAAATTCTAGTTCGGTGAGCTGGTTTGGTGAGATGAACTGTGTGAAAACCACAGTATACTGATGTGGATTATAATTCTGATCTATTGCCTATTTTGGTCTTTAGTGTGTGTAATATTCCTGCGTAAGTCGAACTAAGACAATCGACATCAGTGCGTTTGTTTACGGTATGCTCGGTGTTCATGATGTGACAAACTTCGAGAATAGGAAGTGCAGACGGTCGGCGATGATGGTCCAGAATTATTGTTTTTTCCAGGTTAAACCGGTGATTGCTGTCTATGCTGTGTTGAAGAAGTGCTGTTTTCTCCTTCAGGTGTGCTATTTCGTGAGTGTTGGTGTCTCTAGTGTGTTCCTGGTTTAGGAGTTGTTCCAGTTTGTTAATGTTCGAACGGTGGTTGCTAAGCTAAAAAGTAAAAAGGCTGCACAACCTCGGACTAATAGACAAGAAAACAGCAAACCAACTTTCCACCCAGACAGCCCAAAGCCCACGAATTTACGGACTCCCCAAATCACACAAACCGAATCTCCCACTTCGACCAGTTGTGCCCAACATAAACGCGCCGTCATATATGCTATCCAAATTCATTGGCCGCATACTACAGGCATCGATCAACAGCCGCTATAACGTATCAGACTCTTTCTCCTTTTGCCGTTTTATTAACTCCGTTCAACTACCTGAAGATCATATCTTGGTTTCATTCGATGTTGTATCACTATTTACATGCATTCCCCGAGAACTAGTCACACACACAATCATTGAACGCTGGACAGATATTAAGCTGAATACAAACATTAATCTGGATCTATTTCTGGAAGCAACCACATTTTGTTTGGAATGTAGTTATTTTTCATACCGTGGAAAACACTTCCGGCAAGTCTTCGGAACAGCGATGGGCAACCCTTTGTCCCACACTGTTGCCGATTTAGTCATGGAAGCGCTTTTAGACTCCGTTATTGCTAAACTTGATTTTCCGATTCCTGTCTTGAGGAAGTACGTTGACGACTTATGCCTGGCCCTTCCGAAGGACAAAGTGAACGACGTTCTTTCCACATTCAACGAGTACAACAGCAACATTCAATTCACCTGCGAAATCGAGAACAACAAGAGACTCCCGTTTCTGGATATGGTTTTAGTTCGACAGCCTGATCAGACCGTTAAAACCGAATGGTATGCCAAACCGATGGCATCAGGACGGTTTTTAGATTATTTCTCTACCCACCCATTGCACATGAAAAACAATGTTGTCACTAACTTTATGCGACGTGTGAAAGATTTTAGCACTAATTTATCACCAAAGGAAGTTAAAACAATCATCGATAGACATCTGAAAATTAACCACTATCCCACCCATCTAAGAAACCGATATACCAACAGAATCAACGAACGATCATTACCAATCAACCAACCACACTCGCAAGATTCGCCCAAAACATATAAGCCACTGATTTATGTTCAGAATCTTCGCAGTAGACTAACAAAGCTGTTTCGAACAGATTTGCCAAACACCACTTTAGCAACACGGAACGAACGCACGGTAGGAGCTATGTTCACAAATATGAAAGACAAATTAGCAGCTGAAAACCAACGCAACGTGATTTATCGTATTCCGTGTGGCAATTGTGATGCCTCTTATGTAGGGCTAACGACAACACAGCTCAAGAAAAGGCTTAGCAACCATCGTTCGAACATTAACAAACTGGAACAACTCCTAAACCAGGAACACACTAGAGACACCAACACTCACGAAATAGCACACCTGAAGGAGAAAACAGCACTTCTTCAACACAGCATAGACAGCAATCACCGGTTTAACCTGGAAAAAACAATAATTCTGGACCATCATCGCCGACCGTCTGCACTTCCTATTCTCGAAGTTTGTCACATCATGAACACCGAGCATACCGTAAACAAACGCACTGATTTCGATTGTCTTAGTTCGACTTACGCAGGAATATTACACACACTAAAGACCAAAATAGGCAATAGATCAGAATTATAATCCACATCAGTATACTGTGGTTTTCACACAGTTCATCTCACCAAACCAGCTCACCGAACTAGAATTTAACAATTTGAATATACAGTTATACGCAGTGAGAAGTGCTACTACGAATTCAGCTTAGAGTGATATATTTTTTTAGTTCAAGTTTATTTTATTTCAAATGCAAAACCGGTAATACTTTTTTTAGAAAAATTTGCCCTATAATTATAATTTTTTGTCCTCACAACCCGGTTACAGTAAACGAATGCTAGCCACAATTAAATCTCTGACCGTTGATGCTCAAAACATAAAGCTATTAGACAAAAAACGATATCCTTTCTGTAAGTGACTGTTTTCTGATTATTGAATTTTTGTAACAACTTGTATATTTGTAGAATCCTTGAAAAAGATTTTATATTAAATCGAAACGTCGGAAATAGAAAATAAATTTTCGTTTTGATAAGCAGATGACTGGAAAGCCGATATACTCAATTTTACTTTAATCTTCATAAAATTCAAAAGTTAAGGGTTTTTTAGGTAGCCCGTTCATTTGAAACCAATTTTGTTCAAATCGGTTGTGTAGTTTCTGAGATATTGATGTTTCGTGATTTTTACATGTTGATACATAACCTATAAACTAGAAATCATATTACAATATAATTCTATAGGGTCCTTCAGGGCAACTAGACCTTTCATTTGCAATTGATTTCATTGAAATCGGTTCAGCCATCTCTGAGAAAATCGAGTGAGATTGGGAGAGCGTTACACACACAGACATACACACACACATACACACATACACACACACATATACATCAAATGCTCAGCTCTTCGAACTGAGTCGAGTGATATACGACATTCGGCCCTTTTGAGCACTTTTATACCTTTAGTTTTTGCAGTGATTGCTATACCTTTTTAGGAGAAAAGCAATAGGAGAAAGGAAAAAAGTGAAATGATAGAAATGACTTTTAATTTCAACTTCAATCCCGAGCAAGGCCGCAAAAATTGAAATAGTACAATATCAAATTTAAATGATGTTAAGGCCACATATTTTGATTGTAGCTATAGTTTTAAACAGTCTGCGGGTTACGTTTCTTTCTATAACTTTCAAACCACATGTTTAAACATCATGTAATTCATTGTTTAAGGGTTTAAAAGCCCAATAATTTGAATTCAACTATGTTCATAGCTTCTGAGATATAAGAGCGTTTTTCACATTCTGACGCAGCGCCAAAACTAAAAGTTTGATTACAATGAAATTCAATAGCAACCTAAACGGCAAAACCCTTCATTCGACACCAAGATAGAGAAAATCGGTCAGACCATTTCTGAGAAAAGTGAGTGCGAAAAAAAGGTGCACATACACACGTACACACCCACACACAAACATATACACCTATACATGCATACATGCAGGAAATGCTCGATTCGTCGAACTGAGTCGAGTAGTATATGACATTCGGTCATTTGGATCACTTTTCTACCTTTTAATTAGCCAATGATCGTTAGGAGAAAGTCAATATGTTTACTTTTATTATGTGATTTCACATTTTTATGAACAACGGACAAAGTTACAATCCGATTGCAATGAAATTCAATAGCAACCTATGGGGCAACTAGACCTTTCATTTGACACTAATTTTGTGAAAATCGGTTGAGCCATCTCTGAGAAAAATGAGTGAGTTTAAACAACCTCAGGATAACTTTTCTTTACATAACTTTTGAACCTTATGTTCAATCATAACGAAATTTAAAAGTTAAGGGTTCTGGAGACAGCCCGGTCATTTGAAACAAGTTTTATTGAAATCGGTTATGTGGTTTCTGAGATATTGATGTTTCGTGATTTTTACATTTTGATACATAACCTCTAAACTAAAAATCCGATTACAATGAAATTCAATAGCAACCTATGGCGCAACTAGACCTTTCATTTGCAATTAATTTTATCAAAATCGGTCCAGCCATCTCTGAGGAAAGGGAGTGAGAAAAAAAAGTTGCACATACACACACACACACACACACACACACACACACACACACACACACACACACACACACACACACACACACACACACACACACACACACACACACATACACACATACATACATACATACAGAAAATGCTCAGTACGTCGAAAGGGGTCGTGTGGTATATGACTTTCGGCCTTTGGGACCACTTTTATACCTTTGGTTTTTCCAGTGATTGCTATACCTTTCTAGGAGAAAGGCAAAACGACTAAGTCCCAAAGAGTGAATTTTTGCAAAAAATTTTTTTTTCAGATGACACCAATTCTCGACGTTTCATGCGTTTTTAAGTCATTTGGCAACAGAAAAAAAATTCCAAAACCGAAATTTCACGTATTTTTCGGTTTTCAAAAAGCCAAACTTCAATCGCTTTGCGCCACCTCATTTTTAGTCCGATTGAGCTGCAATTTCTTTTTTTGAAATTCGAGATGACCATTTTGGCTGGCACCCTCTGTGCACTGGAATCGATTCGCAGTAGTTTGTTTTTCATCACCGGTCGCAGGTGGCTATGTGACTGATTCGCTATCATTCTGGCTAGGTATCGTTAAAGTAATTGCATATGGGTCCCAGCTTATAATTTTCTACATTATTTAATCAAGATTTGATGTTTATGCACGTTTTTTAACGCAAAAGTATTTGTTTGCCATTGCAGTACCAAATTCTGTTGACAGTCTTAATTAAAAAAGCATACGAGTACAAAATTTCTCCTAAAACGTTATGATTTTCAATTGCTGTTTTCTCATCAGCACGAAAACGCAAATGGGACGGACTTGTCATGAGCGGCAGTGTTGCTGTTATCCGTTGCCACAACTGCTACTACTATCCGCTGCACTGCTGCTGCTAAGTAAGGACTGTTGTCGCTATCTAGGAGAAATATGAGCAATTTCGGCTGAAACAGGCTCTTATATTGGGACCAGGTCTATAATTCTGTCGACCGTGCTTGGGAAAGCAATCAATCAGAGGTCGAATTTTGCGATTTGACAAGGCTTGACAATTTTAAATAGTACAATATTCTGCATTTTTTGAAGATTCTAAATTCTTAGAAGATTTTCCATTCGATTGCTGCAAGAACGAAGAAAATCCGAAAACTAACCGATTTATCAGCATTTGAAATTTTTATTTTACATCCCTATGTAGCCGCACTTCCTGAGACACGTAGCTCTACGTCAAAACGGTGTTAATTAAAAAAACTCTTGAAAAAAAATATATCATAACTTTCAAGTTTAAGCTCCACGTCAATTTTTTCTTCGTTTTTGTCGACCAGTGTCATCTTCTACTATACATATATAAATGGAGTTCTGTCTGTCTGTCTGTCTGTCTGATCCATATATGAAATGAAGCAAATGAAGCCAAACTTACCACTTTAATGTATTAGGAAGCAAGAAATATTCCTCTGGAAGAGAGGGCTCTCATACAAACGAAACACACATATCTGTATAATTCGAGATTTATTCAATCAAATAGAACTGAACTTGACGTATGGTGGTTCACAACAGAAAGAAATATTTCTGTGGTTGTTTGACACCCCTCCCTGCTCTGGAAGGGGGGGCTCCCATGCAAATGAAACAGAAATTTCTGCATAGCTTATAAACTAATCAAGTAAATGGAACCAAATTTGGAAGTTTTTGGGCATAAATGATGTTGCTATGGTTGGACTTTAGATGTGTTGCCACCAGCAACCATCCAAGCGTTGATTTGAATTTTCGCTTCAGTCCGGTAGGCATTGGACAACACTGTTCGGATCGGCTATAGAAATTTAAGAAAATTAAATTTGGACGTGTTGCCAAAATTGAACGAGGCCTGTAAATCAAAGATAGTGAAAATCAAAACTACTTTATTCTACAATTTATACTGTACCGTGCGGTGTACATCATCTGAACAAACTTTCACTACAGGGATTTATAATCACTGAAATTTCTCTGAATATCTTTTTCGAAGCCCATGAATATCATTCCTCTGTTCTGTTATTGAATCGCAATGTCGCAATGAGCATTGGTTACTAAGTTGCATCAGAAAATAAATGTGCTGACAATGAAAAAACTCAATTCATCTACTCGTGCATAAACATTGATAATCTGAGGCACTGTATGGGACACAGATTTTGCAGCCAACTATTAGTATACTGCAGAATTGCGGGGCTACAATCCTATTGATACTAAAAGTTTCTCCCGAGCCGAGATTGTTAGGACTGGCTTGTTAGGCATCCAAGTAGGTTTCGAGACCAGGTAGGAGGCTCTGGTGTATAGTGCCAAACACCATAACGGCAATTTTATCCCTGCTATCTATAATCGAAATAGTTTTGACAATCAAATCACCGCAAAATGCATCTGGCGTGTCTGTCGAAAAAGATAGCTCAAACCAACAGAGAAAAAAATACCCTCAATGGGGTCAAAATTCCAGATAAATTAGCATTCATCATTATGATATGACCGTTCACCCTCCTCCAATGTCAAGTTATCGCAAGCACTGCCAGTTTTTGTGAAGGAAATAAACGAACCGAAAACCAAAATAGTTCGCTTCGAATAATGTTAATATACGAAACACCTTAAGATATAACTGTGCAGTGTTACCAGCTTCTTCTTGCACTGCGCAACCCTTTTCCTTTCTCTCGCTCGCTTAACCACAATCAAGGATTCATTTCCTTCTCGATGGTGCCGTCCGACGTTGTTGTGGTCGCTCTCATGTTTTGAAATCTTTTTGACAGCTTGAGCGGCAGGCCGGTCACTTAGCGTTAAAGTGTATAATTAATGATGCTTGCTGTAGAATTTGCGCTACTCCCGCGAACTTACGAGGGTGCTTGTGGTTCTTCCAAGAACAGACAGAGAGCTCTTAAAAGTCAATTAGTTTACGCTCTAACCGTACGATCGAGATTGCATCGATGGCGAGAATTACTGCAAGTGTGATATCAAGCGATATCATCAGGGCTTTTTTTTGCTTCTGCTGGTTCTCTTGCTTTTCAGCCTGACCCAACTTTGGAAGCTCCGTGGTCTACTCAAACTTGGGACCAAATATTTATTCCTGTCACGAACCAACCTTCAAGATGCGACCCACCAGAGTGCACCATTCGAACGAAAACGGACGAATAAAATATGATAAAACGATAATTGAATGCCGGTCGACCTTCCGCTACGTGAGGCCAATAAAATTTTCTAGATAAATTTTATTCGATTGAGGTCAAAGGCTATAAACCGAAATTTGATTATTGCTTCTGCACGGAATGGCCGTCTTTAAATCGACACTCATGTAGAAAAAAAACGTGAATGCTATTTGAATGAGGTGGTCATCTGGTGGTCTCAGGTGCATACTTCCGACGAATAGCTTGATGGGACAAATGGGGCCAATTTTCGAATGCTCTCGAACGGCAGTCACCCACAGACGGAGACACTAATTCAATGTCACAAGATCGTTTTCCTATGATCCAGAATGCAGCTGCCAACTGCAATTATCAAGTTCTTAAACGGAATGCCGGAGTTTCTCCCCTCACACCTTCCAACCTTGCAAAATAGTTTATTTATCGCACCCGCTCACCTGTATGTATGCTACAGTACCGAGCATAAATCGTAAAACTTGAGTGCATCTATTGTTCCGGACGCTTGAAAGCTACATCCGGCGAACAAAGCCAAGTGGAAGCACTTTTACATGAAAGCATATGTGTTAAGTTGAGATCTGCTGCCGTTTCTCCACTGCATGCTCGAGAAACCGTGCAAGTCAAGATTCCACCCAAGAATTCTACCAACAATGTCTAACTTACCGGTTTTCTCCGAACGAAACTTGCACTATCTATGCACTGGGGAAAGTTCATCCCAAAAACTTAATTTTCCTGTCCCGCCTTCTGGTGACTGTCGACCGGTCGTCGGGGCGGATAAGACGAACGGGACTTCCTATCCCATTCATAGTTGCAAACAACAGTTTTATTTGTTTCCAACTGGCCAGACCAGTAACAGCTCATTTATTTGAAAGGATACGCTCTCCAGTTGTAGCTGCTGCTCGGTCACTAAGTTGTGCGAGAATGTAAATTTTATCTAATTTAAACTTGAGAAACTTAATTTCAACCATAAACATTTCATATTCCACCAGACCGACGACGATGCCGGGGAACCGCCCATAGTCCATGGGATAAGGAAAAACGGTAGCTTCTGTTGCTGGCTCCACGAAGGAGGTGTTTGTACTTTCAGATGTGGTGAACAGGAACATTTTAAAGTAATTAGTTTCAGTGCATCTCGAGCCAATGTTCAACAATGTACTTCGGAATTTGAAACTGAAAACATGAAACGCAATAAAGTAATCACATGCATTTGTGACGAGTTATTTCCACCGGTCATGAGCGAAATTAAAGTTCTACGAGTGGAAGATTATAATATTAGAGCCAAAAAAAATATTCTGTTTCCGGTTGTCTGATCAGCATTATTTCAAATGTTTTTGACTAAAACTCCGGAACAAATGAATTAGCTCTATCTCGAAGTTGCTTTGACTTAGGCAACATACTAAGTTCAACCTCAGCGGCTAGTTTGTTCCAATTTCAGCCGCATCACCTTACCAGTCTTCTTTCTTTTCGACAGAGTGGAATTGGGGGCAGTTCATGATGAAATCCACCTTGTTGTTACGGTACTGCTGAACTACTTCTTGACTGGATGGACAGCTTGTCAAATCCAGCCGAAACTTAACAGGATCTCTGTGTGACTTAACAACAGTAGAACTCAATCTTTGGCGAGGACAGCACTCTAGTTTTCCAAAACCCATCTTCACGTATCTTTCGTTGTCCATAAGCAAGCATCCTTTGTACTTCGTCAGAGCCTTCTCATACAACTTTTGAGCACGTGTTAAAGGCACTAGCTTTCGCTCAAGCGTCCTCTTAGGTTGCTTACAGGTATGTACACTATAAAATAATGTCACGATTACTTTAAGTGTTTTTGCACTTGACTCAATTTGTCATATCACACTGTAAGTTGTGATTTAGTGTTGATTTCTCGATGATTTAGTGTTGATTTCTCGATGATTAACACTTTCCAATGAAATGATCTTGCGTTGAAAACTGGTTAATGGAAATCACCATCGTAATCTAATGAATATCTCTTGTATTACCACCACTGTTTAAATCAGTTGAATTACAGCTGCAGTTTTAATTGACAAACGTTAGAGCCATAAAGCGAAACAAAAATAGTAACGATGGCGAAGGGCGCAAGCAGCACGTTTACCCAGAGATCGGGAATTTATTTGAGCGTGGGTTTTCTCGAATGTTTTGAATTAAAATAACAATGAAACGACTCTTTTACAGATCCTGAATTCGATTGCATCAATACAGTGACAGGGGTCATCTTTAGGATCATCTTGTTTTTAAATAAAAAATCTAAAATAAAATAAAAATAAAAAATCTAAAATGAAAAAAAGGCTCTTAAATTTATTGTGAATTCATATAATTATACAACTGACCGACATTCCGTATCTCAAACAAAAGCATATCAACAAAGACGATCATAACAACAGGAAATAAAGTGATTTGCTGTTGATTTCACCGTTCCTTGCATTAACATATTTCGAAAGATTTTCATTCAACATCGAGGGGTAAGACAGTGAGTAAATTTGAGGTTTTCCGAGTTTTTCTGAGAAAACCTGAAAAGTAAAGAGCAAATCTGAGTAACTCTCGTGTCTCCGAATAACCATCCTTAAGCTATTTTCCCACCGCAAATATACACATGATGTTGCTCGGTCCCACCGTTCATATACAGTGACGGACAAAACAATAGAACCACTTGGACATGCTTTCTTGCATCAATCAAATAACTCAGTTGAAGAATCTCGTAACCAGTACAGTATGTGTCATTAATTGATGGATAATAGCACTACAAATCGGTGCTATTAAATAAGTAAAAGTGTAACTATTTCAGTTTAACAAAAACAAGAACAACTTTTATTGGTTCAATTTATGTGACAAAAAAGTAGGACCATTTTGCAAAATATAAGTTCTGGAATGATTCAGGTCAAAGTTCTTGATAGAATGTTAATATTTTGTTGTATATTCCTTATATCTGATAACCTCCCGAACTCTCTCCGGCATAGAATCGACCAATGCTTGACATGTACCAAAGGGTATGGCATACCAAGCTTTTTGCACTTTTGACCACAATTCTTCGTGATTTTGACGGGCCAATCGACTTCTCAACAATCGACCAAAAGTTTTCGATTGGGTTTAAATCCGGGGATTGAGCGGGCCATTCCAGCACGTCGATTTTCCCATCACAAAACCACTTTTTTACTGAGCGTGCAGTGTGTTTCGGATCGTTGTCTTGCATAAAAGTCCATTTAAGTGGCATGTCCCAATCTGCATAGGGGAGCATGATAGTCTCTAATATCTCTGCGTACAGATATTGGTCCATTTTTTGCTTAATCCAAAATATAGGACCAACCCCATACCACGAGAAGCATCCCCAAACCATTATGTTTCCACCTCCATGCTTGAATGTTTTAGTGGTGTACTGAGTCTTCTATGCAGCATCGGTTGGACGTCTGACCCATCTCTTTCCATCAGATCCGACCAAATTTATCTTGGATTCGTCGGACCAGAGTATGTTTCTCCACTTTTTGCCATTTTCGGGTCCAACTCAATTCAAATGGTCCCTAGCAAACTTCAGCCGGTTTTGGAGATGTCTTTTGTTAAGCAATGGTACTTCTCGGGGGCTTCGTCCGACAAGATCTTGCTCAACAAGTCTTCGGCGAACGGTTCTCGAGCTGACTGACAAACCCAACTCTTGTTTTATGCTTGCTGCTGATTTGAAAGGATCGACATTCGAAAGCCGCTTAATTTGGCTATCCTCACTGCTAGTTGTTTTTCGTCGTCTTCCGGTCGGCAATCGCTGCTTTGGCGTTTTTAAAGCATTGAAAAACATAGTTTTCGATTTTCCAATGGCATTAGCAATTTCCCGCTGCGAATAGCCTTGTTTGCTTAGTCTTACGATTACGTTTCTTTCAGCTTCCGTACAATGTGCTGCTCGACCCATATTTCTCGGTTATTTTCTATCGGACTCTATGTAAAAATTAAAAAAATATTACTAAAGCCTCTTTTATATATCTTAGCTACTTACCTATGAGAATAAAAAGAATTACGCAACTAAACTCTGAAAATTTATTTTATAAACTGAAATCTGAAATTGTGGTCCTATTTTTATGTCAAACGGGTTTTTAACATGCTTGACTATTGTTGATTACTGGAGTCTATAACACAATCTCTTGTGTCGATGAAGCGGTATATGAAAACGTCAAACTAGTACCAGTGTTTGACATGTAGTGGCGCTTTGCTGCTTTTTGAAATGGCAGTTAAAGGGAGGTATTTGAATTTAGTATTAAAAGTGGTTTTATTGTTTTGTCCGTAACTGTATATTTCTGCTTTCAAGGTAATCAAAGATGTTAATCATCTGAGAATTTCGGAGTAATATTGATCAAATTAGAGTAACTCCCAAGTAAAAGAGCACCTCAGATAAAAGTGAGAAAATTTGAGTTTTTCTGAGAAAACGTGAAAAATAAAGAGCAAATCTGAGTAACTCTCGTGTCTCTGAATATCCATCCTTAAACCTTTTCCCTACCGCGAATATAAATATGAATGTTACTCGGTCTCACCGCTTATATACTTTTCTTGTTCTCAAGGCAATCGAAGATGTGAATCATCTGGAATATTGAGTAAATTAGAGTTACTCCCAAGCATAAGAGTAACTCAGATAAAAGCTGTCTCGCCCCTCGTTCAGCATTTCAGAGTTGAATTAGGCAAGTAGGGCGAATTCATCAGCAAATCACCTTACTTCGACGTGATTTTTATTTACAGTGTACGAAAAGAGCAGTTGTCTCCTCGCAGTCGAATTCTCCGACCAGTACTATTGTTTTACCAATACTATATTTTTTGGTGACATCCCGATCTAAGAGTCCTGGATTTACCTTGATTGCCTTCTATACTGCCGTTCCAATCATACTAGTCCCATGTTCTACACAAACCTTATGCACGCTGGGACAACTATGCTTGCCTCCTATTTTATATGGATAAGGCGTCATTACGCCGTGTGTGTAATTGGGCCTTAACGTCACGCATCTGAGTTCGACAGATACTGGTGATTGAATTTACCTTCGGGCAATCGCGTTTGGTCGCGTTTGGACTAAAATGCCCTTTAACCGTTGTGTGGGGTGTGCCAGTACACTAAGAACATTTATATATTGAGCAACATTACCACTACACACACGCTTGCTCCACAAGCAAAAAGCACAAAATCCAAGACATAAACAAATTCGTGGGGGTTTTTCGGCCTCGCAGTCTTTCTGGCAATAAAACGATTTAATATCTTCCTATCATCCGACGTTTCGGTGTATATTGCACCTTCATCTGGGAATTTTGGTTTTTAGACAAGAACAAGAACAGTGTAAAAACATTAAAATAACAAAAACTATAGTATGCGACAAGGCCCACACAGAAAATTTAAACGTTCTCGTCAAACAAGCTTCGGCATAAGCATCTTTTGTCCTATTTCTTAATCTATATGGTGTCAATTTATAACATAGCTTGATTAAAAATTTTAAAATCTCAAAACGCATCCAAAAACCTCGCATTCATTCCCGCAATAATCTCAACTAATCACTTCAAAACATTCACACAAACTCTTCATTCAAATCCGCAACAATTCAAACTGATCACTCGAACTCTGTCACACACTATTCTAACTCTTTTTTCAACCGTCAACTCAAATTGATATAATACTGCGCGCAGAACTGCAGTGGATCAGCAGTAGGTACAATCCATCTGCGCATTAGGTATTCAGCTCTATGTTACAATTTGCTATTGGGTTTCATTCGTTGATGTGTATGTGTTCTGTGTTGGAAACTGTTTCTGGAGTGTGTGTAGTATGCCTGCATATGTAGAGCTCAAATTGTCAACGTCAGACCGCTTGTTTACTGCATATCTGGTGTTGACAATCTCACAGACTTCTAGAATAGGAAGCGCTGATTTTCGAGTGTGATGATTAATTATTTCTGTTTTTTTTTTCTAGGTTGAACTGATGATTCCGCTCGATACTGTGTTGTAGGAGGACCGTCTTTTCCTTGAGCCGTTCCAGGTCGAATCGTGTGCTGGGATCTTCGTCGTTCTTGCTGAGGAGTCTTTGTAGTTCGTTGATAGTTGTTCGGTGGCTGCTGATGCGTTTTTTAAGTTGGGTAGTGGTTAACCCGGCATAGCTGGCTCCGCAATCGTTGCAGGGAATCTTGTAGATCACATTGTGCCGCATCTCAGTGGTGTCCTTCATATTCGTGAAAACTTTGCTGGTGGTGTTTTCGCATCTTGACGCTAGTGTTATGTTAGAGAAGGCTGCTTTGAGTGACTTATATATATTTATATATATATATATATATATATATATATATATATATATATATATATATATATATATATATATATATATATATATATATATATATATATATATATATATATATATATATATATATATATATATATATATATTGATAGAGATAACAAATTTCTGTTTAAATAGAAGCCTTTTCTCATATAAGGGAAAGCTGTTCAGGCAGATCCACGGAACAGCCATGGGGAACCCGCCAACGGTAGCAGACCTGGTGATGGAAACACTTCTGGACAACGTTATTAGAAAAATGGATTTTCCTAGGCATCGTGGCGTCGCACGCCCATAACAACATCGAATTTATATGGTCCGCACCCGGGTGTGGCTCACCCCCTTCTTGCTTCCATCTAATGGCCTGACCAAAAACATCTGCATCAAAATGCGATGTTTTCCAGCCGCAGAAGGTTGGAATATTGGCCCTACTCGCTGCTTGCTTTCGCACGCCTACCTCAAAGCGGACCGATTGGTGATCGCTATTAATATAACTGTCGTCTACCCTCCAGTTCGTGATCAGTCCCGGGCTGCAGAACGTCACATCGATAATCGATTCCGCACCGTTCCTGCTGTAGGTGCATTTCGTGCCAACGTTAGCCAAGTCCAAGGGGTCCGAGACGATTGCCACGTCCGACAACGACTCAGCAGCTGCTTGGTGTAGCAACTGCTGCGCCGCATAGCAGTGGTTCAGGTTTATTTGTATCACCCTCAAGCCTGCGGTAATTTATGCCGCAGCGGCGGCAAAAATTGGACCTGCCGGGCCCTTTGCACGACCAGGATTTATGCCCCGCTCAAAGCACCTGAAAAAAACGTCATGCTGATGGAAGGTGCCTAGGGGGCAGACCGACCAACCCACCTTCAACGTGGCCTTCTTCAGGGCCTTGTTACCCTCCGCTAGTGGAAGCTTTATGGTAGCAACCTGAGTCCCGGCCGGACCCCTGCGGAGATGAACTGCCTTCGCGGTCACTACCACTCCATACTCCCGCTCAAAGGCTTGTGCTATGTCGCTTAAGCTGTAGAGTCACTTCTGGGGTGAGGGCGCGGATTTGAACCTCCTCGCCTAGCACTTCTTGGACCGCCTTTTTATAGGCACAGCCCTTGCCTTTTGCCTCCTTACGGAGTTCACGACCAATTGAGCTGACGTCTGCGCCGAGGTCTTTGAGCTTGGCCTCGCCTCTCATGGCCTTCAAGACTTCAGCGTATTTAGATGCATCCGTCTTGAAAATGAGCGCGTCACCCTTGCTCCTCCTGTTCGACCCCTGCGGCTTCTTATTGCGGTCGCCGCGCTTCGCGCGTCGTTCCCGCTTTTGCCGCTTTTTGTCCACCACGGTGGTCCATCCACCTGCACCCGTGGCTTCGCCGTTCGTCGGTTCCCTACTCAGCTGGACTGACGGGCCAACCTTCTGGCTGTCTTCAAACAACCGCCCTCGTTTAACTTTCCCGGGGGCCGGTTCCCCCGGAGAGCCTCTGGTACGTTTGTCGGTCGGTTCAGTTGAACAGACTTCGGCGAAATCATACAGTTAAACATGAAAAATTTTAATGAACACATTTAAGTGGTAAAGAAGTAGTTGAAAATTTAAAGCTTAAGTCAAGTTAAAGCTTCAGTTGAGTTAAGTTGAAAGTTTAGTGAATAAAAGTTTTTTTTCTTAATCTTTACCTATAAAAATGCAGTCCGGGCTGTCTGTGTGTCGATCTGTCTGATCCATGTAGGGTCGGAAACTAAAGAAACGATCGACGTGAAAATTTGTATGTAAAGGTTTTAGGGGCCGAGAAAGGTTCCTATGATGGTTTGAGACCCCTCCCTCTTCTGGAAGGGAGGGGTTCCATACAAATGAAACATAAATTTCTGCAAATCTCAAAAACTGATCAAGCAAATGGAACCAAATTTGGCAGGTGGATGTTTTATGGGGAAACAAATATATCCATAATGGTTTGACACCCCTCCCTCTTCTTTGAGGGAGGGGTTCCAAACAAATGAAACACAAATTTTTGCTTATCTCGAGAACTAACCAACTAAAGGGAACCAAATTTGGCAGGTGAATGTTTTTAGGAGTAACACTTATATCCATAATCGTTAGACGCCCCTCCCTATTCTATAATGAAGGGGTCCCTAACAATGGAACTCAAATTGCGCACAGCTCGAGAACCAATCAAGCAAATTTAACCAAATGCTGAAGCCACAAATCGACCTCAGACAACATTTTGAATTGTAAGATGGCGACTCCCGGTGCCTGTAAAACAGCCGAAAATGACCATCTATCACCCAGCATGAGTGTTTCTTCAACCACAATAACGCTCAGTGGCCAATAATTGTCTCCTAATGCCATTTTGAAATCCAAGATGGCGACTTCCGGTTTCTGAAAAACAGCGGCAAATGACCAAATACCACCCAATATGGGTCTTCCGGGATTGTTATGATGCACTGAAGCCACAAATCGACCTCAGACAATATTTTGAATTCGAAGATGGCCGGTGTCTGGAAAACAGCCAAAAATTACATAATACCCAATATGAGTGTTTCTTTAACCAGATTGACGCCCAGAGGCCAGAAAACGTTTCCAAATGCCACTTTGAAATCCAAGACAGCGACTTCCGGTTTCTGAATAACAGCGGCAAATTACCAAATACCACCCAATGAGGGTATTTCGGGAATTGTTATGATGCACTGAAGCCACAAATCGACCTCAGACAACATTTTTAATTGTAAGATGGCGACTACCGGTGTCCGGAAAACAGCCTAAAGTGACCAAATACCACCCGATATGAGTATCTCCGGAACCAGAATGATGCAAGGAGCTAAAAGTTGACCTCAGACACCATCATAAATTGTAAGATGATAACTTCCGGTTTCTAAAAATACGGCCAAAATGGCCGATTTCCATACAATATGAGTATGAGAATGATACACAGGAGCTAGAATCGACCACAGACACCATTTTGAATTCGAAGATGGTGACATCCGGTTTCTGAAAAACAGCCGAAAATGACCAAATAACACCCAGTATGGGTGTTTCTTAAACCAAAATGACGGTCAGGGGCTAGAAATTGTCTCCAAATGCCATTGAAACCCCAAGATGGCGACTTACGGTTTCTGAAAAATAGCCTGAAGTGACCAAATACCACTTAATATGAGTATCACCGGATCTAGAATGATTCAGGAGCTAAAAATTGACCTCAGACACCAGTTTGAATTGTAAAATGGCAACTTCAGGGAAACAGCCGAAAATAACCGAATACTACTACATATGGATATTTCCGTAATCGAAATTATGTAAAGAAGCCAAGCATTGACCCTGGACACCATTTTGAATTCGAAGATGGCCACTTTCAGAAAACAACGAAAATAACTAAAATGCACCCAATATATATCCGGAATAGAGGTGATGTACAAAGCCATAAGTCGAGGATGTTGTCATTTCGATAAAACCAATCATTTCAAACGGTATAAACAAATCACAAGGAATCAATGAATTTGAAATGTTTAAAATTATTAAATTAAACACTAAAATAGGCGGGACGAAGTTTGCCGGGTCAGCTAGTCTATAATAAAAGTTCAATGATTGGAAAAGATGAAAATTAGAAAAGTTGAAAGATGAGAAAATCGAAAAAATAAAAGTTGAAAAATCAAAGAGCGAAAATGAAAAACAGGAAAAAACTGAAAATTTGTCAATTTAAAGAGATAATAATCCGTAAAATTTAAAGTAAAAAGTCAAAACGTTACGAAATTTTTAAAATAAATACATAGTAAAAAATTCAAAGTTAAGCTAAACAGTCAAAAACTCAAAATAATGAGAAAATGAAATAATTAAGCTATTTATTTATTTATGTTTAGTCTAAATAGTGATATGTTAAAAAATATAAAAAGTCTGAAAATATCTAGAGGTAAAAAGATTAAAAAAATAAATATTTGAAATCAAAAATCCAGTACCTTTTTCAATTTTGAATTTCGATTGCTAAACTAAAAGACAATTGAAAGAAGAGAAATGGTGATGTTGCAACATGTTAGGCGTTTGAAGAGGTAATCGAGGTAGAGTTATTATAGTTTAAATGTAAAATAGCTTATAAGTTAAAAAGCAAAACATAAAAAGTTATGAAATTAAACATGTTAAAAACTTAAAAATTTAAAAGATGAGAAGTTGAAAATTCTAGAAGATAGAGAAGTTATTAAATGAAATTTTTAACATTGAAAACATACAAATTAAATCATTAAAAAGTAAGTGAATAAAAATTTTGAAGTTACCTTTTAACCAAAAGAAATAAACAATTGACAAAATAAAACAAATGAAAAAAAAATTAAATACAAAACTGAACGTTGAATAAAAAGTTAAAAAAAACTAGAAAGATTGAAAATTTGTCAACCTTTTAAAAAGTTAAAACATCAGAGTTTAAAAGTAAAATAGATAAGAGGTTAACAGCTACGAAATCAACCAGTAAGGGTTTAAACTGAAAAAGATGAAAAGTTAAAATGCTAATAGTAAGCAAAGTTCAAAAGATGAAAAGTTGAAATGTTCAAACATGCAAACGTTAAAAGTTTGGATGGCTTAGTTTAAAAAAAATAAAATATAAAATATTGAAAAGTTAAAAAGTCAATAAAATAACCAATTTAAGTCACACTGGGTTCAAAAATCAGAGGAATTTAAATGTGAAAGAAAAACAAAAGCAAAAGAATTCGATTGTTTTTGGCAAATTTTGAATGTTGTAAGATAAGTACAACGATACACCGTGCCCCAGTAATGAGTTGAGAAAATTTCCAGTTCAAAAAGATCCTCGACCTTATGTGAAGAAAAAAAGATCCTCGACCTGGTCGGGAATCGAACCCGACATCACAATCGAGTAGGAGAGCTAGCCGCCTGACATCGCTAACCAGATAATCACGGGGACCACATAACGTATTACTAGTACTATAAAACTTTATACATGTTGGGAATTCAGCAGTTGAACATTACAAAATCAAACAGTTAAAAAGTCCAAAACGAAAAAACTTGAGCTAAAATTAAACAATTAAGAATAGGATAGAGAAAACTAACAAAAATAAGTTACAATTTGAGAAGTTGTAAAGTTAAAAATCAAAATTCAGACAAGTTGCGAAACTTGAAAACTGGAACGTTATAAGGTGAAAAAGTTACAAAAGAGTTTAAAACCCAAAAACCAGAAAGCTAAAAACCGAAAAGTTTAAAAGTTGAAAGGATACTTAATTTACTTTAATTGCGACAGATCGTTAAGATCCTATGTCGAATCCAGAATACGTCTCCACAAAACTCGGTCTTGGGCTGCTACTCTCCAGTCTCCCCTTACACCCGCTGTTCTGGCTTCCTCGTCGACAGCATACATCCAGCGCGTGCGCGGTCTGCCTCGAAGTCGTCGGTCTCTATCCGGTTCTCTGCTAAATATTATCTTTGCCGGTCGCTCATCCGCCATCCGTGATACATGGCCAGCCCATTGTAACCTGCCGTGTTTCATCAGCTTGACAATATCAGCGTGTTTGTATACTTCGTACAGCTCGTGATTCATGCGCCTGCGCCACACCCCGTTCTCTAGTTTGCCTCCGAGTATTGATCGCAGGATTCTATGATCGAAGACCCCAAGCGCTCGTCGATCGGCCTCCTTCCACGTCCACAATTCATGTCCGTAGAGCGCCACTGGGAGGGTCAGAGTCCTATAGAGCGCAAATTTCGTACGGATCTGTAGGCTACGGGACCTAAGCTGGCAACGAAATCCGTAATAAGTCATATTCGCCGCCGCAATCCGCCTCTTCACCTCGCGGCTCACCTCGTTGTCACATGTCACGAGAGTACCAAGATAAACCAATTCGTCGACCACTTTGAAAGTATCCCCATCCATCTCCACCGCAGCACCAACACCCGCAGAACTACCACGCACTCTGTGCTTCGTTTTGGCAGTGTTTATGGTGAGTCCAATTCTCGCAGCTTCCCATTTGAGAGCCGTAAAGGCCTCCTCAACTGCTCTACGGTTAACACCAACTATATCAATGTCGTCCGCAAAACCCAGAAGCATGTGAGACTTAGTGATGATGGTGCCGCTCCTCTACACACCTGCCCTTCGTATTGCACCTTCCAAAGCTATGTTGAACAGCAAGTTTGAAAGCGTCCAACGTCACAAATTCACCCGCTGTCCTGACGCATGATGTGAAACCGTCAAGCGTCGCACGTAACAGTTTAATTAGTTTTGCTGGGAAACCATGTTCTAGCATTATTCGCCAAAGCTCGTTGCATTTCACTGTGTCGTACGCCGCCTTAAAGTCTATGAACAGATGATGCGTCTGCAAGTTGTGTTCTCGAAACTTGTCGAGAATCTGTCTCAAGGTAAACATGTGGTCCGTTGTAGATCGCCCCACTCGAAAACCGCATTGGTATTCTCCAACAAAGACTTTCTGCAACGGCCTCAGTCGCTGGAACAGGATACGGGAGAGAATTTTGTAAGCGGAATTGAGAAGGGTTATGCCTCTATATTTACTACAGTCGAGCCTATGTCCCTTCTTGTAGATAGGGCATATGAGTCCTTCCAACCAGTCCGTAGGTAGTTGTTCCTCAGACCATACCCTTAGGATAATCTGGTGAATTGCACTACACAGCCGCTCGCTCCCAACTTTGAAAAGTTCGGCCGGTAAGCCGTCCTTCCCAGCGGCTTTGTGGTCCTTTAGCTCTTTGCAAGCATTCTTCACCTCGTCCAATGTTAGTGGGTCCACAGCTTGTCCGTCCTCTCCAATTTTTATCCTGTTCCTCTCGACGACTCTCCTACCTTCCTCACCGTTCAACACCACTTCAAAATGTTGCTTCCAATGCCTGGCCACCTGCGATTTATCAGTAATCAGGTTCCCCTCCCTGTCATTGCCCATGGCAGGTACTGGCACGGTCCGGTTCCTGATTCCGTTGATTGTTCTGTAGAGACTCCCCGTGTCGTGCCTTGTGAAGCAAATTTCCGCCTCCACGAGGACGCCATCGTAGTGCTCACGTTTCTTACGGCGGTGAAGCCTCTTCTCGGCAGCTCTTGCCTCCTGGTATTTCTCCCACATCTGACGCGTTACACGATTAGTTGCTACTAACGTGTTGGCGTATGCTCGGTTCTTCTCCTCCGTCACATCTAGGCACTCAGCATCGAACCACCCACTACGCGTGGTTCTCGTTGTCATGCCTATCACTTCTCGCGTTGTTTCGCTGACCGCATCATGGATGTGCTTCCACTGCTCGTTCAGGTCCGAGTATACGTTGCAGCAACTCCTTCCGCTGATAACCTCTGGATGTCCAGATGTATCTTCCTCGCCGATCTCGATTTTAATACATTGGACAACCGGGCGCGAATCTTGCCTACCACGAGATAGTGATGCGAGTCGATGTTTGGCCCTCGAAAGGACCGCACATCTATGACGTCTGAAAAGTGCCGGCCGTCGATCAGCATGTGGTCGATCTGGGAGCAAGCCTCTCCATTGGGGTGTTTCCAGGTGTGCTTCCGAATGTTCAGACGTTCAAAATGGGTACTACATATGGCCATTCTCCTGGCCACGGCGAAGTTCCCTAACCTCAAGCCGTTGTCGTTGGTAGTGGAGTGAAGGCTCTCCCTACCAATAACGGGACGAAAGAACTCCTCTCGTCCGACTTGTGCGTTCGTATCTCCGATGACGATCTTTATATCGTGCTGTGGGCACTCTCCATACGTTTTCTCGATGAGCTTTGGAACTCCTCCTTTACGTTATCGGTTTTATCGTTTGTCGGCGCGTACACGTTGATAAGGCTGTAATTGAAGAATCTGCCCTTGATCCTCAATACGCACAGACGGTCATTAATAGGCCTCCACCTAATAACACGCTTCATTTGGTTTCCAAGTAGCACGAAACCGACGCCCCGTTCCGCTCTGTCACCGCCACTGTAGTAGATGTGATACTTGACAGAAGTGCCCGCGGTAGGATCAACCGCCTGGAATTCACGTTCTCCGGTTTTAGGCCAACGCACCTCTTGTATGGCTGCTACCTCCACGTTTGCCTTCCGTAGCTCTCTGGCCAAGATGTCCGCGTGTGCTGGTTCGAGCAGAGTCCTTACATTCAAGTACCAAGTTTCCAATCGTTGTCGTTTTTCGTTTGTTTAGGTCTATACCGATTGTTCCGATTCGTTTTATTCTCTGGATTGTACGTAGTTAGTTTATTTTCAGCATGCTGCCTTACTAGGGCTGCGATGCCTAATCTCGCAACGGGGCCGCCGTCTTGGGTGTAGCTGGCGAGACACCGCATTTCATAGTTCAGCCGTTCGCTCCGGATCAGTCGCTCAGGCAAGCTGCTCTTCAAGGAGAACAACTCCCCCTTCCCTGTCAGCTTACGACCAAGTTCCCACCGGTTCACCGATCTTCCCTTGGTTGCACGTATCCCAGTCGGTACCACGTGGAGGTAGGGATAGGAGTTGCTGGGCATTATGCTATGGACCACACTGGGGTCTATTTTATGCCAACTAGTACGGGTGTACTGCTGGTACGCATTGCCCAGCCGTTTACCAACCAAAAAGTTGATAGGATAAAGATAAGCAAAGTTAGAAAGTTTTAAAAGTAAGAAGTTGAAGAAATGAAAAGTTACGAAATCGAACACGGTTAAAAATAAATATGTTGATAAACTAAAAATTTAAAACAATCAGAAAAAAGTTTTAAACTTAAAAGAGGGTAAGTTAAACTGATAAACATTTGAACTATCACAGAGTCATGAGTTAACAAGAGAAGACTATAAAAAGTTGTTTTTAAATATGGTTAGAAAGTTTGTTTAAGATTTTGTAACGGAACGGATTAATCAAGGGTCCACTATTTTCATCAGTTAATGACAACAGGCCTCACACTCCTGAACTTCGTTTAATATCAACAATTTCACTTAAGGAAACGAACACTCTGATCTGTTATTATGAAACATCGTTCATCACAAACCCCAATAAACCCCAATTGAAAAAAAAATCATCCAAAATTGAAGCCATTTTCTGGATGCTAGTGCTGTAATTGTCTTTCTAGATTGGAAACTTCAAATTCACGCACAAATGTCACTTAGACCAAGTCATTGATCGATTTTCCCGGTCCAGCAGACTGACCGGTAACATGTGGTAATCCATTCTTATTTCCTTTGAGCTTCAGCATGTCAAATGCATCCACCACACCAATGTTTCTGCATAGAAATAAATCATCCCCCATTCGGACATTCATGGCCATAAATATTGATACTTCCATCCAATCTGCCAAATCTGACACGTGCTGACAAGTACGATATGTTCATTACCTGGCGCTAGGTAATATCCTCCACGGAACCACGGAATACTTCATTCGTTCATCGTCCGTCGACCGTTTAGTTGCACTTGAGTAGCTCTGCTGTTAACTTGCACAGCATAAGGCGCCATCAGAAGTGCCCCAACTGAACACGTCGGAGCTCCGCCGCGGTGAAGTGCGAAGTGACGGCCGAAAACAAAGTCTGCGATAATTTATGTACCAATTGTCAAAGGTGTGGTGGGCTTTATGGGGGTCTCTATAATTGTTACTGTTTAACTATAGAGTTCTTCAGCCGCAATTGGAGCCAGTAAGCGTCACTACGTGAACCGATTGGAACCCTTTCCGGTTATTTTTGAGCATGTAGAAAAGTCTACTTATCAGTTTCACGAACTTGAACATTTCGACATCAATGTTTTCCAACCAACACGGAGAAAGACTATAGAACATTAGAAATCCTATCGTGTGGAACACCCAACGCAGTTAGACCAAATAAAAAAAGTCGTAAAATTTGTCCACAACAAACACTGCTTTTTCAAAAACAGAGAAAAAGATGCTTTACGAGTCTCGTCCAACGTAATTCAAGATAAATACCAATAAAATTATCATTCCCCCTATCTCATAACTCACACACACATGACGACGCGGGGAGCGGCCATCAGTTTTTTAGTGTTACCACGCCTTCCGCTCCGCTGAAACTTTACTCCGACCGGCTTTGTTTTGACTGTTTGTTTGTGGTTCCACCCTATCGGAAGGGAGTGGTGAAGGGATGCTGTACGGGCTGCCCGATGCCCCTTCCTTTAGCTCATCACTATTGCGTTGTATCATCGCATCATGCAGCGAACCGCGCTGCATGATGGTTTTATGAGCAAATATTAAGAAGCAATGCCCTCATTTCCCTTCCCTTGTGCGGTGTCTTGTCCAGATTCATCCATCAACGTGCCGTCGCGTTGGCAGCCGACCGATGCAAAGCGGGATTGGGAATGGTGACCAAGTGGGAACCGATGAATATCGAATTACACATAGTTATGCTGCTGCGTGGCATACCACAGCATTCGGGGTAATGCTGCTAATACCATTCAGCCGATGAAGTGCGAAGGGGAGAATCTTCGATTTCCAAGTCTAATTATGGGATGTTGAAGTTGTTGTGTGTAGACTACTTATACGTGTCTGATCTGGAATTAAACCGTGTATTGGGTTTTTAATAGCAGTTATGCTAATTACTATAAAGTTTAATTCCACAGACCCATTCATAAGAAATTTAAAGTTATAAGTGAGATTGTTTGCAATAAAATATGGCTTTACTTATAACACTGTTGCATACTTATAATATTATCAGTGAAAGCCATTCGAATAAAATTGCTGACCCAATTGCTGTAATAGGAATATTCACTCCAGGTTGACTGTATCGTAACGAAACGAAAAAGCGTTAAAATCTTACTATCTGATAATGTACGTATTTTCATCGATAACACCAGCAACAATGTTGCAATCGTTTAAACAACTATGTTGCCTAACTTTATTCTATAGCATAAAGGAAATTGTATGCCCCAATACTCTACTGCGCGAAGTAGTTGCCGATTTTTCTATGAACTTTAGAATGATTCAAATTACAGTGCTTTTTGCACTGATCTAAATTGTATCTCACAACATTCTGTTTAAATGAACTATACACTAGAATTGTTCTTCACATTATCTAATTTTATTTTATTAAAAATAAAAATTAATAGGTAGAATAGAATCGTGAAGCAAACTAGCTCTCGATTTCTGTACACCTGATGCAGTCACCGACAAAGTAGCTAGGAAAAATAATAGGTAAAATAAAGACGAAGAAACTGCAAACGACGCCGGCAGGCGCGAGAGCGTTTGGCCGTTAGCTGGGAAGTACACTTCGCTAGTGCACCAAGTATAAAAATATTATTATTAAACGTATTATCATCTTATTAGCCGATTAGCAATTTCTCATCGGCATGCCTTTTCTTTGGCGTGCCTTTCCACAGGTTGGGACGGCCTTGGCAGACGAGATTTTCCCATGACGACATTAGGCTGCGGCTGCTGCTACCAAACAGAGTTGGGCTCTCAACACAAAATATCGTTAGCGAACGTTTATTAGCAGATTGAAAGATCGGCTCCGAAAACTGCCACCAGATGCCACGGGAATAGAATCGGCGTGCGGGTTTAATGTTCGCACTGCCTTCCCGCGCGCCGCTGATGATGATAACAAAGCATAGCAGCGGGCACCGGAATTCCACAACGGCTTCGATCTTGCCATCGCTCGAAACCTACGGATTATCGCTCCCGAACGTTCTTCTAGAGTTTCTCTCGAAGGCTGCTCTGGAAAGGTGTAGCGTAGGAAGAAAGGGGGAGGGGATAATTGAATTATATTAAAACTTAAAAGCTATCGTTAGTGCCAGACGCAAAAGGCCGGCTGCTGCCAGATAGGTTAGGAACTGATAGGTTGTCTACTGCCGAGGACGGGCTTACGAACCTACGAGAGACAGAGAGACGGGGAAACTGGGCCATCGTTGATTGTTGCGAAGAAAGATTAACGGATGCTTTTGAGTTATAACATGCAAAATGCTATTATGGGCGTATTTATGCAAAATAATATATGCATGCTTTTAAAGGTAAAATTGAAAATTTTTTGGGAAAAACAAATAAATAAATAAATAATATATAATAGCAATTATACATGTGTACTTAGTGCCCCTTTTTCAAAAACGAATAAAAATTTCAGGAAAGCAAAAGGAAATCTAAAACACTTCACAGTTGTTATAAGAATTACAAAAATGGTAATTATGAAATTTTGGATAATGTATAAAATAACGTAAAAGTAAAAGAGATTACAAAAGATACAGATAAAAACAATACAAATAAACATAAAAAAATGCAAAATTTTCAATTTCAATCATAATTTTAAATTGGTCAAAATGAAACTGTTATGATATACCTTTAGATTTGACCTGACTTTAGCCTTCCAAATGTACAACACTATCAAAAACTTCCTACAAGAATGTTATGTTATGGTTTAAAATTAGTTTATTTGACACGACACGATACATTTTCTGTTTTACTGAGCCAAGTACAATTCGTATTAATTCTACGTTAGCAGGGAAAAGAGGGAGGCCTTTTTTTTATTCTCGCGGCCGACTACGAGCTAGTGGGGATTTAAAGTGAGGGGAGGGGAGATACAATTTTGACTTAAAACTATTTTGGAACTTTGTTTTTCAACTGGTAGAGCAATTGTATTCTTGTTTGTTGTGGGTTTCAAATATTTGTGTAAGCATAGATGCGGGCTCTTCGTTTCCGTGTCTTCAGCATAGCATATTTGTATCCTTAATCTGACAAATAGACAAAGAAAATTTTAAATTTTAATGTCAGCGTTTTTCAGAAAGCAGTATAGCTGTGTCATGTACTGGAGATCACCGCTTCCCAGAATGTCTCTAACGGGTACGTTCGGTTGTTTTCCTCGGGCCCGAAGGGAATCTATAAGCTCGGACCTAACACCACAGCATTCGGTACACAACCAAACAACATGTTCGATGTCATGGTAGCCATCGCCACAAACGCAGTGATTACTGTCTACAAGCCCTATACGAAAGAGATGCGTGTTTAACGTGTAGTGATTGGACATAAGTCTGGACATCACGCAAATAAGGTCCCGACCTACATCCAACCCCGTGAACCATGCTTTCGTCGATACCTTAGGAAAAATGGAATGTAGCCACCGTCCCAGTTCATCTGAGTTCCATGATGATTGCCAACTGTTGAGTGTTCTCTGACGCAAAATGCTATAAAATTCATCATAAGCAATTGGTCTTTCATAAATATTGCCATCAATAGCACCCACCTTAGCTAAAGAGTCAGCCTTTTCATTACCCGGAATCGAGCAATGAGAAGGGACCCACGCTAAGGTAACCCGGTAATTTTTATCTGTTAAAGCATCTAAAAACCGCCGTATTTTCCCCAGGAAATAAGGGGTGTGCTTCACAGGCTTCATCGATCGCAGAGCCTCAATGGCACTGAGACTATCTGTGAAGATGAAGTAGTGGTCTATGGGTAGGGTTTCGATGATTCCAAGAGAGTACTGAATAGCAGCAAGTTCTGCGACGTACACGGAAGCAGGAGCATCGAGTTTGTAGGAGGCGGTAAAATTTTCATGAAAAACACCGAAGCCAGTGGACTCATCTAGATTAGATCCGTCAGTGTAAAACCTTTTATCACAACTAACATGTTCAAACTTATTGGAAAAAATCTTAGGGATCTCTTGGGGATCGCAATTGATCCGGGATACCAGAAATGTCTTGTTTCATGGTGGTGTCGAAGAATATAGCATTATTAGAAGTATCTTAAAGTGCAACATTGGAGGAATCGTATGAAGAAGGATTAATATCTTGAGCCATATAGTCAAAATATAAAGTCATAAATCTGGATTGAGATTGAAGGTCGACCAACCTCTCGAAATTTTCAATTACTAATGGGTTCATAACTGTGCATCGAATTAGCAACCGGTAAGAGAGATTCCAAAAACGATGTTTCAACGGAAGAATACCCGCTAACACTTCAAGACTCATCGTATGGGTCGACTGCATGCAACCCAAGGCAATACGCAAACAACGATATTGTATTCTCTCTAATTTTATAATGTGCGAGTTCGCGGCGGAGCGAAAGCAGAAACAGCCGTACTCAAGAACTGACAATATCGTTGTTTGGTATAACCTTAGAAGGTCTCCTGGGTGAGCACCCCACCAAGTTCCGGTAATCGTACGAAGAAAATTAATCCTCTGTTGGCATTTTTGTGTCAGATACCTAATATGACAAGCCCAGGTGCATTTAGAGTCGAACCAGACCCCGAGATATTTAGCGACTAAAACCTGAGAGATCGTTTTACCCGTTAGTAGAAGCTGCAGCTGAGCTGGGTTATGCTTCCTAGAAAAAACGACCAGCTCAGTTTTCTCCGGAGAGAATTCGATACCCAGCTTAAGAGCCCATTCAGACAAATTGTCTAAGGTATCTTGCAATGGTCCTTGCAGATCGCTAGCCTCGCTACCAGTAATGGATACAACGCTATCGTCTGCAAGTTGCCTGAGCGTGCATGAAATTGCAAGACATTCATCGATGTCATTGACGTAAAAATTATATAAGAGAGGACTTAAACATGAGCCCTGGGGAAGGCCCATGTAACTAATTCGGGAAGTTGTCGAATCGCCATGTGAGTTATTCAAATTTGGTGAAAGTCCCTGCGAATGAAGTTTCTCGGTTAAAACTTCTACAGAGACACAGTCAAAAGCCCCCTTAATGTCCGAGAACGCAGAAGCCATTTGCTCTTTTCGAGCAAATGCGAGTTAAATTTCAGTAGAAAGCAACGCTAGGCAATCGTTCGTCCCTTTGCCCCGGCGAAAGCCAAATTGAGTATCTGAAAGTAAACCGTTTGTTTCGACCCATTTGTCTAACCGTAAGAGGATCATTTTCTCCATTAATTTCCGGAGGGAAGAGAGCATCGTAATCAGCCTATATGAATTGTGATCAGAGGCAGGT
This sequence comes from Wyeomyia smithii, assembly GCF_029784165.1. Taxonomy (NCBI): domain Eukaryota; kingdom Metazoa; phylum Arthropoda; class Insecta; order Diptera; family Culicidae; genus Wyeomyia; species Wyeomyia smithii. The sequence continues at coordinate 56,131,233 of NC_073694.1, forward strand.
TTCCCGGGTTTCCGAATAGCAATGACTTTTACCTCCCTCCAGTCATGCGGAACAATATTTAGCTCAAGAAACTTGTTGAACAAATTCAACAAGCGTCTTTTTGCAGAGTCGGGTAGATTCTTCAACAGGTTGAATTTTATTCTATCTAACCCTGGAGCCTTATTGTTGCACGACAGGAGAGACATTGAAAATTCCAACATCAAAAATGGAGGCTCTTCCGTAGTTACTAAAAACGCGTCGCGAAAGGTTTTCTGTTCCGTTACAGAGTCCGGATAGACCTTTTTGGCAAAATCGAGTATCCAGCGATCTGAATACTCCTCACTCTCATTCGAAACGTCACGGTTCCGCATGCGCCTGGCGGTATCCCAAAGAGTGCTCATCGCTGTTTCCCTCGACAACCTTTACTAAGCTCTTCATCTGCCTGCCCAGTGCCCCGTACTTTCGAAGTAGGTTGACAGTGCCGTACTCCCGGTAGTCCTTATACGCCGCGGACCTTCGCGCGTACAGCTCAGAGCACTCTTTGTCCCACCATTTGTTGGGAGGGCGCTGTCTAAACGTTACCCCGGGTATCGGTTTCGTCTGAGCTTGAGTCGCGGCGTCGATTATCAAGCCAGCTAAGAACGCGTATTCTTCCTCCGGAGGAAGTTCCTCGTGAGTCTCGATAGATTCCGCTATAATAGACTCATAACGCTTCCAATCAATATTACGTGTATGGTCGTAGGAAATATTGATTGGGTTCGGGGGAGTTGAACCATTAGCAATTGATATTACGATTGGAAGATGATCACTACCGTGGGGATCGTTGATTACTTTCCACTGGCAATCTAACGCTAGTGATGTCGAGCAGAGGGATAGGTCAAGCACGCTTTCACGTGCTGGAGGATTAGGTACACGTGTCGCTTCCCCAGTATTCAAAAGTGTCATATTGAGATCGTCGATCAAGTTACAAAATAAAGAAGATCGGTTGTCGTCGTACAGCGACCCCCTAAGAACAGTGAGAGTTAAAATCTCCCAAAATCAAAAAAGGTGCGGGAAGCAATTCTGCTATATCAAGGAGTTGCTTCTGTTCAATCCGCGCGGATGGGGGAATATATAACGAAACAAGGCATAGGCCTTTTCCATTCATATTTGTTTGAATAGCAACAACTTCAATATTCGAGATCGAGGGGAGGTCGATTCTGAAAAAAGAATAGAACTTTTTGATCCCTAAAAGTACCCCTCCACCGTATGAGTCTCGATTTCGACGAATGATGTTAAAATCGTGGAAATTAAGTTGGTCATTTGAATTGAGAAAAGTTTCACAGAGCGCGAACGCATCACAAATGTATGTGTTTATTCAATATGAAAATAAATCAAATTTGGGGATGATACTTCTGCAGTTCCACTGTAACACAGTGACAAAATTCCTAAACTCTTTCGACGTAATAGTCATCGAAAGATACGATAGCTGAAATGAGGGGCCAAGTTGCTGTGAGTTGCTTCAAAAAGGTTTTCACTGTAGGGAGAAGGGCAAGAAGAATGTTTTGAAGGGGATCAATATCAGAGAATTTTATGAACCCTGTTTTTTGTATGTCTTCTGATCGAGAAATGGGTGCACGAGGGGTTTTTGGTGCCCCAGGAAGCGGTGGGTACTCCTGGTTTGATTTGAAATTGAAACCGGGGGGTACTTGCTTCGGTTTTTCTTCACCGCTTCCTTTTTGTGTTGTCTTATTGGTCATTCCGCTAGGGGTTATCTTACGACCTTTGCGAGAAAGATTAGGAGAGTTGAGCATTCTCCTCTTCCTAGATCCCTCTGGCAAGGCATAAGAACACCCTTCGACGGGATCGTCAGATGTACCCTCATCGGTTGGCAAAAAGGAAAAGATGTTTCCTGTCGAGGGTGGCTCAGCCCTCTTAAGCATTTCTGCAAAAGAGCGCTTTGATCGTTCCTTAAGGGAATGCTTAATTTTTTCCTCGCGCTGTTTGTACGCGGGACACGCCTAAAGGTCATGGCGAGTTCCCTCGCAGTAAAGACACTTTTCAGTATCCTCACTGCAAGCGGTCTCAGCATGATTGCCTCCGCACTCGCTGCAGCGTGCCTTGTTGCAGCAGTAGGTGGCTGTATGGCCTAACTGCTTGCAATTTTGGCAATGCATGACCCGCGGTACAAACAGGCGTACAGGCATACGAACCCTGTCCAAAGCTATGTAGCTCGGCAGTGCGGATCCGGCGAATGCCACCCGGAAGGAATCCGAAGGGAGGAATTTCTTCTCCCCTTCTTCGATGGATACTGAATGCAATTGCTTGACATCTAGTATCTTACATTTTGAATCAGGGGGTTCTTGAAACAGCCAACCTCGTGACGCAAAATGTCATCGACCGTGAGGCTTCCTTCGGTAACTACACCGTCGATCTCCACGTCCTTGGCAGGGATGTACACGCGGTACTCCCTCGTAAAGAGCTCGTAGCTAGCAATTTCGTTTGCTTGCTTCAAGCTTCTCACGACAACTCGCAGTTTGTTCGGCCTCACCTTCGTAATCTCGGTTACGGCCGGAAACTGTTTTGCCAGGTCTTTGCCTATTTGAATTATATTCAAAGGTTTCTTATGGGCCGGAAGTAAACAACGTAGGGACCGCTAGCGGCATCTGGGTAAGTTTTTACCCGTATTTCCGGTACCCTTGGTACAGGGCTAGGTAGCGGGGATGGTACAGCGGAAGGTAAGGGAGAACTGCTGGGGGAAATTTCAATTTCTTTCTCATTTGTTTCCACATCCAGGAAGAGTTGCACCTGCATGTCGTCCATTTTGCGGGAGCGTTACGCTCTACCGCACACAAACGATAAATATTCGTATGTGTGGGGGGGGGGATCAAATAGTTGGTATTAAATTTTAAAAACAATATTTCAAACTACAATGGATCAAATAAAAAAAAGACAGTAATACTAATAATAATAACAATAGTAATAATACTAATACTAATGATAATAATAACAATAACAACAATAATAATAATATTGATAGTAATAATATTAATAATGATAATAATTCTAAAGTGAATACTTTACCGAACGTCTAAGTCACGACCTCTCGGCTGCTAGTAGGATCAATCTGGAAGTGTGTCTCCGCAGAACAAACAATGACGATCCAGCTTCGTGTTGTAACACAGTGGCCGTGGTCTTGTAGATGCCACTTGTTGTTGATTTCCACTCGCTCGATCGTATGGTGGTCCGTGCTGCTAGCGGGGTAACAGCGGTGCGGGGGAATTATTCTTGCTGATATATCAGCTGCGTATCGGATCACTGGCGGGGTAGCCTGACCCTACCAGTGTGCAGAAGATGTTTCTGCCGATATACTGCAGCCTATTGTTATCGCTCTGCACAAGAACTAACCGACAAAAAAAAACACCCGTACGATAACTCGTGTATTGTTATTTTGCGAATTAAGCAATGCTGAACAATTTGCGTCTAATCGAGACGAAAGCAAAACAACGAATGAATGTCATGTTATATTAAAAAAAATGCAGTTTCCCGAAAAATACAACCATACTCACAAATTATTCTTCTACCCTGCGTATAACCATAAACCATAAACGTGGCAATCAGCCTGAGGGATGAGGATTGTTATTATACTCCGCCGGGGTTGGGTTCACTATCGAAAAATTTAGCAATTAGTTGATTGGAACACAAACCTTAAAAGATAAACTAAAGTTTCCTAATCGATTTATCAACTAGACGCCGACGTTCAACTGATTTCCGATTTAGTTTATGAGATGGGGTACCCGGAACAATGTTATCCGTTGACGAACGTTATTTTCGTCGGTTGTGTTCAACAGGAGGTTTTTAGCAGGATGAACCTAAAAGCTCTGCTTGCATCCAAACAGCGAGAATCTACTTGACGCTTGTTTTGGGAATGCATAAAGTTACAATCAATTAAACGATGCTCTTTTTCGGTAGAGAAACATTGGATCCGGACATTCCAATACTGTTATGTGAGCCGTTGCGGAACAGAGTGGTCTATGTGGTTCTTTGCGAAGTCGATGATTTTATCTCTCCAATGTACATAGACCACTCTGACTTCATATATATATTCACTGGAATCCTCGAATCGTTTCGGAACAGAGTGGTCTATGTACACAAACCTTAACAAAGAAAATGACGGTAAATCGTATAAAATGGCTAGTACCTCGAGACTAGCTGGGATGATCAATTTAATCTATCATAGCCAAAACCGGTGCTTCTACCCTATTACAAAGCATTTAAAAGTATTTTTTTAACAACCAAATCTTCACAAACCAGAAAAACAGCGAAAATACTCCGTTAAAATATAACAGAGACTTCAGATGTGTTAAAAAATGTTTGCAACTGCTCGAAAAACTGGAGAAATCTCTGAATAAAATCCAACCGTACGTGAAAAATATTGCGCTCCCAAAGGCAAAACTTTGTTAAGATCTGCACACTTTTTGAAAAAGTCTACGTCTGAGTCTAATAACTATGAGGAGACTCTGGCAACAATCTGCAGAAACTATGAAAAAACCAGAGTAGGCAGTGTGACTTTGCACTCGTATCCAAGTGAGTTTTAAAACTTGCTTGCACATTTATTCTCGGTTGCACATAAAACCTACTAACAGTGCTGTACACTTGAGATAGATTTGAGTTTGAATCCTGTATAACAACAACTGCATAAAAATCGAATTGCGATGGAATTCGTGACGAGTCTGCGGCAACAGTTTGTTGCATTGTCCTTTGAAAGCATAACTCATTGCGCCACATCATCACCTGCATCGTTGAATACATCATGCACTGCATGCATTGCACGCATTCAAACTCAATCGATCAGAGTGTGCGGTGCAAAAAAAATTCTAACTATCGAGAGGAAGCAGATTCAAGTTGAATTCGAAACTGGAAAAGTGTTACTCAGTTCAACTTTGCATAAGTTTATGCCATCACTGGAAAAAACTGCAAATAGTTGCGAATTAATAAAAATCCGCACATCTGGCATCCCTGGTTAATACAAAGGCAAACCAAAGACTAAAGACATAACACTTCAAACAAATTTTCAATTAGATCATCGTTCGGATAATACCAGTAGATCACGTAAATAACACTAGTACCAACTGCTGCCGTGTTCGCGCTGCGTCTCAAAATTCGACATCAGTGCTAGCTTATGTGCATGTGTCAAACTGGGAACCACAAAATATGTGCACAGAAAAACGAAAACACCCAAATATGCGTAGTTTGAACGTAAATCAGTGCTTCTCTGTAGAAAGGAACATTGAGGTAAAAGTGATTAACTTACTTTTAAGTACCTGCGCTGAAGTCATCGGCAGGTAAAATTGGATTCCTTAAATCAGCATAATATCAATATATAATATCAATATATACACTAAAGTCGCTTTTCACGCGGGGTTACGTGCCGCGTAAAAGAAAACCGCGTATAAAAAACGCATAAATTTCGGAATCCGCGTAAATTCCGGAGTCATCGTAAAAAAACGCGTAAATTCTGGAATTCGCGTAAGGAAATTCCGGAGTCCGCGTAAGAAAAAAATAACGCGTAGAAAAACCGCGTTAATTCCGGAATCCGCGTGGAAAAAACCGCGTAAAAAGCGACCTTAGTGTATATATGATATATCAGAAACTCCATGAAAATTATGCCCGTGTCAATAATCGAATTTTATTAAGCTGTTGCGTTGTTTGTCCCAGAAAAAATATATTCGCTGGAGGACCGAGGTTTCGATTAGACTCCTTCCCCTTGGAAAAATATTAGTCCTTCCTAAGATAAAACTAATCAGAGGTTTAGCAGTACAGCCGCCTCAGGAAATTGTGATTGTGACGCGAAGGTGGCAGGAGAAACGAGATTCAATAAGACTCCGTCCTTTTGACGAAATTAGTCCCTCTCAGAATAAATCTGGCCAAAGAGGAACGGTAGATAAGGTCTCTCTCCAATGTATTGTAATTTGGTGATACATATTGATGGGATGGAAAGAGGCTCAGTATAGTAGAGCAGTAAGCTTGAAAAAAGACCCTACCCTTACTAACACGCAGAGAATCCTGAGTAAGAATCCCCAGGATACCGATTTACATGGTGACGGAATCGTGAAAGGAATCGCAAACACGATCCGGAGGATTCCCACTCACGATTCTTATTCAAGAATCCTAGGGACATATACAGGGCATTCCTGAGGATTCTTTTTTCAGGAATCCTTTTTAAGGACGCTCACGAATCCAATGTGAGGAATCCTTGAGAATCTATGCGAATCGTATGTGTTCGTCCGGGTACTCTGGAAGGTCGAAAAATAAATAATTTCCATTTTTGTTTTTCAGATGGTTGGAGTAAAGTGAAATGTTCGGGTATTTTGGCTATTGATTAAGTTGTATTTGAAGATGTGTTTGCATGTCGTGAAAAACAGTCAAAATCCGAACACTTAACCTTATCCTAAACATTCGAAAAACAAATCACGATAATTTATTATTTTTCAACTTTTTAGAGTAGGGTCCCCTTAAAACGGAAGGGTAAAACCTCACACAGAAGCACGGATATAAAAAATGAAAAAGCGCATAATTTAGTTCGATACTACTGCTAATACAGTGCTGTTTCGATTTTATCACAGTAAAAAAGTTAAGGGGTATGTGCTTGAGTGCACAAACGTAGGCTTGCCGTGGGACTATGGTGGGTGTAAAGATTTAATTCTGCCATATCCATAGTATATAACACACACCAAACGTAAAAATACCATACACACACACACTACTCACACTACTCACACTACTCACACACACACACACACACACATCACTCACACACACCCACACACACACAACTCTCACACACTCCCACACAACTCTCACACACACACATACACAACTCTCGCACACCCACACAACTCTCACACACACACAACTCTCTCACTCACACACAGACACACACACTACTCACACACACTACTCTCACACACACACTACTCACACACACATACACTACTCACACACACATACACTACTCACACACACACACTACTCAGACACACACACTATTCAGACACACACACTACTCAGACACACACACACAGTGACACACACTTACGCTACTTACGCTACACACACGCTACACACACGCTACTTACACACAAACACACACTCATACACACAGATACACACGAACAGACACACACACACTTACACACACACACTTACACACACACACACGCACACACACACGCACACACACATACACGCACACGTTACCTACACATGCACACACACGTTACTTACACATACACAGACTCACATACACGCTACTCACACATACACACACACGCTATTCACACATCCACACATACACACCCACACGCACCTCAGACACACACGATTGATATATGACACACCATACCTACACTATCGGCAGCACCCAAACGGCTTCCAAGTTTTCCAATGATCCCTTCCAACGGCTTCCAATGGTCCCCAGTGCCGTTCACGCCCAATTTCGGACTGTATTCCAACAACGATATCTGAATTTGATTACCACTGGTGGGGTCCAACTCAGATCGAAGGGACGCCGAACTGTTCGCCTTGACGGTCGACCAGGGAATGATCTTCTCTCAACACGGAATGTCCTTTTATAGCGTCACTTAGTGTGGGGAACTTAGGTGATTGGGGGAAGAACCAATCACGTGGAAGCATCTCTGCTTTCTTTCTTCGTCGCTTACGTTGAGTGATGAATGCGATGCCAAATGGCTGGCATTGCTAGCCAATGACTGAATGCGTGAAATCATTTCGTCTTTGTTTTTGAAGACTGCGTTAGGGAAATATACCAATCATATGAAAAATGTATGTGAATATTCGATCTTCAAACTTTTCCGCAATTTTCACGTAGTAACAAGAAAATGGTAACTAAAATTATTATGTTATACAAATCTTGTATAATTTAGCTTTTCACCGGTATATTAACTATTGAAATCGGAAAAGTTGTTTGAGTGCTATTAGCATATAAAATCTTCTATTCCGCCAACCAAAACCGTTACATATTCAATCCAGTTTTCACAGAATGTACCTCCACGGTGTTCCAAATACCGTTATTATAAAATAAAACACGCCATCAAAACTGTTTATGCCAGTTGGTTTGTGTTGCTGTCCTGCACTTCTGGGCCAAATTTGAAAATCATCGTATATATATATATATATATATATATATATATATATATATATATATATATATATATATATATATATATATATATATATATATATATATATATATATATATATATATATATATATATATATATTTGTACGCTTTTTTATATTATTGAATGTTATTAGCTTTCGCAGTTAAGTTAATGTAATTGTAGGAAAATTATTAAACCTACTTGTCAAGAAAAAAAAAGGAATAAAACAAAGCTTTGAATAAACTTAAAACTATCTTAATGACTATAAAGTGAGCTAATCGTTGCAATTGAGGATTGCAATGATTTTTGTCGGAATTTGTTGATAATTTGGCTTGACATATTTTCTAATGTTTCTACATTAGTGAGCCTATGTAGCTCGTTCGTGCTAAACCAGGGAGGACGCATCAAAATCATTTTCAAAAGTTCATTCTGAATCCTTTGAAGTGTCTTCTTTCTGGTTGTACAACAACTTGTCCAGATGGGAACTGCATATAACATTGCTGGCCTAAAAATTTGTTTGTAAATTAACAGTTTATTCTTGAGACAAAGTCTAGAATTCCTGTTGATAAGAGGATATAAACATTTGATATACTTATTGCACTTTGACTGGATATTTTCAATGTGCTCCTTGAAAGTTAGATTCTTATCATAAATTAGCCCTAAGTATTTAACTTGATCAGACCAATTTAAGACCACACCGTTCATCTTAATAACGTGGTTATGGGTGGGTTTGAGAAATGAAACTCTTGGCTTATGAGGAAAAATAATTAACTGTGTTTTAGAAGCATTAGGGGAAATCTTCCATTTCTGCAAGTATGAAGAAAATATATCTAAACTTTTTTGTAGCCGACTGCATATAACACGAAGGCTTTTTCCTTTTGCGGAAATGCTTGTATCGTCACAAAACAGAGATTTCTCACAACCTGGTGGTAAATCAGGAAGATCAGAAAGAAAAATGTTATATAAGATTGGGCCCAAGATACTCCCCTGAGGTACACTAGCTCTAACAGGCAATCTATTAGATTTACCATTTAGATAGTTAACCTGAAGAGTGCGGTCAGTTAATTAACTTTGTATCATTTTTGTAAGGTAAAGCGGAAAACTGAAATTTGACATTTTAGCTATTATACCTTTATGCCAAAACTGTCGAATGCCTTTTCTATATCAAGAAGCGCAGCTCCAGTCGAATAGCCTTCAGATTTATTAGTTCGAATCATATTTGTTACTCTAAGTAACTGATGAGTAGTGGAATGCCCATGACGAAAACCAAACTGCTCATTTGCAAAAATCGAGTTCTCATTAATATGTGTTATCATTCTATTGAAAATTATTCTTTCAAAAAGTTTGCTAAAAGAGGAAAGTAAACTAATTGGTCGATAACTTGATGCCTCAGCTGGATTCTTTTCGGGTTTTAAAATTGGAGTGACTTTGGCATTTTTCCATTTCGTAGGAAAATGTGCTAGTGCAAAGCATTTGTTAAAATTTTTTACCAAGAAATTTAAAGAGTTTTCGGGAAGTCTTTTAATAAGGATATAGAAAATCCCATCATCTCCTGGTGCTTTCATGTTTTTGAATTTTTTGAGAATAGTTCGCATCTCATTCAAATTTGTTTTCAATACCTCTCCAGAAAGAAATTCTTGGGTGGTGATCTGATCATACTTTTGGTTAATTCATTTTCAATAGGACTTACTACGTTCAAATTGGAGTTATGAACGCTCTCAAACTGCTGAGCAAGTTTTTGAGATTTTTGTTCATTCGTTAGAAAAATGCAATCTCCATCTTTAAGGACTGGAATGGGCTTCGAAGGTTTCTTAAGAACTTTCGAAAGTTTCCAGGAAGGTTTTGAATAAGGTTTTAGTTGTTCAACTTCTCTCATGAAATTCTCATTTCGCAATCTATGTTTAATTTCCTTTTGTAATTCTTGAAAAATAATTTTCAAAGCAGGATCACGAGATCTTTGGTATTGACGTCTCCGTATGTTCTTCAAACGTATAAGAAGTTGAAGTTCACTGTCAATAATTGGTGCATTAAATTTCACTCGAGCCTTAGGAACTGATAAATTCCGGGCATTGAGTATTAAGCTGCTAAAATTATCTAATGATCTGTCAATGTTAGCGCTATTTTGTAAAATAATATCATCATTCAAATTTTCTTCGATCGTAGAACGATATCTATCCCAATTAGTCTTGTGATAATTTAACACTGATCTAGTGGGATTTAGAATAATTTCATGGGAAATTGAAAATGTTATGGGAAGATGATCAGAATCAAAGTCAGCATGAGTTAATAAATCACTGCATGAATGACTTTGATTTGATAGTACCAAATCAATTCTAGAGGGATTCCTAATAGAAGAACAACATGTAGAACCATTTGGAAATAAAACTGAGTAAAATCCAGCCGAGCAATCATTAAACAATATTTTTCCATTGAAATTGCTTTGAGCATTATTCCAAGATCGATGTTTCGCATTGAAATCACCGATGATCAAAAATTTAGATTTATTTCTTGTGAGCTTTTGCAAATCTCCCTTGAAATAATTTTTTCGCTGACCAGTGCATTGAAAAGGCAAATACACTGCGGCTATAAATAAAATGCCAATACTTGTTTCAATTTCAATTCCCAAACTCTCGATAACTTTGGTTTCAAGATGGGGTAAAACACGATGTTTTATTCGACGGTGGATAACTATTGCAACTCCACCACCGGCAACATCAATTCTATCACACCTATGAACCTTGTAATTTGGGTTCTTTTTTAGTTTAATATTTGGCTTTAAAAGCGTTTCAGTCACAACTGCAATATGCACATCGTGGACTGTTAAAAAATTGAAAAATTCATCCTCTTTCGCTTTTAAAGAGCGAGCATTCCAATTTAGAAAATTTACAGCATTATTTAAAATCATTGCTGACTTTCAATTTCATAACAATTTTAGTTGTAAATTTTATACTTTCTTGAACAGCCTCGTACATCGAGTTACAGTTCAACAAAACGGACATCAGCTGCAGCATGGATTGTTGTAGGTATTCAATCTTCTCTGGAGTTAGACTACCTAAATCAATACTGGCTGACTTTTCAGCACTAAACACGAATGGTTTGTTACTGTTTGAATTTGAAATATTACCTGTAAGGACACTGGCATATGAACAGCCTGGTGTTGCCTGAACAGGATTTTTTGTCTGAAATTTGTTATCTGAATTTAAATTATTACCTACAGACACACCTGCTAATGAAGTGCTGGTGATGCCTGAACAGTATTGAAAGTCTTTTGTATACCCACATTGACAACAGATTGCTTAGAATTCCTACGTTGTCTGGAAGCAATAATTTTTGACCTTACAGGACAATTAAAGAAATTGGATTTGTGATTTCCCCCACAATTTACACATTTGAAACTATTAGTGGTCTCTTTCACGGGGCAGATATCTTTCGTGTGACCAGTGTCACCACAAATCATACATTTTGCTGCCATATGGCAGTTTCGAGTTCCATGACCATAGGCTTGACAATTCCGACATTGAGTAAGATTATGGATTTCACCATGTCTCTTGAAATTTTCCCACTTTATTCGCACGTTAAATAAAACACGTGCTTTTTCCAAACATTTCAAATTATTTACTTTGGTACGATCAAAATGTGCTAAGTAATTTTCCTGGTGTATTCCAGTTTGATTAATTTTGGCATTTGCCTTTCGTTTCATCAAAATTACTTGGTTGGGAGCAAAACCAAGTGATTCTGACAAACATTCTTCAATTTCCTCAATAGTTTGGTCATTTGAAAGACCCTTCAAAACAGCCTTAAACGATCTCTCGTTTTTGGCATCAAAAGAAAAAAATTCATACAACTTTTCAGTCAAATACTGTAAAAGATGTTTATGGCCATCAAGAGATTCGGCCAAAATACGAATTTCGCCTTGGCGGCCAATTTGAAAATTAACTTCACATTCGACAGAAACGATGAAAGCTCTGATCGAAATGCTTTGAAATTTGCTACATATACCACAATAGGTGGAACTTTAACCTTCTTCATAACGGCTTTATGCTCAGTATGAGAAGTTTAAATTTCTTGATCCCCAACGAAATTTCAGTGTCACTTGGAGGAGATGCCTCACGTGTCCTTGAAGCCGCATCAAAGCGAGCTTTTTTATTTTTTCCAGGCATAACTGGAAAACTTCACTACACTTTCACTTCACTATAGAATTTAATTGGAAATATCTCAAACCAAATTTACTCACTAAACACTCGTTAACGTTAAAAACAAATTTATTACTTTGTGTTTCAACAGGTAGTCTTTCAAGAAGATTGCCTGTTGAAAGCGAAAAACAAAATTTCAATATCTCTCGGTAGTCTAAGACTTAGCCTCGAGCTGTTGGTAAAATGCGACCGTACTGTAGGACAGTTCAAGTCGATCTGAAACAACCTCCATCATTTCCTCGAATCCACAGTCTCGCTAGATTCATCGGAAAGTGTTTTTTTGGCCGTGATAAAATCGAAACGGAACTGTAATATGAAATGCAGAGTATAAAAAGCACCTGGGCAATATCACAATAGATCAAATGTCTCTGGTCGCAGTGATGAGTCCACATAGACAAAAAAATTACGTTTTTTTTACATGTTTGCTTGGTAATATTTTCTTAGAGTGTATTTGATTTTTCTTATGCTTCATACCCAGTCAACATTTTCGTACGTATAATAATGTTTCGATTCCAATATCCGCACTCATATATATCATACAAACTCGCACTTGATGCACAAAACCAGCATATGCGTACCTACTATTTTGGTGGCGATATACGTACTGAGGGATAATAGTATACAATTTTTTGATACACTGGAATCTTTTATTACGCGGTTGATTGTACCGCGTAGAAAAAATCCGCGTAATTTTGAAAAATCGTGTAAAAAAAACTCCATTCAATAATAAAATCCGATTAAAAATAATAACACGTAAGTAAATATAAACTTGAAAAATGATATAAAAATGGTAACGAAACACACAAAATGAGTTTTTAGTGCTTCTAAAATGAAAATTCATCGAAGAACATGACAATAACTTTTTTATAATAATTTTTCTACATACTTAAGCTTTCGTTTCTTAAACGGGAGTAAATCGCAACGACCCTGACTCGTATCGTTGTACAATTCTTAATGTATTTTTGTTCCTTCTTCCCGAATTAACGGAAATTGCCTATTTTTTTATAATAACAGCAAATATATCAAAAGTATGCATTATTTAGATTAATAGAACAGAATATCTTTTTGTCATGAACCATACGATTGATTTTCACTTTATTGGATTTGCTTAGACTAAACTTATTCAATACCGCGTAGAATAGTCTTCCAAATCGCGTAAAAATAATCCGCGTTATTTCAAAAAACTACGTAAAAATAATCCGCGTTATTGTAAAAAATCGCATAAAAAAGTTGCGTAAAAAAATAACCCGCGTAAAAGACTTATAAAAATGCAGTTATGTCGGTCTGTGTGATCCATATAGGCTTGGAAACTACTTAACCGATCGGCGTGAAATTTTTTATTTAGGGGTTTTAGGGGCCGGGAAAGGTGACTAAGATAGTTCGAGACCTGTAAGGGAGAGATCCCATACAAATGAGACACAAATTTTGCACAGCTCGAGAACCAATCAACCAAATACAACTAAATTTGTCATGTGAATGTTTTTAGGGGTAACAAATATATCTATAATGTTTCGACACCCCTCCTTCATCTGGAAGGGAGGGGTTCCAAAAATGAAACACAAATTTCTGCACATCTCGAGAACTAACCAAATAAATGGAATCAAATTTGGCAGGTGAATATTTTTAGGGGTAACAAACATGTCCATAATATTTCGACACCCCTCCTTTTTCTGGAAGGGAGGGGTTCCACACAAATTAAACACAAACTTCTGCACATCTCGAGAAATAATCAAGTAAATGGAACCAAATTTGATATGTTGAAGTTTTTGAGAGCAATAAAAAGTTTCATTACGGTTCGGCACCCTTACCTCTTCTGGGAGAGAGGGCTCATACAAATGAAAGTAAGATGGAAGCTTCTGGTTTCTATCCGAAAAGTGTCTCCAAATACCATTTTGAAATCCAAGATGGCGACTTGCGGTTTCTGGAAAACAGTAGAAAATGGCCAAATACCACACAATATGGGTGTTTTCTTAACCCATAATGACGGTCAGGGGCCAGAAATTGTCTCCAAATGCCATTTTGAAATCCAAGATGGCGACTTCCGTTCCTGACAAATAGCCAAAAGTGACCAAACACCACCCAATATGAATATCACCGGATCCAGAATGATGCAAAAAGCTAAAAATTGACCTCAGGCACCATTTTGAATTGTAAAATGGCAACTTCTGGGAAACAGCCGAAAAAACCGAATACTACTACATATGAATATTGCCGAAATCAAAATGATGTCTAGAAGCCAAGCATTGACCATGGACATCATTTTGAAGATGACCACTTTCAGTTTGTGGAAAACAACGAAAACAACTGAATACCACCCAATATGGGTATTTCCGGAATAGAAGTCATGTACAAAAGCCAAAAGTCGAGGATGTTGTCATTCCGATAAAACCAATCATTTTAAACGATATAAACAAATCGCAAGGAATTAATGAATTTAGAATGTTGAAAATTATTAAATTTAACACAAAAATAGACGGGACGAAGTTTGCCGGGTCAGCTAGTTTAAAATAAAAAAAACATAGAATATCTAATAAAAAGAATAGAATATCTATAGATGTCTAAACTAGAAAAAAATATTAAATATAAAGAATAAGAAAAACTAAATTGTAGAGATTGTGAAACCCTCCCAGCTGGTCTTGAGGTACGATACCTAACAAGCCAGTCGTCGTATGTTCGAATCCTGGCTCGAGAGAGAGGCTGTTAGTGTAAGTTGGATCGTAACGCTAGCCCCGTATTTGTCCTGTACACTAAAATAGTTGGCCAGCATCGTACCTCGAGACCAACTAGAAGAGCATTATTATGCATGGAAGCTGTTCAAATACCAAAACGATTAAATCAGTGCTGAGGAGAGTAATAATAATAAGACTTAATTTGTGTTCTTTCTAGTACTCTACGGCCTGACCGTAACCCCAGCATCTTCATTACATTTCCATTGCATCGCAAGTATCTTTATTCAAGGCAACTAGTCTCCATTCATTCAGATCAGATGAACAGCTACAGTCAACCTTGTATAGGTGAAGAAGTTAACAAATCTGCCAGTCAACGTTAATTTACTAGATAGACACTAGTATAAAAGCGTCCCGATAAGATCGTTAAGGACCCAGAAACTAAACCAAACCAATCCACCAGATATTCTCTGACTGTGTACATGAGCCACGGAAAAAGGTGAAAATTTGTGGTTATTGTAAATTACCACATGGCGACAACGATAGAGCGCGTGTTAGTGAAGAAAAAGTTGCGTTGTTATCGTCGAAATCATCGGCTTCATTGCCTGTTTGCGACCAACTTAAGAACGCCGGAACGGAACACAACTGTGACGGAACCAAGAAAATGCATCGGTGCAAGGCAAAGGTAATTTTATCTGATCCAGATCGCGTTACCTTCACTAGCGTTCCATTGATCTGCGGCTGCTGTTGCTGCTGCTTGGATGACCCAAATGCGACGTAAACGTTGTTTTTTGTCTGATCTAGAGGTGCATAGCAGGAGCACAAGTGTTAATCAACAACAGTGAAGTTGCGTCCCCGATGGTAGAGATCGCTGCTTTTTATCACAGTGCAAAATGGTGCGATAAGTAGGACACCTGACTTAAAACCAGCCGAAGTGATTATAGTTGCTTTTCTTTTCTGTGTAGAAGTCGTTTTTTTTCTGGTGAAAAGATTTTATATTGGAAACGTCGGTGGACGTTAGCTAACTGTACGCTAGTTAAATGATGCACACTGGCGATGTTATTTTACGACGTTTCTCCTTTCATTTCTTTCTTTATAGATATCCTGTAACCTGTTTAATTTTTTCATGGCAATTTTTTTGTAAATTTTTCCCAACATCCTGCCGATTTTAGTTTTTAACTGTTTGCATCCGATAAGCTTCCTTCCATTGGTTTGTCAACTTTGACCGATTTTTCATCTAAAAAAATTCAATCAATCTGTTCTCTAACCATATTGAACAGTTTCATCGTGCAAATTGTCAATATTATAATATTGTAATATTATTCTAGGTCGTACTGAAATATCAGACGGTGATAGTTTAGTGCTCATCTTAAAAAAGGTGCAGAACTTCAGCGTTCTTTAATAAAGAATGTGAGTTACTCATCATATAATAGCTCTAAATTATTACCATCCAATATTCCATTGCGTAATAAGTCATAAACCGGTGCTCCGTTGTCTTCTAACTGCTTTTTGCATCACGTCCTACTCCAACATGGGGCGGGCAGAAAAAGTTTCCTCTGATTAATTTCGCAACAGAAATCGTTCATTCCATGGCGGACTTAATCAGCTGCTGGTTTCCGAGGCTGCAGCAGCATCATTGCCGGTGGGAAACCCAATTCAATCAATCAGCGTCAGACCGCTCTGTGAACGGGAAACGGCAAACAATATTCAATTAAAACTTACGCCAACAAATCTCACGAACTTCAATTAAAATTTTCGTCATAGTTTTACGTTTCCGACTTTTCCTTTTTGCAACCCGGCAACATTGCAGATCATCTCAAGACTCTTGAAGTGTCTTGAACTGCTGTTCGGATGGAAAAGTCTCTCCGAGAAATATCTTCAAGATTTATAGCTTTATGGTGCAGTTGGGGTCTGGAAGAGTTTGCCGTGAAGTGCCTTCTAGTAGGAGCGCATCGTCATCATAACGAACCGCGCGCTAGGCGTAGCAAAATAAAAGCTGGAACGGTTGACCACGACTGCGGCCGCTCTTTCTTCACCTACTTGCTAATTGAGCTAAATGTAGGTAATTTCAATTATAACGAATATTGCTCCTCCTCTCAAACCCCAGGGCTGGCGAATGTTTCAAAAGTCGAAACCCGGAGAAGTGCACAAATCGCGCTCAAGACGCTGAACGACACGAGACCGAGGAGTACCAACTCACGATATGACGGGAAAAGAATAACTTAAAAAAAGGGAAGATATAAATGATCTGTTGAAACAAATAGTAAAAGATAATTAATAGAAAAATATGAAAACAAGCGAACGACGAACCGCCCGGAGCAGCGAAAAAGCGACGGGAAATTTGCCGCATTTATTGTTCAATTAAACATAACCGATGGTTCCGGCAGGCAGGTTCCGAGCCGGGGAAGCTCACACATTTGGCTGAGTGAAACCGTGGTCACGATTCTTCTGTCTGGTCCCGCAGGCTGGCCGTCCGAATGCTGTGCGTCAGTCGTTCCGTATGGCAAATCGGAGCGATTAGCAAAGGTCGGATTTTTTTCCTGCCATTGTTGACAGGTTCGGTTCGTGGAAGATTCATGCAATGTTTGACGTTTGTAGACTGCCCACCATAAAACTTGCGCCTGGCAGCAAAACTAGAGCTGGTAGCGAACGGATTTTTGCAAGGTAAACCGGTTTGTTATCCCCAAGCCGAGGGTCAACACGTTGACGATGATTAGATCTTTCGTAAGCTTAAGCTCCACAAGGGGTCCTCCCTCTGTTTGCATAACGTTCTGATGGATTTAATATTTTCCTGGCAGATTAAAAATGGTAGTTAAACTTCGCCAATACCTTCTGCCAACATAAAACTGTTTGTGGTAGCTAATTCAACTTCAAACGGCGATAGCCTCATCCGTTGTTTGATGTCTAATCGTTTCCCCGGAACATCAAAAGCGCTTCCAGTATTGAACGGTATACCTGCGGACAAAAGCTTACGACGAGCAGAACAACAGCATTGTGCACCACCGCCGCAGAAAAGTCCTCCACAACAACCGTATTGTTCTGCGTCGTCACGTGTAGACTACTTTCAGGTGCGTGCTCGGTAAAATCAACATCTGTTGTGGACGCATAAAACAACAATAGGCCCCCGTACAAACAGACTCTGTTGCTTCTCTCGTTCGATGCCTACACGTTCAACACATAGACACACAGATTGTGCTGCAAACGAACCACTTTTCTTTGTTGTATGGCAGATTTTCCAAGGCAGCGCAGTGTGCGGGTTTATTTTTCCGTTTGGGAAAAATAAAACCAACAGACACCCATCTAATCCGAGCGAATGTCGTCATTTGGTGGTTGTCGTTCGGTTCGGCGAAAAATCTTAGAACGGCATCGCAGCTTGTTCTTTTTTATTCAACAATAGAATTTTAATTTCGCGCTGGTAAGCAATAGCAATACTGTGTATGGAAGGAAATTTTCTACGATGAATTTATTAGCAGAAAGCTATGAATGAAATGATGCTTTTAAACTATCGTGTTTTGGTTAAACTCTAAGGCCCTAAGGCTGCTGTTTTGCACACGGTTTTCTGATTTTTATATAGGGGTAAACAGGGTAAGACCGCCCAGCGGGGTAAGACCGCCCCCCGTAGTTTTACCACCAAGTTATATAATAATTGAAAAATTTCTTTAACATGTCTATTACAGTATAATTACATAACATTTTGCACCCCTTTCTTTTTTGATAGTGCGCGAACAGTCACAGAAATAGTCAAAAACAACCTTTCAGCTGGCAACCAGTCAATGCGCTATTGTTTTGCGGCAACGGGACTTAAGGTTTTTCTGTCCAAAAATTTATTGTTTTATTCGTGAATATACGTTTAACCGCTTGCCTGAATCTGTCTTCTTTCGAAAATGTCGAAGGCCGTGAGTGATCTTGTAATTTTGACTACTTTTTCGATGGAATATGAAAATGTTCCACTGGGGGTAACGTCACCCACTATACATGGGGTAAAACCGCCACGTGTACAACTGCTTGTTATTTTACTTCAAAACCCAAACGCCTCGACACTACAAAGGGAATATATGCAGGATCAGTAAAGCAATTTCAAGCCACATAAGACATCGATGTTAATCGACCACTTTCGATTTGGTTGAAGCTTTTCTAATAATATTTTTTTAACGCGACTAATTTTTTTAAAAAAGTAAACTTGTGTAAAAATGGTATTAATGAACAAAAATAATTTTATAGCCAGGACGGTTTCTTTGATCGATATGACGTCTCCAGCAGAGTTGAAAATAGCAGTTTTTTTACTTCCGAAAAAAAGTATACACTGTAAAAAAATTCAAAGAAAAGATATAAAAATAGAATTAATTTTTTTTTTAATTTATTTAAAAAAATCATGTTTTTGCCTGCAAAATCTGCAAAAGGTAAGCTAAAATTTGATGGTTGTTATATCATGGAGTAATAGAAATATTAACAGCTCAAATTTTGCAAAGAATTTTTTTGGGCGGTTTGTTTGATGTATAGAATCGTTGGTAATTTTGTTTCTCAAAAAAAAAAACATAAAAAAATTGAAAATATGAATAAAAAAATTATAATTATTAGTATTACTCCATACATATTAAGTCTTCAAAAAAATCATACAGACAGGATTACTGAGTTTCTATTTTTAGCTTAAAGACAGGTTTATTATAAATTGAATATTTTGAAAAACCCCAATTCTGGAAAATCTGTTTGTTTTGAAAACCACGAAAAGTTACCTAAATATTGATTTGAACTTGGATAATCAAAAAAAAAACAAAAAAAGTTAAAACTTAGGAAAACAATTTTTTTTTTCAGATTTTTTACAGTGTATATTTAATTAAAATAGAAAAAAAATACCATCTACAACTTTGTCAAAGATATTATACCGAGAAAATCAACCGCTTTGGCCCTTAAAATATTTGTTATCCCCAAAAAATAGTGGGCGATCTTACCCCGCTGGTGGGCGGGTTTACCCCGCATGAAAAAGATCTGCACATTTTCAATGAATTTTTAAAATTGAAAAAAAGGCTGGAAAATAAACAAAAATATTTCAGTTCTTATACTTTAAATGCGGGTATTGAATAGAAAAACCTCTTAGCGAAGAAAAAATGAAATTGCAGCCGCAACTTTTTTTTATAAACAGAAATGCTCAAGGGGGCGGTCTTACCCCGCTTATCCCTATCAGTTATTTTTCTAAGCAAATCGTGGTTTTTTGGGCTAAATGTGATTGTTTGGACAAAATACATGTTGTTGTCCATCGATTTTTGAATGATAAATAAAAATTGTTTCAAATTTGTTGAATGTAAGTGGGTACAAGGCAATGAGGCATACAAAGGTGAGGAAGAAGAAGACATTTGTCTGTGTTAATAACGAAAAAGAGGTAAACAGAAGCACGTGTTGGGGTTGTGACGTAGATCTTCAAAAACAAGAAAATGCTATTTGGAATTATGTTCCACATTGTTTAATGACGCAGGTAGGCATTTCCAGCCATAAACTGTCATAACTTGTGAAAATTTCTTGGAAAAAATGTACCGAACATTGATTTTTGGGCATTGTTTTTTGACTTCTACGTCATCACTGTAAACAAAAAAAAAAGCCCTTTAAACCCGAGACTCAAACCATCTCCATACCTTTTTATTGAAACAGTTTTTCGAAAGTTCAACTTTGAAGGTTATTTGAAAAATTTCAAAAACATCGAAATCAATCATTGGTTCTAAACGTTAACTAATCCAAGGGGTGACGGTGGCAAACCAGCCAGTGGCTGCAATAAAAAAAAGTTGACTAAGCTTTCTGTGTATCAAAAAAAAAATAATTATTTACCTTGCAGATTCGATAGCCATCAATTTTTTAATTTTCATTTCAACTTCGATTCACGCCCCGCCCGCCTCAAGGGGCACTGAAACACTAAGTGTTAAGTACTTGTTTATGCCTCCGTAACTTCAAAATTTCGTTTGCGTTGAACTGGATTACTTAACTGTGCATCATATACCAAAATCACAGACAAACAGACGTGCCTCTTCAATGAAAAATCCTGATTCATGAATCTTCGCCCTTGTTGGAAACATTACACTTATGCGCCACCAGGTGAGCTTACTATCTACTAGCCAATATTCGTAAAAACGGTTTTTGTCTTTGCTCATAATAACACTTGCGGCATTACAGGCGGTTTTTGGGTTTACTAATGACTGTGAACGCTTACTTATAGCAACATCAGCGGTATTGCTGCCTATCAAATAAAATTTCGAAATAATCGCTATTTTTTTGGACGAAGAAACCGTCATCAAGTGGCACATCTGTTTGTCTGTGCCAAAGCTGCAGTCTAATTACCCCCTGCTTCTTTTGAATATGTAGAATGTTTTTCTAACGAAAATTCGGATCATGATGAATTTTAGATGACAATAACCGATGTAAAAATTAGTAGATTCGAATCTTCGTTTCAACTTGCCCCGTAGGCGAAAATATAAGGGGCATGCTGAAATCCTGAAAAATATTGCCGAAATAGATACTCTTGCCGAAATAGAGTGTATTTCTTAAATCATTACACTTAATCAACAAAACATGCTTGAAAATCAGTTTTTGCGATAAGAATTCATGAAAAAATACTTTTCCAAACAAATTGAATGTTCTTGTAGAAATGTTTGAACTAAATTGACAAAGGGCAGAAAGTAAACAATAGCACAGCATAGTGATTCCAATGTATGTTGAGTGTTACTCACTGTTGACAAAAATAATTATAGCAATTCACTAAAGTCGCGTTTTACGCGGGGGATACGTACCGCGTAAAAAAACGTGTAAAAAACCGCGTAAAACCGCAGTTTTTTACGTGGAATCCGCGTAAAAAACTACGTAAGTTCCAGAATCCGCGTAAAAAAACCGCGTAAATTCCGGGATCCGCGTAAAACAAAACCCGCGTAAAAAGCGACCTTAGTGTCATCTCCAACGGCCGAAGTCTGCCTCAACGTAAAATTTTAGTAATAAAGGCTGTGTCCCGCGGAATAATAATGGAGTAATTGGTAAAACTGCAAAGTTCGGGTTCCCCTGATATCTAAAAAATTAAAGAAAAGAATCAACGGACCGCTCTAGGCAGGATAAGTATCGTTTTTTTTTTGGTTCACAACAACATTTATATGACACGGCACAGTACAAAAAATGCTTAACGGCGCCATTTAATATAGTGTCTTAATTTTCAAGGTATCTTAAAAACTAAAAGCAAATTTTTTATCCTTGCTGCCAACTACGAGCCAAATTTAATCCTAGAATTAAAACTAAAATATTTTTTTTGAATTGCTGGTTTTGTTGTTTACTGGGTATCTTGATGTTCCACTGAGCCAGGAAATCATGGAAGGCTTGTATTCCTCGGGCCCTGTCGGATTCGTGCGGGGTCTGGTTGTTGGTTCCAAATCTGAGGTCTAAGTGTGTTCTAGCCGTTTTGTTGGAAGTAGGCGGAGAGGAGTGGGACTATACTAGGGCGTGGATGGATTTCAGGAATACGTATAAGAGGGACATGTAGGATAGGTCAAGGCTCGCCAAGACGTCACGAGCTGTCTACTAGAGATGGTCGGGTTTGGCAATTTTCAAACCCGTACCCGACCCGTACCTGAATTTTTTTTTCGGTTGAAACCCGAACCCGACCCGAACCCGAAACTTTTTTTTTCGATCAAACCCGAACCCGACCCGAACCCGAAAATTTTTTTTTGAGGGGTAGATTTTTTGTACCAATTTGAGGCTGCCCTGAAGCTTTTGGCCTCGAATGGTATTGAAATGCTAGTGTTTTTGCAGTTGCATGAAATTAGACATCATAATCTTACAAAAATGCTTATTTGATATAGTCGGGTTTCGGGTTTTCAGACCTAAACCCGTCCTTTTTTAAACCCGAACCCGAAATTTTTTTTCCCACCAAACCCGAACCCGACCCGTACCCGACACCTTCAAAAATTTTCAAACCCGAACCCGACTCGAACCCGACGGATACGGGTCGGGTTCGGGTTTCGGGTTTGAAAACCCGAAACCCGACCATCTCTACTGTCTACCTTCGGCCTACAGGGAAGCTATTAATTTAGACCTGGCGTCACGGTGTACGGGGCATGACCAAACAACATGCTCTATGTCGAGATAACCTTCACCGCAGCCACGGATACCACTTTCACCGAGCCTAATACGACGGAGATGCGCGTCAAATCTATAGTGGTTGGACATAAGCCGAGACATCACGCAAATGAAATCTCGACCTACATCCAGCCCCCTGAACCACGGGTTAGTCGATACCGTGGGTATAATTGAATCTAACCACCTTCCCAGTTCCCCTCTGGTTCAAAAATTTTGCCAACTGATGATCGCATTCTAACGTACAAGCAGGGCCGGCGGTTCATGTGGGTAGTGTGGGTAGTAGTACCCATTCGGAAAATGTCTCTGTGTGTACTTACCCACACGGAATTATCCCCCTCCATTGCTTACTACCCACTCGGAAAAATAATGTGACGCCGGCCCTGCGTACAAGTGCAAAAAATTCATTAAAAGCAATTGGTCTTTCATAAATGTGACCGTTTATCGCGCCCACCTGAGCCAGGGAGTCCGCTTTCTCACTGCCCGGTATCGAGCAGTGAGAAGGGACCCCTCACTTAGGTAAGCTGAGTAGATTTTTCGGATAAAGCACTCAAATGTTCCCGTATTTTCCCCAGAAAATGATAAGTATCGTTATATTTTCGAAGTTTTTGTTTATTTTACGATCATTTAATCTAGCCACAAAACTATCGACCAAGAAGTAAAATTAGATACGCCCGCAGCGCCACTGCCGTTCGCTGGCGGGTAAACGAACTAGCTTTTTATTCCATAGTCAGCGAGATGCTTAGATGCATAACAGGAGGAGGGAAGAAGGGGAAGTTGGTAAGATCGTTCTAAACTGTATTAAAGAAGCTCATATGATCAAATTATATTAAATACGCGCCACTAAAGCAAATTAGTTTGGAAGTGTGAATACAATGCTATATCCAATAGAAATAACAACGTATTCATGCGGGGCTTAGTGTTTATGAAGGTGCCCTTTGAATGTACGTACGCATTCTTGAAATGGGTCATTGGATGAACATTAAACCACATACATAGATCATACGTAATACTGGCGATTTTTGTTGGTACACGTTGCCCGACAGTACCCCGTACTCCATCCTGTCCAACTGCTCGACAAGTAATAAACGAAATAAATTTTCTTTTTTCGGCTCTATCGAGCCTCAATGAAAATCCCATAAGGAACTGTCAAAAAGTTCTTTACAATATCAATGGAGCATTTTTCGAGTGGAAACGAGCCAAATGCAGGACTGCGCAGGCACACTGCCTTCATAAACTACTTAAACAGTGATTTTATTCAGAGGGTGGTGCCATTCGAGTAGATCATTTTGTACCAACTTTTTTGGAAGATTTCTTCCTGAGTGTTACGTATGTCTTATGTATGTGATTAAACTGTCACCTTCCATTTCCAGGACTAAAAATATTTGCATCTATATATTATGTGATGCATTAAAAAATTAGAATAATAATAATAATTATAGTCAAAGCATGTAAAACAATCTTGAAAAAATCTACCGAACATTGTTTTTTTTGCGCATTTTTTTGTAGTTCTACGTCATTGTCAACATTGATGACGTACAACAAAATTGCCCTTTAAACCACGATCCATGCCTGTTTGGGCCTAGTTTATTTTCGATAAAGTCGACACAGGATTTTGTTCTCTTCTCGGAATTGATTTATAGCAATAAAAATGTGTTTATTATTACTAGCTTTTCATCCCAAGTAACAAAACTGGTTATGTCGAAGTTTTAAAAGCACTTTTTTGGCTGTATTAAGCACTATAAAACCAATATTGTTACTCAGGATGTGCTTTAACTTCTAACACCTTTTGAACAAGCTTCCTTTACTGCCAAAAAGGTAAGGTTAGGTCAGGGTACGTGAATGACAAAATATTCTGGATTGACTAATGCATCAGTATATGACAGGCTATGACGTGCTAGCTTTAAAAATAGCATGGAAACCGTAGAAAATGTATCAAAATTAGTTGTTTTATGTTCTATTATTGCTTAATGTACCATCTGCCGGAGTGATATTAGGGGTAAGAATAAGCCAAAATGAGAAATGTTTGTATGTGAAATTACGTAAAATTTCTAGAACCTAATGCCTATAATTGAATATATATACAGCATGAAGTAGTCCCCGTGGTTCTGTGGTTAGCGATGTCGGTCGGTTAGCTCTCCCACACGGTTATGATATCGGGTTCGATTCCTGATCTTGACTCAGCACTGGGGCACGGTGTATCGTTGTACTTATCCTACAACATGCAAAATGTCCCGATAACAATATTGATAACGAATTCTCTCTAATCTAGTTAATCGAGACCGCATTAGTCCCCCAGGCTACCGTGCGATATTGTTGTTGTTGTTGTTACATGATGATACATGACAGATTTATTCACAACTTTGAATGGAATAAAGATAGTATTAGTGAACTGTTTTACTTGAATAATGCTTCAAAGTACAAGGTGAAAAATACGCGCAAATCACGTTATCAACAAAAGTCTCATGTAAACTAACCCGATAAAGAAATTACATCAACTTAATGTTCAAATAATATTTTAGAATTTCGTCTTCAATTTGCTTAAAAGATATTACATTGTGCTAAAGCGATTCAAAACTTCTTAAGTAAGCCAGTGGAGGTTGTAGGTCCTGTTGAGTGTAACATTCGCTCGTACTAGAAATTTTCCAAACACCCCTGAAATTTGAAGTTACAGTCAAAATACCGTTTTTAGACCTCAACGCATACATTTTTTAACTCGTCATTTCTCAACCGATTCATAATGTTTTTTACTGTTTTGGAAAGGGGAAAGCCTTACTTTTCACCTTTACTACTCAACATGTTTTTGTTAAATTAGTACATACTTGTATATATTTTGAATATTCTATCCCTCCCCTTTCCAAAACTGCTAAAATATTGGAAATCGGTTGAGAAATGACCTAGTTAAAAAAATTGTTTGCGCTGAGGTCTAAAAAACGGTATTTTGACCATAACTAAAAATTTCAGGGGTGTTTGGAAAACTTCTAGTATGAGCGAATGTTACACTCAGAAGTTCTTGCACTTTTGTTTTCATTTGTAGCATGGTGTTATGTAATAAACCTATCTTGATTCAGGAAATATTTTTTTCCACTTACACTTACACGTACACTTTTCGAGCTGTTCTGGGGCGACTTTGTGCCAAGCTATGATGATCGAAGCAGTGTACGCAATTCACATTCACGACAATTCACGACTATATCATACCTTACCTTACCAACCTCACCAATAGCCGTGGTGACTCGTACTGTATCAAAAAGTTTTCGCCATGTTGTTCGTTTTTGGGCTGTGTTTCGCCAGTTCCCCAGGCGTCTTATCAACCGCGAGTCTCCTTCGATCTGGTCGAACCATCGTGCACGCTGCGCCCCTCTATTTCTGGTGTCGGTAGGGTTGCAGAAAAGAAGTGATTTCGCAGGGTTGTCATCCGGCATCCTTACGACGCGACCAGACCACCGCAACCTACTGACTTTCGCCAGGTGTGCAATGGGGTTCTCTCCAAAAAGCGCGTGCAGCTCGTGATCGTCTGTCTGTACTCCACCGTAGATAGTCCGCAGCACTTTTCGTTCGAAAACTCCAAGAGCGTTAAGGTCCTCTGCGAGAAGCGTTGTTGTTCCGATTCCGTAAAAGGCTACCAGTCTTTTCAGGGTTTTGAGCAGCGTCAACTTCGTGCGTCATCGCTCTCGACTCGAACGAAGTGTCTTCCGAAGTGAAAAGCAGGCATGATTTCCAGCCTGGATGCGTCTTTGGATCTCTTTACTAGTGTTATTGCCGACGGTCACCAGTGATCCCAAATACACCAACTCGTCGACCACCTCAAGCTCATCGCCGTCTACAGAGACATGAGTTGGAAGGCTGATGTTGTTCTGTTTCGTTTCCGACGCATTTATTCGCAGTCCGATTCGTCCGGCTTCGGCTTTCAGTCGGGCGTGTGTTTTTACCGCTGTCGCAAAGTTACATGTTATGATGTCATCCGCGAAGCCCAGAAGCTGAACAGACCTTGTAAAAATAGAAAAAGGGCGATGTTGAACAGCAAACAGGGAAGTCCACCTTGTCTTAACCCTCTGCGCGATTCAAATGGACTCGAGAGTATCCCCGAAACACGCACGTAGCACATCACTTGCGCCATGGTGGCCTTGATCAGTCGAGTCAGTTTATCCGGAAATCCGTTGTCGTGCATGATCTGCAATAGCTGTTCTCGATCGACTGTATCGTAGGCCGCCGTGAAGTCGATGGAGATGTGATGTGTAGACACATTGTACTCGCGACATTTCTGTAAGATCTGTCGGATCGAGAAGATCTGCTCCGTAGTCGCACGGGCTCCCATGAAACCTGCTTAGTACTGGTCCACGAACCCCCTGGTTAAAGGTGATAGACGACGGAATAGGTTCTGTGAGAGTATTTTGTAGGCGGCATTGATAAGCGAGATACCGCGGTAGTTGAGGCACTCCAGCTTGTCGCCCTTCTTGTAGATGGGGCAGACGACTCCCTCCATCAACTCGTCTGGCGGTTTTTCCTCCTCCCAAATCCTGGAAATAACCCATTGCAGCGCTCTAGCCAGCGCCTCTCTCCCATGTTTAAAGAGCTCGCTCGGCAGTACGTCTTAGCCTGCGGCTTTGTTGTTTTCAAGCTTCCCGATCTCACAAAGAACTTCACGGACATCGGGCGTTGATACTCGGTCATCTGCTGCTGGTGCTCCTAGGTCAGTTCCTGCTCCGCTTCTGTTTACTGTTTTGCCATTCAGGTGTCCATCGAAGTACTCCTTCCACCTGTCGACCACCTCACTGGCATCCGTAGGAAGGTTCCCGTCCACGTCGTTGCACATGTCGGCTTGCGGCACATAGCCTCTGCGAGACTGGTTTACCCTCCCATACAACTTCCGCGTATCACTGGCACGGTACAGCTGCTCCAGTTGCTCATGTTCACGATGCTCTTGCTGGCGCTTCTTTCGTCTGAGAATACTGGTTATGTCGTTCCGTGTCCGTTTGTGATAGGCCTTGTTTTCTCTCGTTGACCTGCCCATTTATATCGCTGAGGTCCGGTTCTTCTCATTCACTGCTGCCTCGCACTCCCCGTCATACCAGTCGTTTCTGCCACTCGGTGCTTCCCACCCTAGTGCCGTCGTTGCGGTCTTTCCATAGCTGTGCGAATGCTGCACCAGCCGTCTTCGAGAGGCTGTACCGCTTCGAGCTGTTGCACGTATTCTTCCGCAGTCTGGGGGTCTCAGAGCTGCTTGATATTAAACCATGGAGTTTGGCGATGTCGCACGTGGTATACGGTCGACAGTTTTGAGCGCAAAATTACCGCCAATATCCGCACAGCGATTGTTGCGTACGTTTGTAATGCCTGAGAAGAACCGGCCGTCGATGAGAACATGATTAATTTGGTTTGCTGTACGTTGGTCTGGTGATCTCCAGGTGGTTTTGTGGATGCCCTTTCCGGGAAAGAAGGTACTTCGGACTGCCAGTCCTCGGGAAGCTCCGTAATTTACGCATCGCTGGCCGTTGTCGTTTGTCACGGTGTGCAGGCTGTACGGTCCGATCATCGGCTTGTATATGTCTTCCCTACCGATCTGAGCGTTCATGTCCCCGATGACGACTTGATGTCTCTACGCGAGCAGCTATCGTAGAGTTTCTCCAGCTGTGCGTAGAAAGCTTCTTTCTCTACATCGGATCTTCCTTCATGAGGACAGTGTATATTAAGAATAGTGTAAGCGGAGCTGCGTAGCCGCATTACATTACACACACAAACACTGATAAAAAATAGTAATAAGCAAACCACTTCTCAATAGCGGTGTTGCTAATAATAGAAGTGCGGGATACTACAGGCACCCGGGCATATCCGGAGTGATTCGCGATTAGGGCGCAACTAACAAAATGTAAACAAATTGTTTTATTACACCATTGGTTTCGAAAAGACTCACAAAATTCATGGCAAGGAAGGATTTTGTATGAATCGATAAAATTATTTAAATCAAGTTCTTATTGAAGGGCGACAAAACAGTTTACCCAAAACAAAAGATACTTTGGAGCTAGGCCCTTTACATTGTTATGAAGCAACGGGCTTATTCGCGAAATATTTCGTAAACAAGCGACAGTACAGAGCGGAGCAACATTGTTTTCAAAATAAAGGCGCATTTAAAGAGGCGCAACTGAATAAAAAACAAAAACAAGGCGAAATAGAGGTGGGTGAATCTCCTTGTCAGAATGCTTTAAGGCTCACTTGAAAAGCGTTAGAAGAAAAGCGCAGATTTTAGTCATAAATGCACGAATTAAATGTAGAATTGTTAGGAAACTATAAGACTATAGGTTTATTTTACGCCGATTTTTGGTATTGATGTTAATGTTAGTCACTTTCTTTGAAATTACGATTTAAAAATGTACTTGCAAATTTTCAAACTGATGTTCCCCAATGTTTATCTTTTCCCAGTTGCGCCCCTATCGCAAATCACTCCGGATTTTGGCCGCAATGATGAAGTCCATAGAAGAAAAAAAGGATAGTGTAGTTGTAGAACCGGCCTTTTATTTTCAACAAACATAACCTGTCGCTAAATCCAATATCCCACGCAAATTTGCTTACGGTTACGTAGCTTAACACA
The DNA here is from genome assembly GCF_029784165.1 of Wyeomyia smithii. Taxonomy (NCBI): domain Eukaryota; kingdom Metazoa; phylum Arthropoda; class Insecta; order Diptera; family Culicidae; genus Wyeomyia; species Wyeomyia smithii. Next base: position 56,160,919 of record NC_073694.1, read on the forward strand.
TGTGAAGCTGCGACACCTATAAGTGAATTTAATTTGTTTAATCAACAACTTCACTCGTAGTCCGAAGTATTCTAAATCGAGTGCGTTTTCAACCGTATTCAGGCAACGTTTTGCTTTTCAATTGTTCAATTTCTAACAGCTCCGGATCACAATCATCTACAGCCGGTGCTATCCGATTGGCAAACCTGAGCAACCGAACGAAGAAAGCTTGTACCTATAGTGTACCCACCTTTCTTCATCGAATCCACGCCGTACAAATCGGTTTGTTTAATGCTTTACTCAATCTGGAGCGCGGGTTTATTGGAGGAGAAAATTCATATCAGCCCAATCAAGTTGTGAAATCTTTTGCTGAAATGTCACATTTGGCGGTTTTCTTTGGCGGATTCTTGGATATGTCAATGGCTTTTGCCCATCGAGCCTCGCAGTGCAGGGGACCGCGAACCGAATCAGCTTGGGCGTGGGTTGAGTTGGAAGACAGAGAAGGAAACGATGAAAATAAATTTTCAACGCGAATCCACAGCAACTGCAACGAGGACAACTGGTACAGAGTGTTCGAACTATGGCTTCTGATTTTGATACATATTTGATGTTTCTTCGTGGAGCGTGTCGGTTATGAATAAGCTAATACAGCTTGTACGAAAACTTCGGGCAAAGAAATTTATCAACAGCGTGGATAATAGAAACACCCTGTCACAGCGGGAAAGCGAAATCTATCCTCCATAGTTGCAATGCGGCATCAAGCCACACATGCGAAACGGTTTTTCTTGTTTCCAGCTAGGCTGCGCTCGTTCGTGGGTTGGCTTTCGTTATTCTTTTCCTTCTCAATTGGCTCAACATAATGATCTCTATTTTCATTTTGTTGCAGATTTGACAAATTTCAATTTTCCAAACTCGACTATATATTTTATTCATAATCCTCTTAGCCTGGGTTAGAAGATTTATTTGCCTGTCGGTTAGTTTCCTGTTCGTTGAGTGCAACGTTCGATGTTTTCAGTGAAAGAAAGCCCACCGCACAGCACTGCACTGCATTTGTGCATTTTGGCATTGGCAACCGTAGGAAAACGTATGAATTTGTAATGGAGTCGGAAGAACGATGAATGGAGCAGCCAACGAATTGTTGATTGGAAACTAATAACAAAGGCCGGAGCGGTTTCAGATTCCGGATTAGGTTTCTTTCCAGCTAGACTTCGTGGACGGTGACTGCTTTTCCAGAATCAGTGTTTGACAATTCGGTATTGTGGGTATTCTCATCTATTATGTTGTTACAAATTGATATTCAATCGACAATTTTTTGGATCCGATCGATGAAATTCTACTAAAGTGGGTGATATTTTTAATGGGGATATAGTAGAACCTTAAAGAACATGAAAGAAAATCAATTATGTGAAATAAAATAACAGAAATCAACGAATGAAAAATAAAAACTCAATGAAAAAGACCTAAAATATGTAAAAAATTAAAATGGTTGAATAATAATTTTTGATCAACATTATTATTATCTGCATCAACATTGTCGATATTTATTTTTTTTAAATCTTAACCAATCGGGAGGTTCATTGTCCTCGGATCTATTCCTCCAGACTGGACAAACATAATAAAATCCAAACCCAATCAATCCTGCCCTTCTGAGTTTACTACGTGATAGTTAATTTTTGTGCAATAAAAGCAAAGAATCATTCCCCGCGCTGTAATATTACAAACCAATTTGTTCACCTGCAACACATGCATTGTGTAAACTTTTTTACCCGCTCCCCGCAACCGACTGGGTCAATCCCATTAAACGCGCTAGTATTTTGAGTAAAAACGAGCAACAAACTACGAGCCGGAACGATACAGATAATGAAATAATCTAATACCTACATCATGAATTTCGTGATCAAGATCATCATCATTATCCGTTACGATCTGAGCTGAAGTGCGCTGCAATAACATTTCTTTTCCCTGTTCCGACAAACCGTCGGTTTTTATTTGCTCAGAAGTTTTTTGCTCGCTCTCGGTTTAATTTATTATTAAGGTAAAATGTGCGATCGTCGCGGGCTTCATGGGCTCCAACCACGAGAGTAAGAATTCGTTCACTCACCGCACTTTCTAGACACAACATCGGAACGAACCGCACCTCAGAATCAGAAGACAGAAGCGGAAACACGGTTTTGAACTGCATCAGGCTGCCTGTGCCATCAGCGAACTTGTTTTTCAACAACAAAGAATAGAGATCAAATGCAACCGCGAAGCGCAAAGCCCAAAACAGAAAAAAATCTGTCGGCTTCCAAAGTAATTCTACCCGTGAATCGTGTGCCAAAGTACGACCAAGAGACGAAAAATTACAAAGGAGGGAAGGAGTAGCGGCAGCACCTGACACATAATCCTGAGAGAAGAAACAAGGAAAAAAATAATGTTACAAATTCGCACGAACGAATCGCCTCACGAGATTCATTGTTTGCAATGACCTTGATTGATACTATCCCATTTTTGGACGCATAACAATCGCTGCTTATGTCTCAGTTTTCAAAATTCCATTCAACTGAAAACGGACGCCCGATAGTTTGTTGCTCGCACCGATTACCGAGCTGCCCCACTAACAAACAGAAGCTGAGCTATCAATAAATTGATTTACATTCAAATTTCACATTTTGAAAGCTTTGGGATATTTACGACACTCTTATCCATTCCGGTCGGGCGTGTATCACGTTCGAGAAATATGACCAACAGAAGGATGTTACCCGTTTCCTACCCCTCCAGCACGATACTATGAGGGGGCAGCTGCAATCAATTGCACTCAGCAACATTTCTACTCTCGCTTAGTTCTTGCTCTGTCTCTATGCTGCTGTCTCGATCCCCATTTCATCATAATGACATACAATTTGATGTGTACCCGTGCACATGAATCCATCATGGAAAGCTCCCTCCTCGGGTAAATTCGTACAGGGTGCCGGAGGTCAAATTCCTAAATCTTTGCGAAACACTACTCTGAGTAAATCACAGAAATCAGACTGCTCTTTAGAACATTACCAGAATAAAATTATGATTCAAATTCAGCATTAGCAATAATAAAAGCTGATAACTCGCTTGGAAGCATATTGCCTGGAGAACGCGTTCAAAAAAACCTTAACAAAATCGTGTACTTCAAAAAACCAAATGTATAGATGACAAAAACGACAGAAAATTTGCCCGCAGCCCTAGCACGTTTCAGCCTAATCAATGTTGTTGGGAAACCATGTTTGAACATTATCTGCCACAGCTCATTGCGTTTCACTAAATTGTACGCCGTCTTGAAGTCTATAAACAGATGATGTGTTCACAAGTTATGTTCTATAAACCTGTCGAAGATCTATCTCAAGGCTCGATCCCGACTTTGAAAAGTTTGGCCGGTAAGCCGTCCTTCACAGCGGCATTGTGGTTCTTCAGCTCTTTGCAAGCATTCGTTAGCTGTTCCCAACGCCTGACCACCTGCGACTTATCGGTAGTCAATCCCACTACACGTAACGAAGCGAAGGACTCCTTTTGTATGGCCTCTTGAATGGCCTACTGCCTTATCATATTTGCCTTCGGCAGCTCTGTGGTCAAGACGCCCGCACATGCCAGTTCGAGCAGAACCCTAATCTGCTAATCGTTGTCCTTTTTCTTTTGCCAATTGTTACAATTTACATTATCCTCTGGATAGCTGACATTTTATTTGGCTTTGCGTCTTTCTAGGCTCGCGCAATGCCTAGTCTCGTGCCGTCTTAGATGTAGCTAACGAGACACCGCGTTTTGTAGTTCAATCGTTTACTCCGCATCAGTCGCTGAACAGAACAAATTTCCCTCGTTTTGAGTTAAACATTTACTCGAGAAAACAGCAGAGAACTCTTCGGGACTTCATATATGTAATGTGAGATGTGAATGGGATACACATGTTGGATGTTACAGGTCGCTAATTGATTATATTACAGATTTAAATTTTGAGAACTGCAAAGAGCTGAAACTATTTATTGTGATTTACCGGCTTATTAATTTAGATTTTTTAACTAGCTGACTAGCCAGCATTTTCAGATCAACAGTCTCAAAATTGTACTATTTTATGGTTTTTGATTACCGGTGAATCAGTACATAGAGTTTAAATTATCAATAATTTAGTCATACGCTGATAATCATGCGACGGATTGACTTAATTGTCATCAGTGGAAAATCAAACTCCGGACAGCCTTTCGAAAAGAATGTTACTACATCATATATTTCCATTACACCTACTACAAAAGTTGAAAAGTTGGTGAATAAGATCCACGCGAACAAAGTCCTATCTTATCCGAAACATAAGCCTCAAACTCTTAAAATATTGGTTAAGTGACGCATTCCTATTAATGAGAAATCCTCTTTGTATTTACAAACAAAAAAATACATCAAACAATACTCTCTACTAAGTAAATGCATAAAATGTGAAAGATGGGAAAGTAATACAGAATAGCGTGTTAGATTCGTCGAGTTATCGGTGTTGCGGTGGTGTATTGGGAAACGCATCTGACCGGCTATCAAAAGTTGTGGGTTCGAGTCCCACCTGCTGCACTATTTTTTTCGTAGTTTCTACTCTCCTATTTTCAGCTAATTTATTTTTCCATCATCATACCTACATTTTCTGCCCTAATAAAAATTTTGAGAAATAGCATAACTTGTCTTAATGTCAATAAAAATAGTAACATTTACTATGCTGAAGGTTGGAACTGGCCGTTTTAAGAATTCCAGCCCTCAGCCTGTAGAGATACTGGATTGCAAGTAGTACACCCAATCAGACTGTTTTCGCGTGACTTTCGCCGGGATTATTCTGCTATGCTATGTGCTCCTGGACAAGAAGCATCTACCCGTGCGCTTGTTTGTACTGCGGGTAATGAACTGATACATGTGCAAGCAGTTTTGTCATACGACAACCCACTGCGCAATAAAGAAGGAGGTGCTAAAGAGAGCCCCTATTGTGCATACCTTCGCAGAAATTCTCCGAGAGGCCGCTGCCACCAAACTTGTTTCCCCGAACCTTTTCGAGGTTACGTCGTCCGATGAGCCTGACTATGATTTAGTTGAAGAATCTTGTTTTACTGAACCCGGGAAGTCTAGGAAGAGGAAAAAAACTGTCTTCTGCTAAACTTCCTAGGAAAGGTCAACATAGATTCCCATATGAAGTCACAGATACTATGAAAACTGAAAGCGGCGTTGAAAACTCGAAGCAAACTCCTCCGGAAGTGGCTAAGCTCTATTCCTGCAAAGAGTTTCCAGCACTTTCAGAAACATCAAATTGCTAAACTATTCCTTCTTTTTCGTCCAAGATTCAGCTAAAATCTAGACTGCCGAAGTTATCAGATATTGTGGACTGGATTTTTGAAAATTTCAGCTTAACTGATCCCCTTGAAAGTCTTCTGGTGGCATTTTTAATTGGTTGGACACGTGTAACTTTAGGGAGCTCCGTAGCCGCAAGGTTACAGAGTCCGCTTTGGTAAGCGGGTGGTCGTGGGTTCGAATCTTAGTAAAATCAGGCAATTTGGTTGTCAAAGGACTTTTATCATGGGTTTATTCTCGGGCTCCCCACCACGTACCCATCCTTCAATCTGGATTCTACAGTACCCTTGTTGACTCTCCTCCTTATAAAAAATAAGTCCCTATTATAATAAAACTGGTGTGAGTAACAAATGAAGGTTCTCTCCAGGGAATTGTAATTAGGCGATATTGTTGGGATGGACAGAGGCTCGGTATAGTAGAGCAGTAAAGCTTGAAACTGAAAGGTAAAAAAAACTTAAAAAAAGCGTCACAATTTTCTCGCTAAATATTTTTAATTTATTGTTTTTGGTTGAAACAGTGTTATATAAAGTTAGTTTTCACCGAAAACCGCCTTCCGTATTTAAAGAAACAGCCGACATTAGTCAACACGCAGGTCGCAGTATTAGTCAAAGTGTATAAAGATCAAGCGGATTAAAATACCACTTAAAACTTAGGAAGTAATTGAAACCGCCATAAGGAGAAGTTTTCGCTACAGGATCCAACGAATGTCCTTTGAATTTTTCTCTTCAATTTATTTAAGCTGAGTGATACTCGACAGATGAGTATGATCGATTAAGGACACAAAATAAGGATTGACTGAATAGGATCTGGATCGAATTGTAGATGGTGAGAGCGTTCTTTTTCTAGCTTAGTATTTCTCTGTAATTATGTTTAATATTAATGCAGTACGGCAGGTGGATTTCTGCAGATCTGTATCGCGTGGTTTGTAGAACTTATTAAAAGTACAAATCAAACTAACTCGATAAAAATTCATCGGTTTGCTAGTACATATATTCAAACAACGGATTCCGATTCAGCATACGTTCTCGTTCCACATTGCCTATCATGGCAAATCCTGAATTTGTCTCACCCCATCTTACTAAAACAAATAACGGATTTGATCGCGCAATAGGCTTCTGAATTTTCAAGTTTGTATTTCGCATAATATGCATCAGTTATCATAAAGTTACCAGAGCTGTACCTTATTAAAACAATTCATATCCTGTGATACTCGTAGAGATGCAGTGGTACCCGCGGTCTCTAAACAAAACGAGTATCACCATCCCTTTCCTTCCCAAGTAGTACCGCCTTTTGGTCGTGGCCGGCGTCGTTATTGGTCAGTGGTAAAAGTATTGTGAACCAGTGAAAATTGCACGATGAGTATGTAATGCTAGTCCCAAGCACCATAAATCTGGTTCATTTTGCAATTTCCTTAGTTCGACCAATCACGGAGTGCAACTACGGGCAGTCTACCTAAGCTAAGCTAAGCTAAACTAACAAGAAACATCATCCTAAATCTTATTTACTAATCAATATTCCTTCGAAAGAGCGAGTAATGGCGCTATAACCATAAGCTTAAAATGCTAGGACTAGAGTTAGTACTCAGGTTCCAACCGTAACAGTTGAAGCGTGTAAAGGCGCTATATCGTTGGTTTTGAAACCCGAACATAAGGAGGAAATACTTATGTTCCATCCCAGGAGATTGGTCAACAAAGGAGTGTAATTTCTTAGCTTTGTCACTCCCAACGAATTATATTACTTCTTACATACGGATCGGTTGGTACGGATTGTTCCCGTTCTTAGATTACATTGTATTATATTGCGCTACACAGTAGGCCTGGCCGTTGACAAGAAAAATGTATGGAAATCATTTTTTGAAAAAATGGTGGATATCATTTTCCAGGATCCTTTCAAGTACTGGCTGTGCTAGTGTAGACTAGACTAGACTAGACTAACACTAGATTAAACTAAACTGTAATTTAATTAACACTAAATCTACCGTTGAAAGATAACAATAACAACGTCGTTAACTAAAAAACATCTTCCTTTTATCCTCCGCTAATCGCTCCAGCGCTGATTCAGTAAATTTTCCACGATTGTTGTTAACCATCTGCCGATGAACACTCAACAAGCAGAGAGCACTCAACCATTGTTGACCTCAGCCAGGTTTTCACCCGACGTAATGAGCTGAACGAGCGCTCAATCGTGCTTGTTTTACATGGTGAAGCAAGTTCAATTTTATTTGCTTTCTCAGTCGCAGGTAAGAACGAACGGGCTTCAGCAAGCAAGTCTATAAGATCCCGGTCTTCCAAGTTCTTACCGTCTGCTCTCATGCTGTTGCAATGTTGATACCAGACTTCCACCTCTCCAACAAAATTGTTAACGTCATAAAATAGTAGGAAGGTGGTATCCGTGATACGACCGCATAGTTGACGTAGGACTACAATAGTTTAATATTTAGCTTTGAGGCTCTGTTTGATTTGAGCTCGTTTTACTTCTAGCACGGTTCGATTTTGGCACACATGTGCCAAAACGAGCGATTATGTCTAAACACATTGCTTAGTCTTCTTGATTATTTCAACAAATTTAAGCTCAACATCCTCCAAAAGAAAGGTATTTTGGTTCTTTATGTTGCCAAAGCGAATGACCGGAATTGGTAAAACGGTTCCTGGAACATGACAGTACTAAGCCTCTAATTACTCGGGTAGTAATATCAAGTATCTAGGTTATCAGCCTCAATTCATCAAGCTTGGAACTAAAACTAGGTCATTGGTGGAAATATCTATGAAAAACGTTATGAAAAGAGAACCGTTCATTTTTGGCAAATTCTGCCATGTCGTGTTTGGCAAAATCAAACGGCGTCTGTATTTTGATTATTTATTTGCAGCACTCTATTTTAGAAGAAAAAATATTCTCTTCAACATTGATGAATATCTTTCATTCTAATACAGTCAATTTACTTCAATACGCGAAAAGGCAAGCTTCTATACAGACCTAAATTGAGTACGATTTAGTAGAAATTAAACAATATTTATTTGTTGTTATGGCTCACTCTCCAATCACCAAGCGGCAAAGATGTCACATAATAAAATTTTCCTGCAATTACAAGTTTGTGGAAAAAATAACGATAAAAAATTACAGTTTTTGAACAAAAATGTTATTCACAGAAAATTTAAAATGAACATGAGAAAAACAGAATGTAGAGTTTAAAAATAAACAACGCATTTTATCTGTACAATGAACCTAATTTATATACCCTGCTATCTGCCTCTACCGACACGTACAGAATTTTGCTGTCCCCGGTGGCGCAGCGTATTTTGCGAATAATCATATTGAATTCTGATATTTGCTACTACATATACGAAACAAGAAGAAGACGACAATTTAAACGGCAATTCGATTGTATTCCAGATCGCCAAACGATACCTACGCGCTAACCCAACACGCCCCATTGTGCGTCGACAACCGCAATGTAGCCTAAACTTGGCTTGGCTGCACACAAATGGATATCGAGTTCTACTGTACTGATAGACGACGAGTGACCAGTGCTCTATTCATACATTGCTCGATGCAGTACTGTTGCCTGTGCCAGCATGTTTTCCATCAAGACATCAGTTTTAATAACATTCTGACAGCTGAACGTGAAACTGTCTGATAGTGGAGGTGGTAACGAACTTTCCGAAAAAGTTTCACCTTCAAGACATCAATATAGTCTAGGCTCATAGAAGCAAACGTTAGTTGACCTATTGGGACGGGGAGATTCTGTCAAATTTTTTTTTGCCACTGCTATACGGGATATCACACCAACCAGTTGGTGTCTATTCATGAAGTCTGTGCCAGGGGTGCTCGCATGTGATTGGTACATTGTTCGTGAAAATTCGACATTGAAACTTTTATTCAATTTTCACTGTTAAACAATTAAATGATAATGATAACTGAAGAATCACAAAATTGTCCATCATTTTATCAATCCAACGATATATTGATTATTGTAATCCATCATGTGGTTACATCAGTATCACCGTTTGAAGTCTTTCATTCCAACGTTACACTTTGGTTTTAGTTTCCGCAGAATGTATCTCGATATAGTACGGTTAGACGTAGTCCTACGTCAAAAATACGAAAGCTCCAGTTTTGCACTTTAATTCTTCTAACGACATGCGTATTACGTTAACAGGATGCAGCGAGGACAACGCGTAGGCAAGTGCACTATCTTCCATGAACCGTGTTTCCTGTGAGGTTATTAGAGAATTAAGGTAAGGAGTTGTCAATGCTCGATTCCAATACTAAGCTAGTTGATACCGGTGGGTTTGCCCGGTACTTTTACCGCTGCAATGTCCTTAGTGGATCAACTGAAAAACCTGTGCAATTCCACGCAACATAGGGCAAACATTTCAATCAATTATTTTTGATCTGGCTGATATTTTACACAGATGTTTCAATGGGCTAAAAATGTCGTTTTGTGCTAACGTTAAAAAAAATGGATTTTTTTCGGATGGTGGTAAAAAAATAACTAAGACTAAGGTTTGATTAATTGCCTATGGAAAGTAATTATGCTAGCTTACGTGCAAAAAAAATCTACGATCTTGCGTGCGGAATTTCGGCAGTTAACCGGAACGTTCGCCATGGCGGATGAAAACATGCGTGTAGGCATGTTTTTAAATTTAATTTTTCATTTTATTTATCAATTCCTCCTCAAATTTCGCGACAAAATTGTTGGAGTGGATCTTACGCTTCAGGCTTGCCAGAAATCTTCGACGAAACGCAATTTGGGGACGTTGGGCGGGTTCACCAACTTGGAAACCACATCGACATTTAGCCGTTCCATCTCGTCAAATGATCGCCTCGAATAGTGAGCCGACTTCAGACCCGGCCAAAACACCGTGTCTTCGGCCTTATATTTTGGTGAACGACGCTACTTTCGGCAGGTACTTCGTACTATAAATTCCCCCGTTCTCGGCCAGTCCGGAGCAAAAGAAGAGCAGCTTTGACATCGACGACGCGACGTGGGTACCGTTATTTGAACGGGCAAATCAAATTTTTTCTGATGACTCATCGGTTAATATGATTGATGCTGCATGCGTAGTTTCGTCAGTGTGTGTAAAGGTAAACCCATGAAAAGTTGGCAGTTTTTGTCCATTTTTTAGCGCAAACGTTATTAGAGTTATTGAAAAAAATATTCTGCACCAATGCCAGCGATTAGTGGGGGGGGGGGGCAACGGCCCCTCTGCCCCCCCTGGCTACGCCTATGCGACTACGCGTCAGAACAGAAAGAAGTACAGAGGGGCAAGAGCTGCCGAAAATAGAACCCAATGACAAGGACGGCAACCTACTTAATGATAAACCGACGAGCAGAGCAGAAACAGGATGACGATTATGAGTGACGAACAAGCTGTGGAGTCACCAACACAGGAGGAGGTGAAAAAGGCGATTAGTGAGCTGAAAAACGGCAAGGCCGCTGGGAAGCACGGTATTCCGGCCGAACTTCCAAAAGCGGGAAGCGAGCGGCTGTACTATTCGATCCACCAGATAGTACTAAGGATCTGGGTGGATGAACAAATGCCGAACGGCTGGTTATCTATTAGAAGGGTCATCGACTGGATTGTTGCAACTATCGAGGCATTACGTTGCCCAACTCCGCATATAAAGTGCTCTCCCGTACCCTGTTCTTAAGATTAAGACCGTTAACGGAGTTCTTTGTTGGTTGAATACCAGGCTGGTTTTCGACAGGGGCGCTCCACGACGGATCAAATCTTCACCCTGCGACAGATCCTCGATAAGTTCCGGGAGTATATCGTGCAGACGCACCATCTGTTTGTGGATTTCAAGGTGGAATACGACTCAGTAAATAAAACGAGCTGGCGAGTGGCAGTTCATGCTGGAACACGGTTTCCCGATGAAACTAATTAAGCTGAGTCGTATGACGCTGGAGGGATCAAAATCTTATGTGATAGTAGCTGGTGAGACATCAGCCGCGTTCGTAATGTTGGATGGACTGAAGCAGGGGGATGCGCTCTCTAGTTTGCTGTTCAACATCGCCCTTGAAAGTGCAGTACGAAGAGCAAACGTGGAAAGAAATGGTCATCACGAAATCTCACATGCTTCTAGGTTTTGCGGACGGCATCGATATCATCGATATCAACCGTAGGGCCGTGGAGGAGGCCTTCGTGCCTTTCAAGAGGGAAGCTACGAGATCATTAACTCTACCAAAACCAAGTACATGGTGGCTAGAAGGGAGCGTGGGAGTTCCCATGTTGTTTGTGCTGAGGCGGAGATAGATTGGGAACGATTTGAGTGGTTGACGAATTCGTTCATCTTGGAACGCTCGTGACATGTGGCAACGATATGAAACGACTCACGAAACGACGAGTTGCAGCTGCGAACAGGGCCTTCTACGGACTACGTAACCAGCTAAGGTCCCGTAGTTTGCAAAGTCGCACAAAACTAGCGCTGTATAGGACGCTGATACTTCCGGTGGCCCTTTACGGACATAAAACATGGATGCTGAAGGAAGCTGATCGACGAGAGCTCGGAGTTTTTGAGCTTAAAGTTCTGCGATCGATACTTGGCGGTAAACTGGAAGATGGAGTGTGGCGCAGACGCATGAATCACGAGTTGTACCAGGTATACAAACATGATGATGTAGTGAAGGTAATACAGCGGGCAGGCTTCAGTGGGCTGGACATGTAGCCAGGATGCTTGACGAGAGAGCCGCCAAAACTATCTTTAGTAGAGAACCAGGAAGAGGCTGTCGACTCCGTGGTAGCCCTCGCACGCGGTGGATGTGCGCAGCGGAAGAAGATGCACGCTCTGCTGGTGTACGAGAAGACTGGAGAACGACTGCCCAAGACAGAAGAAGCTGGATATCTCTAATTCGTTCGACCCTAGATCGGTGAACAGTCCATTAGCCAACAAAGGGAGCTCCCATCTAATATGTCGTAAAGGTTCAAAACATTGCCTCAACAAAGTTGACTCTGAAAAAGATATCTTGTATTTTCGTATATGTTAAATTATGTCTAAAGGTCATGTCACAAATGTCAAACTGCCCCAATTTTAATATCATTTCTCGTTACTATCTTAGGAACAGATTAAACTACTATTATAAAAATGATCTAGCAAAAAAACATTTTCTTGAATTGTGTTGTTATTCACGGATTTCTGATTTTTATATGTTACCCCGTATTTCCTGAGCAAAACGTGATTTTTCAAAATTTTCTTTCATTATCCCTCGATTTTTAAATCAAGAATAAAAATCGCCCTAAATCGCTTGAATGACAGTTGGTACAGGGGCGAACTGTCATTGTAGCGATTTGGAGCAGATTTTAAGCTGATGATATAAAAACCTGGTATAGCTAAACAACCCAATTGGCCAATATTGGACACTTATGTGGCAAGTGTAGAAATGCTATGACCATAATAGAAATTAAGATTAGTGTTTTGATTTCGAATTTATACATACAAAATAAAACCCCGGTACTTCATTTAAATTTAATTTCAGTTTAGAATAAAAGAAAAAATAGCTGATTTCCCCTTTGAACTGATTCAGTCAAATATATTTCATAGGCGGAAAACCAAATTCTTTCATGCTTGGTGTTTTTGCCCTACCTTTGTGAATGCTTTGTTTGAGAAATAACGAAATGTGGATTGATGAATTTTTGCATATAATGGTACCTACGTAATAATTGTTTTGGATAATCAATTTTGCTAGACACATTTTTTCTGATTACTTTTCCGATGCATATTAAAGCCACATAAAAACTACCATCAAGCGGCCACCCTGTGGCCTGGCATTGTTCTGTTTGAAGTGCAAATCTGCTGCTCCTCGCCTTCCTGACGAACGAGTTTGCATTTTGAATACGACAGAAAAGTCCAATTGCGATACCCAGTCCGGCAGGATTCGAGTATAGTTTCCCCGTGCATACATGCATACATTCGTATCTTTTAACTGGGTTATCTCAGACTGCTATCCCATAAAACTTGGCAAAGAGCTGGCTTATCAGTGCAGGGATATCTACACCTCCCCGCTCTTTGTTCACTCTAACATCATCAGCTTACTAAATCTGCTACTGTCATAAAATCTAAGCAGCATGCTGCACTGCTCGAACCTTCAACGCTGCCACAATTCGGACAGGCACCGGTGAAGCAGGGAGGGAACAAAATCAGAAACAGATGTGATAATTTAATAAAAGCTTCGAGTTGGAAAGTAAATTTTACCATGCCGCCTTTGCAACAGCCATTATGTTCTAAGCATCGAAGAGTAACAAATACATACACATATATGCACATGGGGAGCTAGAGTGAACCTGCAAAAGATTGTCGGAGATCAGCCCCGATTTCGTCGAACATCACACCGAAGCGAACGCGTTGCAACGGTTGAAGGCAGCAGAGGACGGGAAAGAGAGAGACAGTGTCCCCATCCTGGCAGTAGATCTTGGTCATTCGGTTTGCGTACAAATCTGCACTTGCTGGACTCCTATGGTAGTCCACTTAGCCGGTTGATGCTGGTGATGTCTATATATGTAATATAAATATGTAATTCAATTAAAGCAATAGATATTTTATGACTTTATGCTCTCTCAATTACGTGCATTTGCGTCCGGTTTTAATGGCCTGTAAGTCCGAGTACAGTGAGCCCTGTGGGATGAAGGACCACCGCCAACAAAGCCACCGAAGTGATTCATTTTCGCGGGTCTACTGCCAGGGAAAGCCGCCCCAGTAGCAGTGAGGAAAAGTTTAATTCGAAGGAAATCAGTAAATTATTGCCAAGATGTGGCAGCCAAAGCGGTAACATACCTTCATAATTGCTGTTTGAATACGCATTTAGATACAGTTTGGATGTGCTTCGATGTTCAATTTTGTAATCCTCTGCTTGGAACATGAATCAACTGAATGTTGAAGAGGATGATATTTGCGCAACCTGTATGATGAAATGATGAAATTGATGATGATGTTTAGCCAATTTTACTATCGCTAAAAGAAAAGTCAAATTGTTGTCGTGTCAATTTCTTGCAATATGTCGAGGCAGAAGAACAAATTTCCGAACTAACGGAAATTACTCCCTTTTCAATTGACGAAAATAAAAATGAGTTTGCTAATAATAGAAATCAAAAAGTGACTTCACAATTACCTTTTAAAACTCGGTATAACTTGTTGTATCTTTTCTTTACAAAATAAAATTTTTAATAATTTTTTTTCTCGAAAACACAACATTACTCGCTTCAGCTTTTACCAAACAACCAGAGCGCCTGGGCCGGTCTACCTGCGCGCGGGGTCAAGCTTCTGTCTGGTGTCCGTTTCGTATACGAAAGCCGGACCGGCCGGCTCGTGATTTTCCTGCAAATGATCAGGCATGAACTAAGTTGCTCGGACTTCGTGTTTTGATTTCATTTGCTCATTTAACGTTCCATTTCGCACATACAAATTGTACAATCGGCACACTGAAAACTACCGACTGGCAGCGTTATTGTTCGGCCTTCTACCGGTACGGTTCGTGCTAGATCCACGATAAGACAATTTTACATTCCTTCAGCCGGAGCCGGAGTCCGGTGGGCTGGGATGGTAAGAATCCGACAATCTCGCGTTTCTTCAACCGAAGAAGGAAGCGAGCCTCGCTCATCGGTATGAAACAAATTTCAATTTAATTCTTCTCGCCACCTTCGGGATCGGTGTCGTGTTGAAGAATTCCTTGATTTTCGCGAAGCACAACCTGCTCCCGCAGTGTTTCTCATGTTCCAACCAGAGAACCGTGACCGCCGCTAATGGATGGACAAAACGATTTCCCATCGCAAAAGCCACAATAATCGCGAACGAGTGCGATTGGAATTTGGCCACCTATCTAGTGACCTTCGTTCCAGTGTGCAACGATCTGTGCGGATGGACTTGTTTGCTTGGACATCGGAACTTAACTCCATAAAAGGAGGAAAGTTAACCGAGGCGTGTCTTTGTTTCTCCGGCGTGAAGCTTTCTCGGTTAGCCTTGTCGTTCTGTAAAATTTGTGGCCATTTCGATTGCTGCCGAGAGTTGGTTTCATTAGTTAATGGTCCGAAACGGGTGTACTTCGGTCAGCAGGCAGCAGTTTCGATCGAAATTGGAGCGACCCCGCGTTCCCTCCCAGTGGATGAAAGCCACTCTATAGCATGTAATGTGCAGCAGTGCTCTAACAAGCCCGCGCAAGGTCGCATGTGTCAAACCAATTTGCATTAATATCTACTTAAATCCCAGCCACTTACAAGAGTTTTGTCGCCATTTGTGGCCGTCGTACGAGAACATGCATTCGCTTCGGGAGAGAAAAGCATGAGAAGCTTCTTCTTTCTGCCAGTAAGGGGGAAACCGAGGCAGACGATAAATCACGTCCCATGGAACCGCTGGCACTGCTGGAATTTCGATTCTGCGGTTTTGGAGAAATGAATTAGAACCAATTCTAATGGGTGAAGTGAAGGTAATTGAACTAACTAAATTGGACCGGAACACTAGATAAACCAAAAGCAGTTGCGATTCGCCTAACCATTTTCGTATGATGAAGAAGGCAGTTTGCGGTTTATATATATGCATTTTAGTAAATTGTACCCGCTTCGACCTGATTGAACAACCTTACTACACATACACAAATGTTTCCGATCTCTCAACGCTCATTCTTTATATTGTAACCGATCATTACAGTAAAATTGGGTGTATTGTTAAATGTATAGGGGATCTGCTCCATTATTCATCTCATTGAGCCGATATTCACGAAGAATGCACGGATTGAACACCAAATTATCACGAAATCATTGAACAAATAAACTAAATATGCTTATGTGCTCTTTTGGAATCGTTTAGCATTGTATATTTAATAAAAACAGCTAGATTTATCCTGAACTTTGTGAAACAAACCATTTTTCACAACGCTTCCATATCTATCTCCAAACTTGAATCACTGCTCAATTATTCATCTCACGACGCACCCATATTCATCACACTGTTAATCATGAATTAATCTCACTTTCATGAATGAACGTAGTCGCAGCCCGCCGTAGTAGGTTACTTAGATATCCGCTGTAGTTGTTTACGTGCAAAATTGGTAACCTTGGTAACCACTACAGTGCTGTAGATTTTCGTCAATTATGTCGGAATAATTCAACAATTTCAGTATTTTTTCGTATTTACATAAACTGATTTGGCAACTTTTGATTTTCTTCAACGCAGTGAAAACAGATGAAAATACATACAGTTGAAATTTAGGAATTGAAGAAATTCATCTCATATATTTCTGCTAATTCAAGCTTGTTCTAGGAAATTTGAGGTGGACATTTCAAAGATTAAAGTATTCTTAGTGTAGTGAGTGATCTTGTTTAGTGATTAAAATAAAAAGTGCACCAGGTCTTCCTTCAGCATCTTTTAGAGCTTCTTGTCGCTTAAGATCATCGGCCGACCGGGACCGGATTTTCTTTCGATACTCTGATAGTTGTCCAATAGTGCTAAGGTGTTGTAGATGCCGGAACGGATGTATCCATGTGGCATGTTCGGTAGGAAGTGGTGGGGTGCCGTTCCTTGAACGCGCACAGTTCTGAACGAAATAGCTTCACTGTTCTCGCCATCACGTTAAGAGTTCGAGCCAATTTTTTCCTGCTGACTCATGGGTTTTTTTTTGTATGGACTTGTGCTACCCTTTCTTTTACACGCCATCGGCTACACTATACCGAGCCTCCTTCCTCCTGCCAAATATCGTCAATTATAATTCCCTGGAGAAGTTCCGTCGTGCGTCCTTCTGACCAGTTTCATTGATAAGAGGGATTTATTTTTGTTAAGAAGAAGTCACGCAAAGGTATTGTAGATTTCAGTGTAAAAGAAGGGGAACTGGTGAGAAGCCTGAGAATAAACCCATGCTTAAAAGTCCTTTTTGACATTGATTGGCCTGATTATACTAAGATTCGAACCCACGACCATCCGCTTGACAAAACGGACCCTGTAACCTTGCGGTTACGCAGCTCGCCCGACTCATGGGTTACTTATGTTTTTTTATTTCAGGTGGAGGGGAAATTTGCAACCAAACGCCTGGGGTGACCAACCTCAGGGAGTGTGGGGTTGGTTTGAATCAGTGACCGGACCCACTAAAACCCCTCCTGTCTCCAGCCCATAATACTCTCCGGGACGAAATTTGAGTCCAGAGCTATATAGCAATATTTTAGAGAAAAACATTCTTCCAGAAAGTTGTTTCATATGATTAAACGCTTGTTGTAAAAATTATCAAAAATTAGGGTGACTAAAATTTTCGATGAAATCAAGTATCTAACTTTTTTATCTTTGTAGACAGACGAAAAAATTATCCTACAATGTTATAGCTCCGTCATTTTAAGTAACTTTGTAAACAAAAGTTTTCCTCTATCTTCAAAAACAACTGATTTATATTGAAAAAACATATATTGAATATATTCAAAACTGTCTTTGAACGACTTCTAGGGCCTTTTAAGAGAAACAATTTGCAATGCTGACATCGTGAATATTTCAATTCTACTCAAAGTTATTAATGGTTTTCTTCGAAAAATATGCATTTTTCACTTGCATAAACATAAAAAATATCTCTTGGTTAATTTTTAAATTTGAGTAGGGTAGAGCGGGGCTAGTTGGTTACGGGGTAAGTTGGTCAATGAGAATATCTTCGAACCCACGTATCGAAAAAATCGGGTTATATGGGTGATACGTAGTAGATAACCAGCAAAACTAAATGACAAAATGAAGTACAGTTTTAATTAGGACCTATAATAAATACAGGTTGGTGCCTTATTGGCCATCAATTCTGCTTGGTTTTCAAGTTGAAACTTTTTGTTTAAACAAAGCTAGCCAAATGGATATGAACATGGCTCAACGTATTATGAAAGTCATTTTCGTTAGTTTTAAGTTGTGTAAAGCAAACTTTCGCCAACATTTTATTTTCATATATTTTAAGTAATTTTCATAAATAATACATGAGGGGCTAGTTGGTCACATACTAGCGGGGCTGGTTGGTCAAGTAACCAAATGCAATTTCAGGAACAGTGCTATCGTGATGCAAACTTAATCCAAGCGAAAACAGCATTTTTATGGTATAGTAAAACCATTTATTTGAAACGATTAAACTATTTGGTAAAAGTTATCTCCATTGCATTGTCATTTTGATGAATATTTTATTGCACACTATAAATGCTGAGTCATTGATTTAAAATAACTTTAACGTACACTAATGCATCGACAAATGCCTTCTATCTGATGAAAATTTCGGCGAAAACAAGCTTTCAACAACAACAAAATCACAAGAAGGTTGTATGCAAAACCACGACCGCAAGGTTGAAGTAGAATACTTTTACAAGAAAGATAACCTGGCTGCTTGCGTGTCAGTCATTTTTTCTAGTAAATAAACGTTGACCGTTCATTGGCAGTATTGTAATTTCTTTTTGTCTGATATTTTGAATGAAGTTCATTGGATATTTTTAAATTTTGTGCAAATGAGAAGTTAAAGTGCTGCCGAATTGTAATATGCACATTTAATACGACATCATTAAACGGGAGCGGAACAAAGGCTACGGTTATGCAGAACGGGAATGCCGGCGCGATGCGATTCGCCTTACCGTGGTGAAATGTACAGCTCTTTTTAAGGCGAAGTAGAGCTATACATTTCAACAGATTTCGTCTTGCCGAATCGCATCGCGCCGTTATTTGCGTTCTGCATGACCGTAGCCAAACACTAAGCGACGCAAACACGTAATAATAGTCAGAGTATGCATGTAGATGAAGATAATTAACTTTGGATTATAGCGCAAAACGAGAAAATATTAACTCTTCAAATAATCATTTGTGTTCTTCAAATTTCAGTTGTTCAATTTAATATCAGTTGAAATGTTTGTTTATTATCTGATGAAGCTCTTATATAGGCCAAATGATGCATTCCCAATTTACTAGGTCCATAACTCTGCCGACCGTGCTTGGGAAAGCGCGGTATAACGACCAATCAGAGGTCGAATTTTGTGTTTTGACAAGGCTTAAGAGTTTTCAATAGTACAATAGTTCGAATGATGAAATTGCAATTTCATGCATTTGGTAGGAATCTTAGAAGATTTTCCAACCGATTGCTGCAAAAACGAAGGAAATCCATCGAAAAGTAACCGATTTATTAGCATTTGAAATTTTTCTCACTTTTTTCAGTTTTAGATTTACATTTTACATCCCTATGTAGCCGAACTTCCTGAGAGAAGTATTCTAATTCAAAATTAAATCTTCATTAATTCATTTGTTGTCCTTATAAGAACAATTGTTCAATTTATCATAGGATGTAGTGTTTATCTTACATCTGTGTTACCTTGATAGTGAGGACTAAGGCGCACGGTCAACACAATGACAAAGGTGTTTTCACATTGAAAACTAGACACGGCTTTACTGGAGGAAGTGTTGGCAAATGCATCTACCGCTGATATCACCGCTATCATACGAAAGCGCGTCGTTTCATGTGGGGAATATCAACAACGAAAAATGACGCGCGTCTAAGCATAACCCGAACTGTTTCGCCGTGCTGCTCCCATTTACCTTTACATCGGCCTCAGGGAAGTACCGGCTGCATCTGCATCTACCGCTGAGGCTGTCACTATACTGCTATTGGTACCAAAAGCTATTAACTCTTCAAATAAGTGTTATTTGTTCTCAAAAGAACAATTGTTCAATTCAAAATCGGATTTACGCAATCGCATCTCTGTAATATTACCGACAATAATATTCTTCTGAACAAACTGATACAACTTTTCCATTAGGCCTCTGCCATAATAGACGCGAAAAGCGACGCGAACCGATTCGCTCAGCTGTAGGTTAATGTACAGCCATCAGTAGAGCTGTACATCAACCTACGGCCGAGCGAATCGGTTCGCGCCGCTTTTCGCGTCTACTATGGCAGAGGCTTTAGAGGAAGTTGCTGGCTGATGTATTCACTTCATGCAAGCCTGCTGCTGATGCTTCCCGCTACCACACTGAAACAGCATTTTAGTAAAGGGAGTGTCGTTGCATTAGCTGACCCTGCTACTATCGATGCTGATATACCCGCTGCAACAGCTACGCTATGCATAGCCATGCCACAGTTGTGGCCGCTATGCGCTGGCCCAACTGCTGAGCAACTGCAGCGCTATCCGTAGCCATGCCACAGTTGTGGCCGCCATTGGTATCCGCTGTACCTGCAACTGCTGGCCCTGCTGCTATCGATGGTGAGATCCGCTGAAACTGCTACGCTTATTCGCAGCCATGCCACAGTTGTGGCCGCTGTCCGCTATCGATGGTACCCACTGCTCGCTCCCGCTGCTGCTAAGGGAGGACTGCTGTCATCGCTGTTCAGAACTACTATGAGCGGCTTCGACTAAAACAGGCTCTTATATAGGGATGAAAATAGGAATGAATTATTTTACGTACGTGGTGGAATGATATAACTTGAAAAATATGTGTGACTTCATTCTGGTTCAGAGTGATCATTTGATAAGCTCCACCTCTTTTTTCAGTTTCTAAAGTTTTTCCTCAGTTTCGTAGCACGGATGCACAAAAATGATTTCTTGTCGAGCCGGACCGATAGCACTCTCATTGAAGCTACAAACTAACATGTTTTGTGTCGTGTTGTGCAGCTTGGTTGAAGAAAATGTTCCCGTCCCCATGTCGCATGTAAGCAGATTATTGCGTTCATTAGATAGTGTATCCAGCGAATAAACACCGATGGTGCTCTCACACACGCAACGGTTTTAACCCGTATCTTATTGCGGTTTGTAACATCAAGCGATTTCGTTTGCTCGCTGTTGCGTGTTGCATCATGTTGCAACTTGGCAGCTGGGAGACGACGAAATTCTGTTTATGCTGATTGATTGAATCGACTTCATATTAGCTCTGCATAGTCGAACTAACTGCTTTGGTGAATGCGTACTAACAGGGCAGTTTATTATTCAATGTCGGTTATGCTGATCGCTGCCCCTACAGTGTGGGGTTTACTAAATAAAGTGAAAATTAGACACTACAACAGAATTTGATTGCATCCCGCACAGAATGTCTGCTTGTGTTGATGCCAGAAAATTATTAACCTTCAATTATTTTTTCTTTGCCTTGAAAAAAGCATGTTGCGGTTCAAAATCGGTTGCTAATTACAACCTTGAGCTGCCCTAACATTGGGGGAATTAAGATACACGGACAACATGCACTGTGGAAGCTATTTCACATTCAGTAAATTAGACGGGTGCGACAAATTTAAATTGCTAGGATGCAACACAGAATGCTTGCTTGCGTTGATAAAAATTATTAACTTTCAATGACTTGTTTATTTGCCTTCAAAAAGGCATTTTGATTTCCGAAACTAGGTTTCCTGATGACAATCATCATGCTGCCCCAACACGGGGGGAATAATGGCTGTCTGGCGACACACGCTGAGAAAAACCGCGCTGCTCCTGAGACGTGGTGACCAACCACAGGGCTAGAGCTGCTGCTAAGGAAAGAACGACTGCTGTTGTCGCTGTCTAGAACTATTATGAGCGGCTCCGGCTGAAACAGGCTCTTATATAGGGATGAAAATAGGAATGAATTATTTTACGTAGGTGGTGGATCGACATAACTTGAAAAATATGTGTGACTTCTATTATGACTTCTATTGTCTAGAACTATTATGAGCGGCTTCGGCTGAAACCGGCTCTTATATAGGCCAGATAGCATGTTTTGAATTGCAAGGTATATGATTCTGTCGACCGTGCTTGGGAAGCAAGCATATAACGACCAATCAGAGGTCGAATTTTTCGTTTTGACAAGGCTTGACTATTTTCAATAGTACAATAGTGTGAATAATAAAATTACAATTATCTTATTTTGGGAAGAATCTTAGAAGATTTTCCAATCTATTGCTGCAAGAACGAAGGAAATCCATCGAATACTAACCGATTTATTAGCATTTGAAATTGGACATATTTTTCACTTTTTTCGGTTTTAGATTTTCATTTCACATCCCTATGTAGCCGAACTTCCTGAGAGAAGTATTTTACTTAAAAAAAAACTAATGTAGCTATAGTTTTGTGCTAGTGATTGCAGATGGGAATCTGAAATTTGGCTCCGGTTCTCAATCTAATCCGTATTGTCTTCGATTTAGTTCGCAACCAAACTATAAGAGAGATTTAAACATATACTTCTCGTCAGGTATGGAAGAGTAACACGATTTTTTTCATGCAATTATGAGTTACTTTTTTCATTGTTTGGGATTTCGGAAAGCAAATGTATAAACGAAAAACCGGATGCGGTATGACCTCTGCTGAGACGCCACAGGCTGCCGCAAATACAGCGAGGAAGGAAAACTGAATTGTCCTTCCGAAATATAAATGGCCAATTTACCCCACACCCCAACCAACTTACCCCAGCTGAGGGGCTAATTGGCCAATTGGACATCCTCTCAAAAAACATAGAATATCCGCAAAATCATGAACTATTCTGGGCAGTTTATATTTTTTCTAGATGCTATAGACTTAACCCTCTAGTACCCAAATTAATTTTTAGACGGACTTCGAAAAAATCACTATTAAGCCTCATAAACATTTTTTAAGTTCTTATTGAAGCTTTTTAGAGGTTCAACTGAAGACCACCTAGAGGCGGCACTGGGCACTAGAGGGTTAACACAACATTTCCATGGAATGAGTTTTTGCCATAATATTTCCCACAAAAAGTTACAGAACATTTTGACCAAAAATGACCAACTAGCTTCGCTCTACCCTAAATTTAATTTAAAAACATGACACAAATTCCAATAAGTTTATATATTATGCATATAAAAGCACACAGATTTATTTTAATGGTATTTTTGCCTTACCTTTAGATTGAACCAAAAAAGACCAAAAATTGATCAACTGGTTCAAGATTTATGATTTTTTGAAAATAAAATGCATTTCAAAAGCACTACATTACTTCTTTACTTGTTCAACTTGTTCTCAAACGATCCAATATTATTAAGCAGCTTTGAATGTATAGGCAGATATTCAGCACATGTAAACTGTTTCAAATTGAACTAACTGATAAGAGGTGGCCCTACTCTGGAAAGTCAAATAATGAAAAAAATATGTTTTTATGGTTTAGGTTCTAAAGTAAAGTGTTCGGGTAGTTTGGCTATTGACTAAAACAGCGGTTCTCAATCTGGAGTACGCGTACCCCTAGAGGTACGCGAGAACTTTCAAGGGGTATGCGAAAGAAAAATCAGTAATGGCGGTTTTCCGCATGTTTTTTTTTATAAAACTTCAGTTGTTGTTCAAACTTACTCTCAAAATATGACTGTAGCAATGAAACAAACAATAGTCCAATTCGAAACCTGGACTAGACCATCACAACGTGATCTACCACTACTTTCTCCCACTCTGCGAGGACATTAGAAGCCAGGGGGGGGGGGGGGTTACATTTAATTTGGAAAATATTACCAAGGGGTACGCGGACAAACAAAGGTTGAGAACCGCTGGACTAAGGTATGTTTGACGATGTATTTTGTGTGTCGTGGGTGCACATATAGTGTACGTTATTGGCAGCGTTTTTCGTGAAACCATGTTTTTGAAGTAGAATACTTCTCTCAGGAAGTTCGGCTACATAGGGATGTGAAATGAAAATCTAAAACCGAAAAAAGTGAGAAATATGTCCAATTTCAAATGCTAATAAATCGGCTGGTATTCGATGGATTTCCTTCGTTCTTACAGCAATAGATTGGAAAATCTTCTAAGATTCTTGCCAGAAGAATATAATTGTAATTTTATTATTCACACTATTGTACTATTGAAAATAGTCAAGCCTTGTCAAAACTAAAAATTCGACCTCTGATTGGTCGTTATATGATTGCTTCCCAAGCACGGTCGACAGAATTATATACCTTGCAACTGAAAACATGCTATTTGGCCTATATAAGAGCCTTTTTCAGCCGAAGCCGAAGCTAATAATAGTTCTAGACAGCGACAACAGCAGTCGTCCTCCCTTAGCAGCAGCACTAGCAGTGCAGTGGATACCAGCGATGGCGAAAAGCGGCCACAGCTGTGGCGTAGCAATGGATAGCGCACTAGTTGCAGCGGATTCCAGCAACGATAGCAGCTGAACCAGCTGATGCAGGGACAGTGGATACCAATGGCAGCGTATAGCGGATAGCGAACTAGTTGCAGCGGATCTCTGCATCGATAGCGGCTGATGCAGTGAGGCACTTTAGTCATGCAGTCTGTGCGATAGTGGGCACTAGCAGGGCTGGAATTCACCTCAGTGCAGACAGAACCACACAAATTTGTACACAACACATTTGCCATCAAACCGTGCGTGCCATTCCCGATATTTCGTTTGTGTTCTCTTCTCCCCATTCGCTCTTTTGTATTTCTTTCGCACCGAAAAAATGCGACTGAGTACACTTTGTGCTTTTGCCAAAATGTGCGACACCACACGTTGTGTCTTATATTGTGTGTTGCCTGGTTCAATGATTATCGGATTTGACAAACGACCGATTATAGTTTTTTTTTTTTGGTTTTTGCACTTCATTCGACTCCTACTGGAATATTTTAGGAGCTAATTTCCAGTGCTGCTCAATGGGCTAGTTTCAAAACTAAAAATGGTTTCTTCCCGGAAATAGCCGCAATATGTCTCGTACATGAACAGTAGGGTGGCGATAGAAATCGACTTTTCGAATTTTGTTTAAAAGTAGGGCTCAATAGTTTCGTCTTCGAAAAAAGTTCCCATACTAAACTTCAGCACAATCTAACTTCGGGAACACGAAAGCATTATTTTGTGACCAATGAAAAAAAAGCACAGGTAGTTCATAAATTTCTGAATATCAAATAATTCTGATGCCAAATGTCTTCAAAATGCATGAAACATCGAGATCTGGTGTTATCCAAAAACAAAAAATGAAAAAATCGATCGGTTAAAGTTTCACTTTTCGACTGAGCGAACTTCTAAATGCGACGAAGGACAGTTTTTTTTCCATACAAGTCATTACCACCCTAATGAACGGTATTAGTAGTGAATGCATGTAGCGATTGTATATGAAGACCGCGATAGAAACATGTCTGGACGTGTGTAATATGTCTTAAGAAACACGTCCACGAATCGTGTTTAAATGAATTCTCAAAAATGTATATGGTTCTTTTTTAATTCTGTTTCTCTGCTATTTTTTCTACCTGCAACGCAACGCAAACTACTCAAAGTGAAGCTCTTTGTTCTCACGCAATGTGTCACAAAAAGCAACACAAAGTGTTGTTACGTTCTACCGCTCTTGAAATTTTTCTCACTTGGTGATATCTTTCATAGTCATTTCGTTTTCGCTCTTTCTCTTTGTGCCTGTTGGTTGTCAAAATGTGTAGGTACCGTTCTCGTTGTGCCTTGACGTAATATTAACACACTGAGCGCAATGAATGTGCGAATGACAGCCCTGGGCACTAGTAAATGCATTCAATGAAAAGTTGACTTTTTTTGACAACACGTGAGCCGTCTAGTTTTGAGTGTTGAATCAGCATTTCACTGTTTATTTTATCACAAGGAATACTTTATTCACACTGTCAGTGATAACGCAAAGATGTAATCGGCATCTTATCCGATACTACATTGAACAACAAATTGTCCTTTTCAGGATGAAATAAAAACCTGATGATTAAACCGTTAATATTATCTCTTGAGTTAATTCACATTTTTATTTTGCAAAAGTTATAAATTTTACTTTATTTCCGTGTCTCAGAACGTTCTGAATTATCTTTTCCTTCAGTCATGAGCACGACATCCGAAAAAATTTCATCTCAAAAGTTAAAAATTGTCAAGCCCCAATCATGACAAGCAAATTACTATATTATTGAAAATGGTCAATCCTTGTTGAAGCGTAAAATTCGATTGATCTGATGAGTCAACGTTTATTTACTAGAAAAAATGACTGACACGCAAGCAGCCGGGTTATCTTTCTTGTAAAAGTATTCTTCTTTTTTCTAGCATATAAAAATGGATTATCTTACTTGTTACATAGCCGTTTTTCAATATCTAATTTTTGTAATGTTTTATGATTTTTTAAATAGCGATTTTGGAAGTTAGAAAATTCAGCCAATTCGGTTCAGTAAATGCTGAGAAAAACTTACCACTAGTTAGGTACTGATTTAGTGAGAGCATTCACGTTTCCAGCTGCCAACAACGTAATACTCACTGTATGTGCATCCACGACATGCAAATTAAATCTTCGAATACATCTCAATCAATAGCCCAAAAGCCGAACACTTCACTTTACTCTAAACATTGGAAAAGAATAATTTTCGACCTTCCAGAGTAGGGTCCCCCGTTAAGCCAAATGTTCATCGGTTACAATATCTTGAAGATTTCTCTCGTCACTTCACTAAGTTTTAACCAAACCGTCCGTGAGGCCGTTGTGTTCTGGAATTTAAAAAGTTATTGATTTTGAAAAATTCTGCATATTATTATCACACTATAAAATTGAAAATCTTGTGAAAATCTGGACAAATACTAGATTATGAAAAATAAATCAGGACGTCAAAAAAGGGTCTTAAAATCAAGACATGTCCTGCTGAATCAGGACGGATGGTATCCCTATATTTTGCCGTAGCCGAGAATGAATCGAAAATTTGATATTATAGAGAAAAACTATGTGAACCACTACTCGAAAAGCCAGAAGAAAAAACTTAATAAAGTTAACTTTTCGTTAAAACATTTATTTAAGTCTTCGTAATCACCGAAGCTGGCAGATTTATTGCAGCAGAACACTATAACTAAGTAAGCAAAGTAAGCAGTCAGCTCCAGGCCGAAGTGTCCCTTGCTGTTCGAAGAAGTCGTCTCCATTCAACTCGGTCCATGCCTGCAGCTAGCCAGCCATGTCGTCTGCGGAGGTGCCACAGGTCGTCTTCCACTTGATCAAGCCACCTTGCTCGCTGCGCGCCCCGTCGCCTTGTTCCAGTCGGGTTGTCGTCCGACATCCTAACGACGTGCCCAGCCCACCGTAGTCTCCCGATTTTCGCCGTTTGAACGATGAGTGGTTCTCCCAGCAGCTGATGCAACTCGTGGTTCATCCGCCTCCGCCATGATCCATCTTCCATCTGCACTCCACCACAGATGGTACGCAACACCTTTCGTTCGAAAACCCCAAGGGCGCGTTGATCCTCCACGAGCATAGTCCAGGTTTCGTGGCCGTAGAGGACTACCGGTCTGATCAGTGTTTTGTAGATGGTTACCTTCGTGCGGCGGCGGATTTTATTCGAGCGGAGCGTCCTCCGGAGTCCAAAGTAGGCACGGTTTCCTGCCATAAGGCGTCGACGAATTTCTCTGCTGGTGTCGTTGTCAGCAGTCACCAGTGAGCCCAGGTACACGAACTCGTCTACCACCTCGATTTCATCACCGCTAATTTGAATTCGTGGCGGGAGGTTAACACTGTCTTCTCTGGAACCTCTGCCTCTCATGTACTTGGTCTTCGATGCGTTTATGGCCAGTCCAATTCGTCCGGCTTTAGCCTTCAATCTGATGTACGTCTCCGTCATCTTTCAAAATCAACGTTCGTGCTACAATATCAATGTCATCGGCGAAGCCAAAGAGCTGAACAGACCTTCTAAAAATCGTGCCACTCGTGTCGATACCAGCCCTACGTATCACACCTTCCAAAACGATGTTGAATAGCAAGCACGATAATCCATCACCTTGCCGTAACCCTCTTCAAGATTCGAAGGGAATCGAGAGTGTCCCCGAAACTCGAACTACGCACATCACCCGATCCATCGTCGACTTGACCAACCGTGTCAGTTTATCCGGAAAGCCATAATCGTGCATAATCTGCCATAGCTGTTCTCGATCGATTGTGTCGTATGCCGATTTAAAATCGATGAACAAGTGATGTGTGGGCACGTTATACTCACGGCACTTCTGTAGGACCTGCCATACCGCGAATATTTGGTCCGTGGTGGCGCGGACACCCATAAATCCCGCTTGGTATTGCCCCTCGAATTCCCTCGCAAACGGTGATAGTCGACGGCACAGAATTCGAGAGAGTACCTTGTAGGCGGCGTTCAGCAACGTGATTGCGCGGTAGTTGCCGCAATCCAACTTGTTGCCTTTTTTGTAGATGGGGCACCCTCCATCCACTACTCCGATACTTACCTGCTCCTCCCAAATCTTGGCAATAACCCAGTGTAGCGCCTTAGCCAGTGATTCACCACCGTGTTTTAAAAGCTCGCTGGGGAGTTGGCCAGCTCCAGCGGCCGATCTCCTCTCTAAACTCCTGGAGGTCAGGGGCTGGGATTCTGTCGTCATCTGCGCATACACCGAGATCTACTACCACTCCGTCGTCGTCCTTAGCTACATCGCCATTAAGGTGCTCATCGTAGTACTGCTTCCACCTGGCAATCACCTCACACTTGTTCGTGAAAAGGTTGCCGCCCAGGTCCCTGCACATGTCGGCTTGTGGCACATAGCCTTTGCGGGAACAGTTCAGCTTCTCCTAGAACTTTCATGTGTCATTCGCACGGTACAGTTCCTCCATCGCCTCGTGATCTCGATCTTCCTCCTGACGCTTCCTCTTCCGTAAGACCGAGTTTTGCCTGTTCCGTGCGCGTCGGTAGCGCTCCACGTTCGCCCTCGCTTGGTGTTGCAGTATTCTCGCTCGTGCTGCATTCTTCTCTTCCACTAACTGTTTGCACTCGTCGTCAAACCAGTCGTTTCTCCTGTTCGGAGCCATAGTACCAAGCGCCGCTACAGCAGTACTACCTATGGCTGATCGAATGTCCCTCCAGCCATCTTCAAGAGTAGCTGCGCCAAGCTGCTCTTCCGTTGGTAATGCTGCTTCCAGCTGCTGCGCGTACTCCCGTGCAACCTCGGCGTACCGTAGTTGCCCGATGTTTGGTCACGGTGGGCGACTTTGACGCGTGTTTCGCACCGTCGAAAGTTTTGAGCGCATGCATACTGCAACAAGGTAATGGTCCGAATCAATATTCGCACTGCGGTAGGTGCGAACGTTGATGACGTCAGAGAAGAATTTACCATCGATTAGAACGTGGTCGATTTGGTTCTCCACTTGTAAGTCTGGTGATCTCCAGGTGGCTTTCAGAACACTATAACTATTTCCACTATTTCCGAAAGTGCCAAGGAGTGATTCTTCGAGTCCGCCACCATTGTCATAGTTGGAACCGCTTCCAAAAGCGACCAGTGGAAGTATTTAGTTGCGAAAACACTGATTGCCTCTCATGTTCCAGTTCCCTTAAACTGTTAGGTACTGCTGCTGCTGTTGAAGGTTGCCGTTGCAGCGATTCCGACAGTGGAAATTGCACTTGCCAGAGATGTCCCATTACTTTGTTGGCTGAAATCACAACATCTACATTTTACTGACTTGAGAGTTTTAGATGATCGTAAAATACTTACAATGTTTTCGAATTTCTTCATCCTTACGGCTGCATCTCCTGGCGCGGGTAGGATCGATGTTTATCACACAGCTTTTTCAAGGTATTTGTTTTTTTGCCTAGTTGAGGTTATTTACATCGAAAACAGCTGCCAGAAAATCGATGTCAATATTATTCAATGAGATTTACATGAAAGCAGGTTTCTGAATACTCCTCTTCGTTGGAATGTGTAGATGTAAAATATTGCTCTTGATACCAGTAAGCTGTAAACACGTGTTGCATATGCATGCAACTCATAGTTTTGCTTGATTTGATACAGCTCTTAAGAAAAAACTAATCAAAGGTAGCCATTTTCACAACCACGAACTTTAAAAACGCAATGCAAAAAAGAGCACTGTGATTTATGGTGCAGAGTAAAAACGATAACTTACACATCTCCGATTGAGTGAGCACAGATTTTAGCTGCGCAGTTCTCGACGGAGTACAAATTCAAAACCTAATTGTGATTCCGAACGAATCCTTTATAGAATGAAATTGCTTTCGGGTCTTGTAGGATCTCGTTTGCTTTGCCTAAATAATGCAGCTGCCATAGCTTGGCTACTAGAAAAGATTGATATTATAGTGTTTCGCGTTGACGGTGTTAAAAGAGGTTTTAAAGGCTGTTCGCAACTACGCGAACTTACATATGAGCCGTTGCGGAACAGAGTGGTCTAAAGACCATTTTTTTCGAAAATGAGTTTTTTGCATAAACCGCATCTACTCAAGAAACTGAAGTTGGGAAATTATTAACATTTCGAACAATCGAGCTATAAAGCTGATTTATACCATGTTGAAATTGCGTCCGAAACAGAATGACCACTCTGTTCCTAATCGATTCGAGGATTCCAGTGAATATATATATGAAGTCAGAGTGGTCTATGTACATTGGTGAGATAAAATCACCGATTTCGCAAAGATACTGTTAATTTTATGTATTCCAAAGCTGAGCCACTTCTTAACCTTTATATTAGAGCATTTTGTTTGAAAGAATCCGTTGAACAAAATTTTATTCAGAGATTTTTCGGAAATTGCTGCTCCTGAACAATTTGCTCGATGGCACACAGACCACTCTGTTCCGCAACGGCTCATATGTAGTTATCAGAATGTGCGTGATGAGCAAAAATATTTCCATCTTTCTTGTTCGCTTGGCAAAACGAAACAAATATGTATCAGAAACGCCGTCAACGCAAAATTACAAAACCAGATTACATTGCATCATGGTTAGCACAGTAGCTAGCAGAGCAAAAAAAAGACACTACAAATTTGTGAGCAGAGCCTATCCAGCCGATCGGCACAAATTGTTATCAGATGTTACTCTGATCAATTCTTCCTACCTTTGTTCAAAAAGAGCATATATATAATAGCAAACCTAGTATTAATACTGCGAAACAGCACAGTAGGACATTGAACACCAAACAGTTTTCCCCAACGGACGATTGCGATATTTTCATCAGCTAACTTGATCGCTCTGGCATATTACTTCATCAGGCGAAAATGATAAAAGAGTTGGTGTATTCGAAAGCCTGCATGAAAGTGCGAAGAAAGTGCGTCAGAGAAACTATTACTCTGCGCTCTCTCTACAGCGATGGTGTGATGCACATTGAACGTAAGCTCACAGTTGTTAAGAGGGAAGAAACAAAGCGTGCTCAGCAGTAACTCCGTGAGCTGACAACCGCTGAATGTTCAGCCGTATCTTCGTCGAAGAGCTCAACAGCCAGGCGAGTCTGAGTCGATGTTAGGCCTCGGAGGGACCGCACATCGATGACGTTTGAGACATGCCGTCCGTCAGCCAGAATATGGTTACTCTTAGCGCATGTTTCACTATTAGGGTATTTCCTTGTGTGTTTCCGGATATCCCTTCGGGCAGCGATGTAGCCACTTTTCTGTTGGTCTTCTTCTTCAGCATCCTTTGGAGGTAAAAAAAAACTCAAGTACACACTAGCTAACTACCTACTAGCGGTGGAAATAGATAAAAAGTGTCAAGGAAAATTTTACGGGAACAATGACCCAATCACATAGAGCAGCGGGTCTCAACCTGGGGTACGCATACCCCTAGGGGTACGCGAGAGCCTTCAGGGGGTACGCGAAAGAAAAATCAGTAATGGCGGACAAAGCATTTTTTTAAATACTTCATTTGTTGTCCAAACTTGCCCTTAAAACATGGCTGTAGCAATCAAAAAAATCACAGTTCAATTTGAAACCTGTACTAGACTACCGCAACATGATCTACCACTACTCTCTCCCACTCTACGAGAACATTTCAAGCCAGGGGGTACAATTGATTTGGAAAATATCGCCAAGGGGTACGCGGACAAAAAAGGTTGACAACCGCTGACATAGAGCATTCCTAGCACAGACGACATGGATAGACACCAACCATTCCCTGTGACATTATCTTAATCAATATTCAAAAAAAAAAAACAATTGACTGAGTCTCCTCGTCCCAATAGGTTGATTTATGTTTGCTTCCTTAAACCTAGATTAATTTGATGTCTCGAAGGTGAAGGTTTTTCAAAAAATTTGAAACAACCCCTTCTCTTAAACAATTTCTAAACCTGTTGTTAGAACGTAATAGAAACTGATGTCTCGAAAGAAAACATACTGGTAATAGCAATTTCATTGTAATTGCTAAGTGTTGTTTGCAAAAAAAAAACACTACAAGCACAACATCACCAAGTGTACATAAAGTTATTTCGAGTGTAATTAAATATATTTCTGAAAAAATAAGGGAATTAAATTACGTAAATCACTGAACAAAGAATTAAATGTGTCTGTAATTACAGTGCTTAGTCCCACGTCAACATTTCATTCATTTTGTATTATTACCCCCATCCGTGGCAAGCTTTAACATTTGCGTACCCGCTCCCCCCTAAATTGTCCACGTGTAATGTGGACAGCCCCTATGACACTTTTCCGGATCAGCTTTACGGCAGTATGCGTTGGAACATCCTTTCGGGCAGAGTCGCCAATAAAATTTTCGATTCAACTGGAAATAGGGGGGAAGAAAAAACTGGAAAAAACTGGATCCCAACTAAATTTAGAAAAAAGGAAATAAAAGATTGTGAAAAACCTTTTCTGTTGCAGGGATTGAATCCAGTGTCAGTTTTAGATACAGCAACTAAAGCGATAACTCTTCGCAAAAAATTGCTCATTTTAATCAGAACTGTTTTGTTTTGGGCTTACATTTTGTTAAAATTATGGACTGAAAAATTTCCTCTAACAGCAGCAAAATTCAAAATTACGCAATCAATCTATCTCAAAATTAAGATATACAGTTTTTCCATTTACTTTTATGTTTAACACAAGTATTAACGCAACATTTCCTTCCGTTACATCAGTGAAGTTTAAATTTCAATTATTTCTGACTTCGCTATCTTTTGGTATTTAGTGCTCTAACATTTTTTCAACTGCTACGCAACAGAAAATAAATAGAAGATTTTTTTTTATGGTCTGGTAAAATCTATTTGTTTGGTTTCATCTCAACCATTTCATGCCGTCTTTTATTTGACCGTGTTTCGTGCGAGAAGATGGTATACTGAAAATGCTGTTACAGGGTGTCGAAAACCTGGAAAAACCTGAAAGATCAAGGAATGTCAGGGAATTCATTTTTCGATCAGGGAACTGACAAATAATCAGGGAAAATCTTTCAAACCAAGGAGCGATTTTTCAACCCTCTCCCGCTCACGAGGTTTTTCATAATTTAAAAATACTTTCCGGGCCAATTTAGGCAAAATACTGTGCAGGGTAGATGATATCACTGTAAAACATTGTATTTAAAAAAAAAGCGAATTTTGAAATGGTGCTCCAGAGCACCTATGAGCACAGCAGGGACTTTTTTAAAAACACGAAAAAAAAATTTCTGATACTTTTTGAAGTATTTATTCAAATACTATAGGAAATAATGAAAACAACGTAGTTTTCGAAAAAAAAACTTGGCTTAGTCAGTCATGATGATGAAAGGGCGAATTTTGAAGAGCTTGTCATATCTGAGTTCACCTTTTTTCTTCATCTCTGAGTTGTCATGTACCTAGATTATGGCTTGCAGCTTTTCCCAAAAATGGTAAGTTTCGTTTTTGGTCCGCTTTCAATGCCTTTAGACCCACTTTCACTTCTTTCCTGGTCCGTTTTGCTGGTGTCTTTACTTCTGCCTCGTTTGTCTCGGAAAAATACTTATGAACTTCATCTGGTAATGGATCTATCGCAAACATAGCGACTTCATCTTCAAGCGACAGCTGCTGATTCATCCCCTTCTAGAATCACCACGTAGTGAGAAAAGCGGCCAGCAAAAATATGAAATCAGATATATAGTTTTTTTAAGGCCATCGGTTTTTTTTTTGTCTCCTGTATGCCCAATGGTGCTCTGAGGCACCATTTAAAAACCTATGTTACACTCAATGTACAATAGATCTACGTAAAAGTTATTTTTATTATAAAAACGAATAATGAATGTTATAAAAAAACAGTTGCTAAAAACACACATTATTTTTTTATCGTAAAATTCGGACTTTCTCCTGAAGTTTTCTTGTTAACAGTTCAAACACTGAATCAAGCCGACATTTGATATGCCAAGTTGAAAGTACATTAGAAATGCAAGATTTTGTAGAAAAAAAGAATTCAAATTAATTTATTTTTTGTCGAGGTATGGTCATTACAATTCTTGGTGCTCTAGAGTCACCATGAGCGGGAAAGAGTTAAGCGGCTCTTTAGTGCAAAAACTGATTTTTTCAGCGCAAAAGGTTAATTCGGGACATCTACTGTTGGGTTTCATATCCGATTGAATACTTTTTTCACTGTGATTTCGGATTTGCGTTGTACCTTTTTGTGCCGAATGCTGAAAAATATCAGGGAAATTGATGTTAAATTTCAGGGAAAACCAGGGAATTTTATTTTGAAAATTTTTTCGCCACCCTGTGTTAAGAATTGTCATAATGATTTATCAATCTACAAAATTTTCGTTTTAAAAATATTTTCGAAAACCAATCGGAGCTCGAGTGAATAAAAAACTGGATAAAACTGGAAATATATGAAAAAACTGGAAGATTTTGGGAATAAACTGTTTGACTGGATCACTTGGAAAAAACTGGAGGAATCCAGTTTAAACTGGAACATTGGCAACCCTGCTTTCGGGATTAACGACTACTTGACTCCATATATACTAGCTCGGGCGCTTAACTTTGAGCAGTGCGGGTGTACTTATCCAATACATCAACCAACCCCATACTTGTAAATTTTATTCACCTTTAGCTAACTTACTTGCAAGTTCGCGTCTGTGGCACACAAGTTAAATCTGACAATCGATTATCGAGCGTAGTAAACACACACGAGCAGTACAAGATGTCCGCATCAGTTTGAAAATCTTCGAGTTTTGCTTTAATTTTCACCAGATACCAGTCATATTTACACTAAAAATGAGCATCAGAATCGATATCAATGTTTGTCGGGTGTGTTGCAAGCCGGAAGCGGCCAATTCCATCCACCAGCATGCCCAAAAATTTCGCTACTGCACTGGGCTTCAGGTAAGCATTAGCTAGAGCGTAGGAGTAGAGTCGAACTCTACTATCTGATTGTCTTCCAAAGTTTCAGTAGTAGGTAGCTAGTGTGTACTTGAGTTTTATTTTTTTACACATTGATTACCTAGATTAGGTTAATAAAGCGCGCAAATTTTTGAAATAGTTTTTTCATCCACACTCAATTTCAGGTTTCTGAAAATGATGCCCTTCCGGATAAAATATGCGATGTTTGTTTGGAACGAATGAAAACTGCGGTTGATTTTAAGAGAAAAAGTGAACATTCGGACCGACAGCTGCGAAATTTTATTGCCAACGTGAATAATCAATTTCATATGACTCTGGTTATTTCCGAAGACACTGACGATCAAGAAATCGAAGCTGTTCCAGTCCTGACGGTGCAGAATAAAAAGGATTCGACTTTTGATGAAAGGAACAGTGACATCCCGGAGTTTACTAATCAGACCAACAGCGCTCTTGGAACGAAAGCAGCACAACTTGATGATCGTACGGATGAACAAGAATCGGATATTGTGCTAATCCAGGATCCGGTACCGGAAGCTGAAATAGAGCCCCAGTTGGAACCGAAACTACAGAAGGAAAAAGAAAAATTTCGGGCCGTTGCCGTAATCCAGGAAAAACCGTTAGTTGAGCCGAAGAAAGAAATGTTCGAGGTTGTTGAAGTGGACTACGATGAAGATATGCTGCAACAGGAAATCTCAACAGACGTTGAATTGGAACAAGCTGACTCTCAGATGGATGATGACGCGGAAGAATCTGAACATGTTATCTACATTAGCATTCCAAATGAGTACCAAGCGGAGCCAAAGTTGGCCTCCGCTTCTGATAAACCTGTCGACGATGGCCAAGCTACTGGCAGTGGCGAAGAGTTACCTGAGTTTCAAGTTGAAATTGAAGAGTTCAAACATCAAACCAAGCCGCAAACTAGTCATCCAACAAAAACGGCAAGCTCCGCCAAAGCTGCCCCCAATGGAAGGTTCGAATGTACCCAGTGTGCCAAGTTCTTTTCCACCAAAACCAACCTCAATCGGCACTTGCAAGCCCACGACGGCAACAAACCGTACGTTTGCCCGCTCTGTAGGAAGGGCTTCACCCAGAATGGTTCCCTCAAGCAGCACATGTTGATCCACCAGAACATCCGCCCGTTTGTGTGCAGCGTGTGCGAGCAGGGCTTCAGCCAGCAGAAATCGCTAACCTTTCACATGCGACGGCACACCAACGAAAAACCGTTCGTCTGTCCGCACTGTGCGTTCGCGTTCCGCCAGAAGGACGGTCTCAAGCGGCACATGCTGGTCAAACATACCGAGCGAGATGCCAAAACCTTCAACTGCACCGAGTGCACGATGACGTTCAGCACCCGGTACGGGCTAGCTACACATCGGAAACGGCACGAGATTGCCAGCGCAGCGGCAGCCGAAGGTGTGTCGATTGTGATGAAGGACTAGACTGGGAATCTCGATTCTTTTTAAAGTACGTTGCTAGAAATGTAATAAATTTTTATAATGGTTTGCATGCAACGGTGCTGCCTTTTTTGTTCGTAGTGAAACTCCTAGATAAAAATATGAGGGACTGGGCCTAGCCGACTGACGTTAAGGAAATGAGCCAAACTAATTTTCATTACGTAACAAGAAAATGGTGACAATGAAAATGAATTGAATCTAGAGACGTCCCAATGAAACACTGGCTTAAATTTGATATCAGCTTTGATTTTTAATTCACTTTCTGTGAAACGTTGCTTGAGTCTATTCCAATTGATTCTGTTTATTACTTCACCATGATCGTTGCAGATCATTGAATTACAGCTTTCGCTTTCTAGTTTGGATTAATTAGTTTCGCTATTATACTCAAGGCACAGTACCGTCAATTCATTTTAACATTTCGCTTTCTTGTTTTTTTTTTTTCTTTTGATGATGGTGCAAACCGCCGCGCCGGTCCAAGGCAATTGAACACGAGTAATTGTTCTAGTTTTTGATGCAGACAGTTATTGTTGTGATTTTTCCGCACCCTGTTGAGGCTGTTGATCTGATATCTGTGTATCTTGAGAGGTTATTGTTTGTCCTATCCTAAGCGTTTTACAAAACAACGCCATCTACTCTTTCCCTAATTTGGCTAAACCTGTTCCGTTTGTGGCGCACGCGTCAATTGATTTCTAGTTCGTATAAATTATTATATTAGTGATTCTCAGTTTACGGTTAATACTTGGCTTGTTTTTCACTTATTTTGCACGGTTGGTAATTCTAAAGACAATTTATCTCGGTTGATGTAGTAAAAATTATCAAAATCTTAAGCTTTAGTCGAATACACTGAACCCCAATTAAGTTTCACGGAATATCTGAATCTCAAGTGATTGGCTTGCAATTAAAAACAAAACGAAAGAAAACACCTTTTCCACCCCCTACAGTAGTAATCAAGCCATCATTCCGCCGCCCGCTTTTCGGCGTTTCTTAGTCTTGTGTGCCGACAGTGACTCTTGGCCACTGTCGGTGTTGGAATCGCTATCGCTTTCATCACTGCTCGAGCTGGAAGACGAGGAACTAGAGTTGCTCGAGCTATCGGAGGCCACACCGGTACTTTGACCTAAATCGATTTGCGCTGCTTGTTTGGCTAGCTCCGGTTCCACTTCCTAATAAGTAAAAAAAAGAATTTTACCATCATTTTGAAACACGAGCTATCGTCTCTACTTCTCACCTGAAGCACCTTGAACCATTTTTTGGACAGTTTGGGCCGCCCGCGGACCGTCTTATGCCAAACAACAGGGAAGTTGGTTTTGCTGCAGAAATTCTGCGTCACGGCAATCGTATCATCCATATTTAGAACAACATGCCACCAACCGCCTGGAACAAACACCGTTTCACCTGGTTTTTGTAAAATCTCAATCTAAAATTTTCGAAAATCAAAAACAAGCTGACACGACCGCAACCCGAACTCTTACCGGTTTGCAATCACTTGGCCAGTCCAGCTGCTTTGTCTTTGGGTAGATCAAATTGAACCACGTGATTGCCTCATCACGTTGCTTGCCGCCGATAGCTCCGGTAACCTTAAGCAGCTCCTTCGGTGTGTTGGTGGGAAACAGGCACCAACGCTTGTGACCCACAACGAGCGCATTCCAGGCGCTAGTACCGAGCGGATCAATGTGAATGCCCGTTCCGGACCGACCAGGGCCCATAACAAACCACCTGTACGGTGGTCTCCTTTCCTCGCCGGCGTGTTTGAACAAGTCATCCCGAAAATACACTGGAATATCGTAATCTTCCAGCAATTTTTTCCTGCGATGGTGCTATAAAAATCAACAACAAAAAATAAGTCGAACAATGATTCATAATTATTTCCTCTAAAGCTCACCTCCCCAAAGCTGCTATCGAATATATACAGCGGACTATCATCCGTCGTACTCCGCATGTACTCGATGTAGTACTTCATCTTCATCTTGACGCTGTACCCGTCATTATCCTCGCCGCACTTGAACTTCTGATTCCGGTATTTCTTCGCTAGCCGCTCCAGAGTCCACTTGTACTGTGCCTTCCATCCGTCCTGTATCCCCTCGATAACCACCGGCTTGTATACGCTCTCATAACGATCGATAAATTCCTGTGGACTCACGTCCTTCACGTGAATCCGCTCAACATTATCCTCAAACTCTCGAAATTTATCAAACTTCCTGTAGTAATCAAGCTGCACCCAGGCAGCTTTATCAGCAAGTTCTGCAATCAAGCAACAATGAATAAACCCGAACGGGGCGAAAAAAAACGCAAGCCCGCACTCACCTGGCCTAGCCTTCCGCTTGACCTCTCGGACGCGTTTTCTCGTACGGTGCGATAACTTAACATCCCCTTCGCCAAAGGACGACATTCTTCGGACTGTTTGCTTAGTCTATCACTTTCGCGGGGCTGGGAGCGTACTCGAGTTGCAACCTCTTCACGATGCAACCACGGGTTAACCTAGTGAAATTTTGAACCCAAAAGTATAACAATTTTGCATGAAATGCCGAATAAATAAGGCAGACGTGTTGAATGAGTATGAAGATGCGAATGTGCGAATTCGACTTTTGATAATGGCGGAATGACAGTTATACTCTACGGGCACACGCTTATTGATTTCTAACTTAAGATCAAGTGAAAATTGACCCGCAAATATCATATCCTAGCGTGAACAAGCAAACGGGTGGAAGCGTATTCGTGAACCGAATGTAAATAGCAGTTGCATCACATTCGCGACTACGAACTTCGTCGAAGGTGCTGATATTTGTTTTGTTTTTGCATGAGAAAAAGACGGAAGGAAATATTTTTGCTTTTGTCATCACACACATTTTGACAATTGCATATAGACCTTCACACTTAGATTCTATTGCCGAGAACTCAACAGCTGATAAATTCAGCAAAATGTTCTACAAACCGTGCTACAAACTTTTCGGCAGAATTCTCAAGAACTTCGGCAAATGAAATATCAATACTTGCTGGTTTATGGTATATCGATATATTTGCTGAATGTTCGTCGAAATATATTGCTGACATTTGTTAAAAACTTTGCCGAGATCAATCAGCTGTTGGGAAATTTGCCGAGATAAACTAAGTGTGTTCCTATCTGCGCTTTGTT
Source organism: Wyeomyia smithii (assembly GCF_029784165.1). Taxonomy (NCBI): domain Eukaryota; kingdom Metazoa; phylum Arthropoda; class Insecta; order Diptera; family Culicidae; genus Wyeomyia; species Wyeomyia smithii. The sequence continues at coordinate 56,200,691 of NC_073694.1, forward strand.
AGCAGAATCGCAGGGTGTGAGGAAAGAGACCTACCCCACACCAGTCCCTTTCGTGACACATATATAATATATACAAGCAAGAAACACTATTTAATCTTTTGAAACCAAACATGGTAATAAAGGAGTTAAAACAGTTATTCCAACTACGGCCAGCTTGTTTTAGTCCGTAAATACTTTAATTGAGTTTACAGAGTTTCATTACTCCATTTTCGCCCCGAGGAAGTTTGAGATAAATTTCTTCATCCAATATTCCATTAAGAAAAGCAGTTTTAACATCCATCTGATGAATTAGCCAGTTTCGCTTCGCAGCAATTGAAATCATTACTTTCATCGTAGTCATTTTTGCAACTGGCGCAAAGATTTCCGTATAGTCAACTCCAGGACGTTATGCACACCCCTTGGCCACAAGACGAGCTTTGTATCGAGGTGAATCATTATCATCTTTGATATTAAACGCCCACATGGAATTGATAGCCTTTCTTCCTGAATGAAACTCGCTAACCAAGGTCCAAGTGTTGTTTTCTTTCAAAGATTTGGTTTCCTCATCAATAGCTTGCTCCCATTTGTGCCAATCATTGCGTTTCTTCAGTTCGTCAATTTTCTGGGGAATATCAGTTGAACTGATTGATGTCAAAAATGTAGTTTCAAAATTATCCAACCAAGTTGGAGGTCTTCTGTTACGATCACTACGTCTAAGTTCGTCAAATAAATTTTCATTTATATCTAAGTCGTCATTAGTATCATGAAAGTTATCGTAACTTTCATTGTTATTTATTACTTCTGGATTGACATTTATTGCACTATTATTCTGTTCAGTAATAGTTTCAATAGGTACGTAAATTTCATGGAATTTATGCTGGAATTCATATGCATCTTCTATTGATTGAATTCTGTTCGTGAAATAGAACTTGTTTTTATCAAACGACACATCTCTGGAGATAACAATACCTCTAGTGTCTTCATTCCAGAGCCTGAACCCGTTTAGAGTATATCCCACAAAAGCAAAAACATTACTTCTTTTATCTAGTTTAGATCGGAGCTCCTTATTCACATGAACGAAAGCTATACATCAAAATACTCTGAGTTTGCTTACGTCAGGTTTGTATCCAAACCACATTTCGTATAGAGTTTTAGGGATCTTGAAAGCATTTGTGGGGCTACGATTCAGTGTTTAGTAAGAAGTATATAATGCTTCCCTCCATAAGTACATAGGTGCAGACCCAACAAACAATTTTGTTAGATATCGGCTTGTTAGGCTATAGTTCAGACGAAATTCACTAACTAGACGCTTACTAAGCTGCAAATCAACAAAATTGTTTGCTGGGGAACTTTCATGTAAAATAGTTCTTACTTTCTCCATTAAACTTCGATGCATTCTCTCGCTTACTCCATTTTGCTGAGGTGTATATGGAGCGGTAGGTATCATTTGAATTCCATGTTCTCGGCAGTAATCCAAAAATTCACCATTATAATACTCGCCTCCATTATCAGACCTTAGTTTTGAAATTCGCAAATTGAAGTGAGAGGGAGCTAAAGCTTCAAATTCCATGAATTTGTCAAAGACCTCATTTTTCCGCCTCAATAAAAAAACCACCACAAAATGAGTAAAGTCATAAATAAACGTTACAAAATATTTAAAACCCTCGTTTGTCAATTCAGGTAGCTGCCCACAAACATCTGAATGAATAAGTTTCAATGGTCTTACTGACCGTTTCATTATTAGAGTGTCGAATGACTCTCTTGTCTGTTTTCCAATAATGCAAGAGTTGCACGCAAACTGTTTTGCAAACTTGGATGATAGTTCAAAGTTCAACCTCTCAACCATATCGCAACTTTTTAGCTTATGCAAGTTTTGCATTCCCAAGTGTCCGAAGCGAACATGCCATAGCTTTAGATCGTTGAACACTTTCCTTGTCAATGCAGTTTCAGCCTGTTCATTCAAAAATAGATCGAGGATGTAAAGACCGTTGACTCTTTTACCTGTTATAATTAAATTATTAAATTCATCATAAATTTCAACACCTCCATTTCGAAAGACTACTGATTTTCCAGAAGATTCAAGACAAGAAACGGACAACAGATTTGAGCTTAGTTCTGGAATAAAGATTATTATAAATTTCAACACGCTTTCTTTTATTTGATCTCAATAACACATTTCCCATACGACGAGCTCGCAGTTTTACTCCTTCTTTCGCTGTATCTACCCGCAAACCCGGATTGTCCCACATCTCCGTAAAGGCTTGGGTTTCTTTGAACATGTGCCGGGTGGCACCGGAGTCCAATACAACAGGGAAAATGTCGGAGACTGCACTGGGAACTTTGACGTCGCCATCGCTTCTAACTTGGTGTCTCTGACGAAATCTGTCTCCAGGCGCCCAAGGGGTATGCGTACTTTAAAAGTATTAAGGCCATGAATGCGAGTCACCATTGCAACGTCTCGGCGATTTTCTCCTGGACGCTCAAAAACATCCGGATTCTTTACTCGAAACTGCTGCTGTCGCCACTTCCTGCAGGAACGTTTTTTATGTCCGATTTTTCCACATTCGTAGCAAACTATTGCCAGTCCGTTTGGCTGGTTAGCCACCATTGCTACTTGTGGAGGATCACGTCTTACACAGCTTTCTTCCGCGTCGCCTCACTTGTTCTAGTGACATTTGTTCCAATTCGTCCTTCCTTACAACCGACAGCGCACTTATCAAGTGCTGGAATTTTTCAGGGATAGCAACTAAAAGCGTGTTCAATTGTTCGACACCACTAACTACCTCTCCCATGGTTTGTAAGTGACGTATAATTTCTTGATGAGCACTGAAAAGTTGCTTTAGTGATGCATATCGCTGAGACTTAAGAGTATACAATTTAGACCAAAGTTCCAGCATAACGACCGCCCCATGCTTTTGAAAAATTTGAACAAGACGTTCCATAATATCTTTAGCATATTTACACTGTAAAACATGCCTCATAGGCTCATCATCTAAAGCAAGCCAAAGTTCATTCACTGCTGTATCATCTTCCTTTAACCTTTTTGTTACCTTTTCAACTCTTTCAGCTTCTCTCTCAACAGAAGCTCCCACCACTGGAACGAAAAAGTCTTCCTCTTTAGGAGTTCTCTCGAGAGTATGCAACAAACCTTCCTGCTTGAAGTGTTGCTCCATCCTTTTCCTCCAAAGTGGAAACGATTTCTTGTCTCCCCGGAAAACGGGAACTATCACTCTCTTCAACCGGGTTTCCATTCTAGTCAAGTTATGTTCTTATGGTGTGTATTCTTCTGCTCCAAACGCTTTTTTGACGTTGGACTAACGTCTATATCGAAGTTAGGCACCTGAATTTGAAAATCTAGTAATTCAACCAGGGAAAACCAGGGAAAAGTGGTCAGGTTTTGAGCGCTTATATATCAGTCATTTCTTTTCAGAATTTCGAGGTTTTGGCATCAACCGATCAGAAATTCTTTTACGGTTGAATTTATGTAACAAAAATAACCTATTGTTCGAGATACACTATTGAAAAATTGATAAATCACATCGATTGTCTAAATCATACCGAGCAACCAATCACCACCTCTCTTCACAAGCACAGTCGACACTAACGGATACAACCGATCTGACTTTGTAAACAGTCTCGCAGCTTTCAACCAATAGCGAGCTCGCTTTCGGTAGTTGCAACAGGTGTTTCAACACCGTTTTATAATGCTTCTTTTATCATTACCACTGAACAGATTCTAAACACCAATGGCTTGATTGATAGGGGAAATATTGCGCAAGATTGTCATATAATAATTTAAATATGTTTTCGATACTAAACTAGTTAAAAGTTGTGTTAAAAGTCGTGCACATTCAACCAATCACAAGCTCGCTTCTCCTTTGCTCGCGGATGGATTTTTGCTTTGGGCTATATAATAGCCTGCGTCGTCTCATAGCAGTCATAAGTTAACAAGTGGAAGGCCACTAGAACGGTCCTGATTAATCAGCAGAGGTGACTGATTCCAGTGGCGGAACTGAGCTGCAGCAGAACCAGAGCGGTGGTATCAGGCAGCAGCGGCGGAGGTAGTGGGCAGCTGCATTTCTTCATTCAGTTCGGTTCCCCTTCGATCTGAGTTGGACCCCACCAGCGGTAATCCAATTCAGATATCCTTGGGTAAAAACAGCCAGAAACTGCACGAGCCAGCACCGCCACTAGGAAAGCTACCTCCATTTAGTGTGTGTGCAGTGTGCACATATAGCGTATGTGCATCTGCATAGCTATGACATTTGCGATAATAGTGATGATAGCTAACCAACCCATGTGTATTGATAGCTAGAGCTGTTGCTAGCTATAGCGTGTGTAAGGCAGGTATTAGACGAAGAAAATATTTGCTATTTTTGGTACGGATTTTATTTTGTGTTTTTTGCTTCGTCTAATACCTGCTTAAGACATAGCATGTGTAGCATATTATGGCTATTGCGTGTATATCCAGCGTGTGTACGGATAGTTATAGCGTGTGTGTGGATAGCGTGTGTAATGATTAGTTATTGCGTTTGTATGGATAGTAATAGCACATGGTTAGATAGCTTATGCGTATGTATAGACAGTTGTATCGGATATATGGATAGGAATAGCGTGTGTATAGATAGCTTTAGCATGTGTGTATAAAAAGCTACAGCGTGTGTATAAATAGTTTTTACGTGTGTATAGATAGTTATAGAATGTGTGTGGATAACTATAGCGGGTGTTTATCGAAGATTATTATTGTTATTAAAAATATTAAAACGTCTTAACGAACACAGTTGTGAATTTGATTTAACAGCAGCGATTTTAACTTCTTCACCCAGTCTTAATTCATCGAGGAAAAATTACTGCCAATGAATGATCAACACTTATTTACTAGAAATTTCATTTAGATCAAAACAGGTTCTTTTGAGTATCATAAATTATTGGTAAAGAGAGTTGCAAGTTTTCTCAATGAGCATTCATTAAATTTTCGTTTTTGTTTCTCGGTGCGCGGTTTTGATTCTGTTTCTCACACACAGAGAAAGAAACAAACTTGTCGCTATCGTGAAAAATTACAAAACAATTAGAAATGCTCTGAATCACAATTGAAGAAGTTAAGATATTTTCCTGTCACTCGCCAAAACCTTGATAACAACTACCGAAAAACGTGTAATTCAGCTCTAGCTATATAAGGTTATTGAAATAAACGTATTTTTTTAAAACATGAAGCTATATGCTGGGCTGGAGCTAACCTAGCATGAGTTTTATCGACTTAACCCTTAAATGCGCAATGTTGTTTTAAAACAACACTACTAAAAACGTTTTAAAGTATACGTATTTTAGTATTTTTTAGAAATAATTGAATAAGATTCCCGACTGGTGCTGACTGTCTTTGAAAATAAATTTTAAAATAAGGTTAGTGGTTAGTGAAAATGTTTGAATTATCAGTAATTATACTAACAAAAGGTCAATTTTAAAGATACTGTTAACAAAAGTAATTGTTTTGACTTTATTCTGCGATAAAGTCACAGTGTTGTTTAAAAACAACATGATAATATTTGCACATTATAAAGTAAATCTATCAATTTTTTTATGCATATTTGTTAGTTTAAGAGCAGTTACAAAGATTTTATGTATTTAGATGATCATTTAAGGGTTAATCTATCATTTAAGGGTTAATGTCAAACAATTTTTAAATTCAAGATTTTCGTTTGAATCGTTCTGGGCTCCAATTTCAGATAGTTTCGTTAAGTTTGCTTTTTGCTTAGATAGGAAAATTTTACCAATTCGCTCAATTAAATGATTGTCTTGGTAGTGCAGCTACGAACAAAGGTTTGATTCGAATATGTATGAAATGACAGCGATTAAATAAAAGATATCCATTCTTTTAGTATATATTATTATTTATAACGTTTTAACGTTTCAGCATTCAGAAATGCACTGTTAGATAAAATTGCAGCAAATACTAGAGTTGCAATTCTCTCTATTATTTGTTTTAATGGAATATAAGAATACCGTAGTCCAACGTCATGCGGTCGTGTCTTGAATACCACCCTCCTACTTTTTTGTCGTTTGATTTGCTGGTTCTCTTTCACAACTGGTTCAAGTATCGTTGGTTGGTTGATATTTGAAAGGCTATGCTCCTTGTTTAGACTTGTTTTTTCTAAATCTGCGTGACCAAAAATGTGCTTTTTAACGGATATAGTTTGGAAAAGAATTGGCCGCATGATGGCACAGTGCATCTATACGGATGAATAACTGGAACTCTATGATCATCTTTCAAATGGGTGATGTATAACGCAGCTGTTACAAAGGAGGTAATACAGTGCTCGAACATACACCTAAACATGGTTCACCGCGGTATTTTCGATTTGCTTTAAAAATGTTGTTTGTCGATTCACACTGGCATATGATTCTTGATGGTCAATTTCGTAGACGAAGCAACCTATGAACTGCCAAACCAGCTTAGACAGCTTTGGGTACGATAAGCCAAACAAGTGGGTTGTTTTAATCAATACATCTATTGCTCTTGCAGCGGATGATAGCTCGAAACAAAATTTATGAATGAACCATATTATGAACCATAAAAACACGGTATTTTTACTGTAAGCTTGTAAACGATTGTTGTCATTACCATGTTTTAACAACGTTTTTTGTTGTTGAATCTACCACCGACAATAATTTTACCATGAAAAACATTGTCAGTGACTTCTAAATGTATGGGAAAAATGCCTGAAAAGATGTTGTTAAGATACATAACGACCCCCCTTTTTCATTGTAAAAATGGCAAAAACGATGTTTTTTATTGTTCTGGACAATGATATTTAATGTAAAATTTATGTATCTACAATGAAAAACATAGTTAAATTATGGTATAACCACATACATAAGGCATACGTAACACTCAGGAAGAAATCTTTTAAAAAAGTTGGTACAAAATGAACTACTCGAAAGTACCAACCTCTGTAAAAAAAAACCTCTGTTTGAGTAGTTTATAGAGGTTGTGTACCTGCGCAGCCCTGCAGTTGTCTCGTTTTTACTCGAAAAATGCTGCATTTATTTTGTAAATAACTTTTTGACAGTTCCTTATGGGATTTTCTTTGGGGCTCGATAGGGCCGAGAAAAAGAAAACTCATTTGGTTCATTATTTATCGAGCAGCTTAACAGGGCGAAGTACGGAGTTCTATGGGGCAACGTGTACCAGAAAAAAATGCCAGTGTTACGTATGTCTTATGTATGTGGTATAACCACATACTTAGACATACGTACCACTGGCGATTTTTTTTTGGTACTCTTTGCCCCACATCACCAGGTACCAACTCCAGTATGAACTGCTCGACGAAAATGAACGGAATCAAATTTCTTCATCGCAGCTCTACTCGAGCCCTCAACAAAATCCCTCACGAAACTGTCAAAAAGTTGTTTATAAAATCAATGCTGCATTTTTCGCATGGGAACGAGACAAATACAGGGCTGCGCAGGTACACAATCTCCATAACCTACTCAAACAAAGGTTTTTTTTACAGAGGTTGGTACTTTCGAGTAGTTCATTTTGTACCAACTTTTTTGGAAGATTTCTTCCTGAGTGTTACGTATGTCTTATGTATGTGGTATAACTATGTGCAATTACAGCAATTTTTAAGGTTTTTTAAATGTTTTGTTAATGTTATTTTTTTTCGGGTGATTACTTGGTTCAGTGTAGAAGCGAATGTTTGAATTGGGTTGTTTAGCTATATCAGTTTTTTATATCATCTGAAAGATCTGCATTTTTCAAGTAAAACGTAATTAAAAAAAATTCTATCATTGTCCTTCGCTTTTTAAATCACGATTTAAAACTGCTCGAAATCTTTACAATGACAGTTCGCCCATATACCAACTGTCATTGTAGCGATTTAGAGGAAATTTTTAATCTGCATTTAAAAATCGAAGGATGATTAAAAATTTTAAAAAATTACGTTTTGCTTAGAAAATTACACTCTTTCAGATGATATATAAAAAACGGAAATCCGTGAATGGCTAAACAACCCAACTAATAACTCCTCGTTGCATCTATCATACAAGCGTGATCGGTTTCCTCCGACCACGACGATTCTTCATTTTTTTGTGAAGTAATAGCACGCTGGCTGCTGATTTTATTATAATATTCAACACACGCGAGGAAACCATTTTTGCAGGAAATCCTGAAAAAAAAATTGAGATTTAAACCACAGGTTCGAAATCATAGACCAACAATACATGAGTTGACAAATAGGCATAAGCACAAACAAACTGGAACAGCAACAAACTGGAAAGCATTCAGCGCTCCCTGACAACAGATATCTTATACTGTTATCGATCTCCTTTCTTTTTTCTATCTGGATATTTCGGAATCGGTTCTAGCAGGACAATACAGTTTTATGGGTTTCCATTGTTGATCCGCTTAAAACTGCCTGTTATTGGTCGTCACTATCCGGAATAAAATCACGATTTTGAGGCCGTCAAACGGTAACAATTCACAAATGTTATAAATGTTCGTTTAGAGGATGCTCTCAAAAAGATTCCTGAATATCTGAATTAAATCAGATAACATCATTATGCCTACGGATTAGACTAAAGACATGATTTTGAAGCCGTCAAACGGTGAAATTCCATGAAACTTTACATATGACCGTTCTGCGACCGTAGTTACAATATTCTTGAATAATTTTATTCAAACACTTACCTAATATCAACTCAGGGTATCGGTCTTGCCTACCGGAAACGAGAATATAAAATAATGACCACGATAACCGTATTTCAAACTGTTTTTTTTTTTTTTTCAAAGAAACAGAGCCCCGGTCGCACGACAACAACCGAGGGATAAGACAGTGAGTGAATTTGAGGTTTTCCGAGTTTTTCAGAGGAAAACTGAAAAATAAAGAGCAAATCTGAATAACTCTCGTGCCTCTGAATATCCATCCTTAAACATTTTTCCCACCACAAATATAGACATGAATGTTGCTCGGTCCCACCGTTCATATATATTTCTTGCTCTCAAGGTAATCAAAGATGTGATCCAGCTGAGAATTTCGGAGTAATATTGAGTAAATTAGAGTAACTCCCAAGCATAAGAGTAACTCCGATAAAAGTGAGTAAATTTGAGTTTTTCTGAGAAAACGTGAAAAATAAAGAGCAAATCTGAGTATCTCTCGTGTCTCTGAATATCTATCCTCAAACCTTTTCCCCACCGCGAACATAAATATGAATGTTACTCGGTCTCACCGCTCATATATTTTTCTTGTTCTCAAGGCAATCGAAGATGTGAATCATCTGGATATTTCGGAGTAATATTGAGTAAATTAGAGTTACTCCCTAGCATAAGAGTAACTCAGATAATAGCTGCCTCGCCCCTCGACAACAACAAAAGGAAAAAAGCAGAAATCATGCGCTCACTGACGTCGTGAATATCGTAACTGTGAAGCATTCTTGGCTGTCAAAATTTCGTTTGGTAAAAGAGGTAAAATTTAGTGCACCTCTTTTCTTTTCAACTGCGTACCACGCTTTGTACCTTATGCAAAATGATTTTTGATATTCAGTCAAATACAAAATTATTTAAACATGCATATGATTTCCTACGGTGTAGCATTGAAGAAACACTTTAAGTTCCTAAACTCGAACGTAGATGTCGCATAATCCTATTACGTTTTGTGTTCTTTATGTCAAATGTGCAATCTACTTTGAATTCACCGTGCTGTTTTGTTTATATTTGCAATCAGAAAAATTTACTGCCTCGTTTTTCTTCTATATTGTGTTTATAAGGCAATTAGCTACTATATATCTAATATAACTTGAAATGCATTTGTTTCCATCATATTGAAGTATCATTAAGGTAAGTAAATGAATGTTTAAATACTGTACCCTGGAACACGATTAGAATCACGTGCGCAATAAATACGTTTCCGCCCTTTCACCCTGAGAATCAAACCATTCTTGCTCCATATCAATTATCTCTCTCTTAAACTGCAGTTCAGCATATAGTACAATGGTAGAAAATACAAATGAAAACTCAAATTCCGGTGAAAGCCACCGGCAGCGTCCCCATAAAATACCAGTTCCTACGAACTACCGAAGCGCAGCGAAAATCCTTCGCCTAGTGGTTGAGGAGCGACGCAACGTCAAGACGCTGGTTCTTCAGGACAAGCATCTCCGCAAGGGGAAGGGGCTTGCAATTATGGACCTAATTCTGGTTAATCTGAAGCAGATTGATGATTTGATTGCTAGAACGGAACTAACGCAAAAAGAACCAAAACTAAATCCTTGGCTAGCGCGTGTTTTGATTGCGGAACTTATGTTCGGCCGGGGTGAACTGAATGGGGAATCGCTACCGGTGCAATGTGTCCGTCGCTATCAGGAAGCGTTAAAAGATGCGCTCAGCAAATCGGACGTTACACCGGCGAAGCAGCTTGACTTTAAAGGTAATCGTCGCGTTTCGAGCAATCCTAAGGGGAGTCTTTTCTTTTTTCGATTGTTCACAGAAATCTAATCCAGAAGGATGGGAAAACGAAGCAAAAACAAAAATACTCTGAATTCTTCCGGAGAAGAAGTTGCGACTGCTTCTCGAAGGAGTGAAGAAGATACACTGAAGGAACAGCCGGCAGCACCCGCGGATAATGATCAGTTTGAAATACCGCTGCATTCCAAGCAGGCAGCTTTTGCACTGCTGTGGTTATTGGTGTACAGTTTTGGAATGTTTACCCTACCGTTCGGGGCATTCTACGGAACTCGGTATATTCTCGCGCACAACTTCCAAATCGATGGCTTCGCTAACACTTGCGGATCGGTTCTGGCAGCGGTTCTGACGGTAAACCTTATCATTGTGCTGTATGCTATTAGAGGATACCAGGAAGCCGAGGAGGAAGAAAACGAGGCGAAAAACAATCAACCTGCTCAGCTGAAAGCGAATGAAGAGCTTAGGAAATCACAGTGAAATTCAGTATTTAAGCGAAAGAGTTTGTGTCAAGTAAAAAGTGAAATCGTTTTCTTAGCAGCTTTAATAAAATTTTAATCGAGACTCCCCTTATGGATATTTTTATTTGCTATAAAAATTTAAATATTTGTAAATGTATATTTTTTCAAACATAGAACCTCGTTATGTCCGCATCAATACTAGCGTTTTAGCACAGCCAGGGGCCATTCGATTGCTGCAGGAAGAAGGATGGGTGCTGGTAGAGGAGGAGTTCGAAAAGTACACCGATTTTCTGGAAAGAGTTAAAAATTTAGGCGATTCGGAATTCATCATTGACTTCCACTTCAAAGAGCTGTTAGTTTTCCCCCACAGTGCTAGAAACTATTGGGGTCGTGCTACCGAAATGAAACAGAAGTTTGTTCTTCAAAATAAGGTTTGCGCAACTTAGTTGTTCTCACTATTTTTTATTATTTTTAACTGAATTTTAGGCTTGTCTCTTGCCAACCTACTTGCTTGGCCCACCCAAAAAAAGTGTGGTACTGGATATGTGCGCTGCTCCGGGATTGAAGACAACTCATCTGGCCAACCTGATGAAGAACAAAGGGCGTATCTACGCTGTTGAGCGAAATGCTGAACGGTACAAATTGCTGTGCGAATATTCAGCAGAGTTTGGTGTTATAAAAACTATCAATGAAGACTGCTTGTTAGTCGCAGATGAGCAAGCTCCGGGCGTGGAATACATTCTAATAGATCCCAGCTGTTCGGGGTCAGGTATGGTTGATCGTTTGAAGTTAAATGAGGAAGTCGACAAACAGCGTCTCTACAAGCTGGGTGGATTGCAGTATAAACTGTTGTGTCACGCAATGAATGCTTTTCCAGCGGCCAAACGAATCGTCTATTCGACTTGTTCGATATACCCCGAAGAAAACGAGGAAATTGTTTTGGGTGCTCTCAAACACAACGGGCACTTTCGGTTAGCGGATGCAAAAGCTTTGTTCGACAAGGAATGGCTGAATTTTGGTTCATCTGATTACAGCGGCATTGGCGAACGATGTCTCTATGCTCGGCCGGAAATAGACTTAACCATCGGAATGTTTGTAGCCGTTTTCGAACGTTGTGCGGAGGATGAGTACAACGAAGTTTACTTAGCTCATGAAAAGCAAAAGGGAAGCTATGAAAAGTTATCTAAAATGGGAAATGCTGACTTTGGTCGCGGAAGGGGTAAGAAGAGAAGGCCTAATCAATATGATCAAGAAGCGGAGATAGAGGAGCATTCCGAAGGTGTCGATGAATTACCTAGTGCCAGTAAAAGTGCTTCGGCAGTCGCGAGTTCTTCAGATCCAAAGAAAAAGAAAAGGAATCAATCGATGAACGATGAAAATGAACAGGAAGAAAATCTGGTAACGGAAAAAAAGAAACGAAAGACCAAAACGATATCAGAAGAAAAAAATGATGAAGAAACGTTCGAAGAACAAGAATCTACAGCTGTTCTGAAGAAAAAGAAAAAATCTAAAAAGGACGGAAATGAACAGGAAGAAAATCAAGCAAAGGACAAGAAAAACCGGAAGTCCAAAACGGTAGCAGAAGGAGAAAACGATGAACAAACATTTGAAGAACAAGAGTCTACGACTGTTCTGAAGAAAAAGAAGAAATCGAAAAGCAACGAAAATGAACAGGAAGAAAATCAAGCATTGAACAAGAAAAAACGGAAGTCCAAAACGGTGGCAGAAGAAAAAAATGATGAAGAATCACTAAAAGAACAAGAATTTTCAAATGTTACTTCAAAGCAAGATACTGCTGAAGATTCGAATGCAGTACTGGAAAATGTCGGAGCAGATGAGCACAAGAAGAAAAAGAAAAAAAAGAAGCAAATAGAAGAAAATTATGAAACAACAGTAAATGGGGACGCGAAACCTTTGGAGGCTTTCGACAATGACGTCGGAACACACGCAAAGAAAAAGAAGAAAAAAGACAAAAAAGTTGATGTTGATTGAGTATATGTATCAATAAAACATTTGAAATTTTTGCAATCAGTTGCCAATTATATATGACGAAATATCTTTTTAGTAAAATCTATCGATTATCAGACGTTTCGATCAAATGTTGAATCAACGATTGATTTATTTCATCACTATCTATCTCATGTCTACGATTGTCAAAAAAAAAACTTATTTGCGAAATTATTTACTGTGAATTGCATTTTCTTGTTTGTTGTTCCTGAAGCAAGCAGCTATTAAAATAACTTTGGTAATGATGGTTTTCCATTAGGATTATCGAGATTGTTCCGGTTAATTTGAGTTAATGCGCCAGCTGACTGCCGATTGGGCGCGATGTCAACGATGCGTGGACAACGCAGTCGACTACGACGTACAGCTGAAGCCTACAGATATCGACCAGATTCTACTGCTCATCGGTGATGCGATATCTCAGGCCCGGGATTATCACGTGCCAACTGCCAGACTGATAAGTTATCCTCTGAATCTAGACAACAAAATCAAACAATACACCCAACTCCGTAACACCACAAGACAACAACGTTTGGTCTGTCTCACCTGAAGACCAACATCAATCGTTTCAACGAAATCATTGAAATCAGGTGGGTGGATCTCAAAAACGAAGACCTCTCAACATCTTCGAACCCTTCCAGTCCCTGCGAAACTTTTCTGGAAACTCGCCAAAATTTTGAAAAATAAGCGGAACTCATTTCATTTTTATCATCCCTACCGACTGAAAAAGATCTCCCAGATGGTTTCGAGGTACGATGCTTGAGACTGTTAGTGTCAGTAGATCGTAGCGCTAGCCCCGCAATTGTCCGGAATGTAGCACAAAGGCTTTGCTTTGTTACCGACTGAAAAAGCCAATGAACTTGGACAATATTATGTAAACTCTTACAATCTGGGCCGTGCCAAAGTTAGCCCACATAAGCTCTTCGTCCATGAGGTAATGACTGGGGTTGCTGTTCTACCCTCACGAATGTAAAGCATCGAAAAGCTGATTAACAGCCGTTTTAATCAGGCTAACATCTTCCTCCCAGAGCAGTTTGGGAATGGGAATGATCATTCCACCGCTTACTATATCACTAGAGTGACTAACAGGTTCATCAAGCCCGTTAGCCAAACATCTGCTTCAAATTTTTGGATGTCTAAAAGGCGTTCGATGATGTCTCGCTTGACGATCTGGTTTTTAAGCTGCGGCGGTTCAACTCGCCTATCCTTCCCGTAAATATCGTTAATTATTATTATTATTATTATTATTATTGGTTTATTAATTCATCTGACTACATTTGTCTACATGAATAAAACTTAAACTATTAACTATTACAAATACACTTAAGCGGCTAAGTTGAATAGTTTCAGACGGTTTTTAAAAATTTCACAGGATTGACAAAAATCGAATAGATGGTACACTTCGTTAAATTCTTTACAAATCGCTCAAACAGGTTCATTTTTCCCGTAGTTAGTTCGTCTGAAGTTAAGTTTTAAACAGTAACTAGATCTTGAAGATATTACCGGCACATTCAGGTTGATTTGCTCCAGAAGGTTGGGAGAGTCAATATTACCAAGCAACAACTTGGCAGCAAACAGTGCTCTAGCTGAATTCCGCCGACACTGCAGAGTTTCCATGTTAAGGAGACGGCATCGATCCTCGTAGGGTGGTAAGTTCGTTGGGTTACTCCAAGGAAGCAACCTTAGTGCAAATTTTAAGAATCGCGACTGTATAGCTTCGATTCTAGTGGCCCAACAGTTTATGTAGGGGCTCCAAATGATTGAAGCTGTTTCCAGTACTGAGCGAACAAGGGCGTAGAACAATGATCGCAGGCAGTAGGGGTCACGGAAATTTCTGGCAGCTCTAATGATGAATCCTAAGTTTCTGTTTGCTTTAGCCGTCGGACAGGACATTCTAGGTCTTCCTCAACGGCACTCCTTTTGATACGTTTAACTTAGTTGCTGGGGTCCCATAGGATAGCATTCTTAAACCTATCCTGTTCAACATCTTTATCTCAGACGCTCCTTCTCTGCCGGGTGGATGGTGGCATCCTGTCTATGTTTGTTATGTTTACAAACAACACACAGCTGGGAGCTGCAAAAATCTTTTTCATCTGTACTATTTCCGGGAAAAATCTGTACCAGAATCTGTACCACTGGCCCTAAGTTTTTATTTTCTGTATTTTTGAGTAAACAGCTTCATCGTGAATTGTTTAAAGGAAACTGTGACTGCGTTGACTCAGTTAATATTAATTCTAAACTACTAGCTCAATTGTCAATAAAACTTTTGCACACTTAAGAATGGGGCGCTTCTCGGTAATGCATATTACCGAGCCATTGCGGTTTGATCTACTGAAAATTCAGCCAAAAAACAGTGAAACCCATAATTCAGCAACACTACCGATATTACGGATATTTTGTGCCAACATTTCAGTTTGGTTAAATCGAGATTTACGAAAAAATGTAACAGCTGTTGTTTTTTAACCGAGTGGTGTCATTCTCGGCAGCAAATTACCGAGATTTGATAGTACATTCTAAGTGTGTGGAGTTGCAAGATCGCATTCATTGTATCGTTGCAGAGTCGGTCAAAAAGTTTTGTCTAATCGTTTCTATCCATTTAAAAAATCTGTACTTATCTGTACATTCTCTCGAAATTTGTAATCTGTACGACACAGAATCTGTACCGAAAAAACCGAGAAAATCTGTACATTTCCAGATAAATCTGTACAGATGGCAACAGTGATCCTGTCTATGTTCGTTACGTTTGCAGACGACACAGCCATCAGGTGATTAAAGTGTAAATTGCAGCAGGGCCTGGAGGTTCTGTCCGATTATTTAAACAGCTGGAAGATCATCAAGAAAAATACATAAATGCAGCAAAAACCCAGGCTGTTTTATTCTCGCATTTCAAATTAACTAGTTTTATTCCGCCTGCCAATGTAAGAGTCCACCTAAGAAACACACTCATTGAATGATTAAGTGAAGTTGTCCACCATGAACTCGTCCTGGACCAAAATTATTATTTCGGTCAACATTCTCACGTTCGACGTTCCAGTATCTCAGATACAAACAAGGGATGGTCGGCTGAACATACTTAGGCTTAGACTTAGAGAAGGAGGTGAGGGTTACGAGTGAGGAGCTCATCGTGATATCTAACTCCCCAAAGTTGAGCAAGGCTCCGGGACCGGATGGAATCCCTAATTTGGCAATCAGACTGACAAAAACGACCTCCGGGCTGTCTGGCAGAGGTACCAGGATGACAGCCTTATTCCGGAGAGGTTGAAGTGGCAGCGGTGGTCTTACCACCGAAAACTGGGATACCACGTATCTGTGATCTAGTTGACGGCAGTGTACTGTATACGCAAGACCGAAGACTGGCTGCACTCCAGCAAACTGGACCTAGCGCATCATAAGACGGACGTCACGTTTGTGAACAACCGTAAACCGGAGCAACAGGCAGTGGTCAAAGTCGGAGATTGTACCATCACCTCAAAGCGATCTTTGAAGCTCTTTGGGGTTTTGGTCGACGACAATTTTAAGTTTGGAAGCCACGTCGACTATGCATTATCGGCTATTGCAGCACTATCTCGTATGCTGTCCAATAGCTCAGCGGTGTATGACAGTAAGCGAAAACTTGTTGTCAGCGTGGTTCCGTTCATACTTAGGTATGGTGGGCCAGTGTGGTTCAGAGCTCTAGGAACTAACAGTTACTAACAGTTAAACTGGAAAGTACCTGCAGGTCGGAGGATGTCCGGCTCGTTCATTTGGAGCTCGGTTTGTTCAGCCGCCTCTCCGATTGTTCTGGAGCTGCAACGTGTGTAGCGGGTCAACCACCAACACGCCAGTATCAGTTAATGGCCAGTCCTAGTAGTTACCTAGGAGGTTATAAGAGTGAAGAGGGTGCATTAGGCACAAAAGCCACTCTTCGACGTAATACTTAACCGAAGTCCTGGGAAGATTAGGACTGAAGACTGGAGGGTTTTCAGTGGGTCTGGAACAGGCCGAGTAGGTGTATGGGGGAGTATAACTACCCCAGCATCACCCTCCTAGTTCCATACCCACACCCTGAGTTCTCTCTTCAGATGTCCGTTTGGAGATTTTCCAGCCACCTTTTAAAAATAAAAAAAAAACATCTATCAGTGCTGCGACAATACACATACGCTGGGTACAGCTTTTATCGTGATGGGCGAAATGCAAAAGCGGGTGATTGGGTGGTGACCGATCGCTCCCCGAATGTGTCACCGCATCATCAATGTACACAGCCTTCATCTCGGAAGCACCGATAATAAGGATAAATTCTACGCACAGCTGGAATGCGAGTACGACTGTCATCGGAGATTACAACGTACAGGTCGGCCAGGGGCAGAGATGCCAGATGTTTTTGAAAAATGTCTGCAACTGCTCGAAAAACCGGAAAAATCTGATTGAAATCTGACAAAAATCTATTCCGGATTCGAAAAAATTTCGCTCGCGCTGGTAAGTCTGTAAAAATCTGCACACATTTTGAGAAAAACTGCACAAATATAAGGAGACTCTGATAAAAATCTGCAGAAACTATGGAAAATCTGTAAATTCCAGCAAATCAATAAACACGGACTCTAAAAATCTGCGTTTTGCAGACAAATCTGCACATCTGGTATCCCTGGCCAGGGGGATAAGTCTGAAACGGTAATGGTAAAATTCAGTGTGCACCAGCTGACCAACGAAAACGGATTGTGCGGCCTCCAAGAATATGGCTGTACGTAGTACCTTTTTCCAGCACAACCTGCTGCATTGGTGCATCTGAAGGTCACCAAATCAGACAGAATCGTAAATCGACCACGTTTTGATAGATGGTCGATACTTCTTGCACATCACCGACGTCAGAACCTACTAAGGTACATTGTAAATAGGGTTTGCAATATTCCCGGAAATTGGTTTTCCGGGAAACGGGAATGAAAAATCTCAATTCCCGGGAACCGGGAATGGAAAAAACTCTTAGCAAAAATGAGATTTCAAACAAAGTTTATTAATAAAAGGTATTATAAAATCGTTTACAATTTCGTTATCAGTTCACATGAAAAACGAATTAAAAAGCAAAACTTATTTAAGTTCACATTCGAAATTCTCGATCAGGGTTTTTATGTCGTCAAACAATCGCTTCAGATCCACTGACAATTTTCCGTTAAACCCAAATAATGTAATTTCCGCTGAAAAACCGCTGGTGTTCGATTTCTATAATATTTCTAAATCACGGATTCCATCTCTTGCTACATTTCATTAGAAACTGGAGTTTCCAATACTTTCAGTTTGTTGAAGAATAAGCTGAGTGTTTAGCAGGCATTAAACAAGACAAATATTTGCTATATTTGGTACTGCTTTTATTGAGCAAAATATTTATTCGGGCTATTTTAAATATGCTATAGCATTGCACTATAATCAATGTCAATTATAACTCTGGTTGCTTAAAAAATAGCAAAGCCGGTTCGCTCATATTTTACCGAATATATTTGCTATACAAATACACGATGCTATACACGATGCGTATTTTCATAAAATAATCAATGTAACAATATAGTTTTATTTGGAATAACAACATTACAAACCCTTGGATTTATTTGCCTAATTTTTCGTTGACTGAATAAGACAGCAAATGTTTTTGACAAATAATTGAAGCAAATAATTTGATATTACACGGCCAGTAAATATTGACCGTCATTTCAAGCAAATATTTGCACCCTATATGTTCACTTTAAAGGTGCTATGCACTTTGACGACTTTAGTTTCGTGTTTGTACAGTATCATAAATTCTATTGCACAATTGTATGGGAAACTATATTAAATCTTACGAAATTTCCCGAAGAACTCGGGAATCGCGGGATCCCGGGAATCAATATTTTTGTTCCTGGGATCCGGGAATCGTTCCCGGGATTGCAAACCCTAATTGTAAACAACACTTGGTAGCGGTGCCCATCACGGCATAATCTCGTGCGACTCGTTCGGTGAAACCCCTTTTGAGGACTATTGGAGCATTGTGAAAACAGTTTCAACAGCGTAGCGGAGAATGTCCTGGGGTATATAAAACGGAACCGACGGAATAAATGGTTCGACGCAGGGTGTCGGCAGGTTTTGGACTCAAAGAACGCTGCGCGGGTACTGATGTTGCGTTAGGCTATCCGTCATAACGTGGAGCGACATACACAGAAGAGGAAACAGCAAAACTAATTATTCCCGGAGAAGAAGTGCCAGTTCCAACGATAGGCGAGTTAAGGGTGCTATCAAGCGTTCGAGAAACAAAATCGGCCGGCAAAGATGGTGTCGGAGCGGAGCTTATTAAGTTGAACCCAGAAAAATTAGCTGAGTGATTGTGAGTTGGTATATTAAACAGCTGCCGGAGGAGTGGAAGGTATAAATTGTAATAACTAGAGGGATTCGACTGTAAACGAATTCGTGGGAAGTTATAAAGCTGGCTTCATAAAAGACCGGTCAACAACGGACCAGATCTGCAATTGCGGTAGATTCTTTAAAAATGCGGTGAGTACAGAGTCCCTATGCACCATCTTTTCATCGATTTCATAGCCGCCTATGATACAATTGACCGAAAAGAGCTATGGAAGATCATGGAACGGTTATCCAGGGAAACTAATCCTACTGATTAAGGCAATGATGGATGCAGACCAGTGCTATGTGAGGATTCCTGGTGAACTATTCAGCTCATTTCGCATGGTAATAGCCTATCTTGCCTTCTGTTCAACATTGTGCTAAAAGGTGTAATGCGACGAGTGGCGTTCAACATGCATAGCACCGATTTTTAACAGATCCAGTCAATTTTACTGCGTTGCCGATGACATGGACATTGTCGGCAGAACATCGGAGACGGCGACAGAGCAATACACCAGACCGAAACGCGAGACAGTAAAAGTTGGGATGAAGATTAATGCGTCTGAAATGGAGCATATGCTGGCTTGTGGAACAAAGCACGACAGGGCCCCCTCAGGTAGTAATGTACTATCGACGGGGATGAGCTCGAGAAACTCTCCACCAATCACAGTTTGATTACAAGAAAGATCACGAACCTATGCCGATGGGTCACCAGGTGACAGAAACAATCATCGGTGATGGACTCCGCTTGTTTTTGTCCCTGAAGCTGTGAAAATCAACCAAATTACGTATCGGCAACAAGTTCCATCGCTCGCCGTCGAACTGTGGACACGTAGTCATTTTTTACTGGGTACAACAAAACTCGGCACCGATTCACAAAGCGAAGAAAACCCAACTCTGGAATGTGGAACATTTTCAGGGTTTTTGTCAAGGTCGTGATGGTCAGCGAGCTCACCAGGCTTAAATCCTATGGACTTAGCCGCCTGGGGTATATTTGAGGCCGAAGTCTGCTCTAAAAACCTGAAGGTGTGGAAGTCCTGGAGCGATATCTAGCGGTAGCCTGGAGTAAAAACCACAAGAGCACCTGCGGGTCTCGTGCGATTTCTTGATCGTCTGTAGTTAAACTCACGGGCAAACAAGTTCAACTTGACCAGTGAATTTTTCAAAAGTGATATGCTTTCAAATGAAATCGAAGCGTTTCCACTGCTGGACCCTGTATTTTAAAGTATATTATCGCTTCACTGAATAATCATCATTTTCCTAAGGGGGCATCTACATTCTATGTGTACAGGATTTTGGCACAACAAATGGCGTTCACAATTTTTTTTAGCCGTGCGAGATTTTGAAACTGCCAGAATGCTCGTGCTTGCGACGCGGTCCCTCGTCGTATCCTTCGGTCACTTTTACCCGCCATTCGGCAATCATCCTCCGGTGCGAATTGTTCGAACTTGTCGGCGCACTCGCCAAATGAAGTTTCCTTCAACTCAACAGACCACGACGGTGGTTGTAAGCTCCTCTGCACCGATTAGTCAGCCATTCTCTCGCGAACCTTGCGACAAAACGGATCGAAAAGCAGGAAGTGGAAAATACTGCTCGCATATATCTACGGACTATAGCAAATTTAACTGTTTAAAAGAATTATGGTTGAATACTTCAGCAAAAAGCAGTGGATTGGGTGTTTTTCGTAGCTGCTTATTGACAGCAGGCAATGAAATCCGATTGAGGAAAAAGTTTACCAGAAAGGGTTATTCGCTACTCGTCGTACAATAGAACAGAAAGTGAAAATGAAGTATAGAATTTATTAATCACAAGTGCAAGACGGTGAAAAGAAAGTGAAGTGAAAACAGTAAAGAACGGTGGCATGATGGTTTCGTAATCCTAAAGGATGTAAAATCGTCATAGTAAGGATTTTCCATGTTTTCTTCTTTGTGGTTCTGCCGAAATTTCGTTTCTGCGCTTTATGTGCTCCTACAGGGCATTACGGACTGGGTGGAATGCCGGGTGGAGGGGACGAACGAGAATTTCGAAATAAGTGAAGAGTGTGAAAAATCTCAGAGAAAGAGAGAGAGAAACTTCACACCGGAAGCGAGAGTACAAAGAGAGTGAAACCGGGTTGGAAATGAAAAAACGAGCTAAAAGTTATGCTAAAGGGTGGTGGGTGGTGTGCTGGTGTAGCATGTTTTGAGGATGAGTTCGTGTGAATAGCACGAGCTGTTTCCGACGATTTACTCTGCTGAGCGTGTTGATATTTGCATGGTGAACAAAATCTGTAAGATGATTGTCAGTGACAACAAACGAGCATCCTTATTAATACCGTAAACTATTTATTCAACAATTTGTTTGGGTTGTATATATTTGCTCCAATTGCCTTGATGACTCTGGTCTTATTTTGGCTCGGACGTTGGCTTGCTTTTTTTTGCTGCAGTAAAATGGACTGCACCACAGCAATAAAAAGAACCAGTTTATGTGAATTTGGTTAACTGGTAAATCAATATTGATCTGCCAGATTATTACAGATTACTTCGAGCTGTTTGTTCATAATAACAGCAACAAAAAAGTTATTCTGAATAAAAAAATTAACTTGTACAGCAAACAAGTAGCATTTTTAACTAAAGATCGTTTTGATTCATAGTCAACAAATTCATCTTCCAATAATCAAAAATTTCCCATAATTCAGATGATTTATTCAATCAAAAAGTTGACACTGAAGGTTTCTATGTAATGTTTTGATACGATTCAGGTTTCAGCTGTGTTAAAAAATAAAAATCGTAAAGAAGAAACTCGAAACGCAAAGAAGCACGTCAAACATACGAATGAAATGACAAATTATTTAAACGCGTGAAATGTATTTTATTTTAATCCTCATAAGATACTATCAATGTTCAGAAATGATGCAAGTTCTGTTGAAAGTTGGTTGAAAGTTTGAAAAGTTCTGAAATGTAAACAGCAGTTTGTTGTTACTTTTTTTTGAGGTTTTAGGCTTAGTACCTAATAAATAAACTTAAGAAAAAAATCTCTTTCTAAAGATAAATTTGATAGCCGCATAACGAAATAAAGTAGAGCTTAACGTTTCCTTGAGAAGAATAAACTTGAAAAGAATCCTTATTGTCAAAACAGACTAGCTTTCACTTTTCCGAGTTAATTTTTAGTATCAATCTTCAAATACAAATGTACAAAGGCAGACCATGAAATACTAAAGAATAGAATTTCTTTCGTTGAATTCTGGTTAAAAAATTACTTATAAATAGCGTTGCATCACTCGCATATCAGTTACAACCACTGTTGCGAAATTTCGATACTGCAAAATGAAATTGATAAAACAGCAATTGCACTTTCACTCTTATCTCCTTGATATTGAGTGTCACCCGTGTCAGTTGTCAGTTGAAAATCTTGTCAGTGATATAAACGATATCTCTTAATGTTGAAATAATTTGATCTGAGCCAATCCATTGCATAAAGTCGACAAAGTAGGTGAGCATCTACAACCTCAAGTAACACAGCGTGTGAGAAATCACAGAAATGCTGCCTGTCAGCATTATCACTGTCAGCTGAAAGAAATTATCACTATCAGCTCGTTCGTGTTGAAACTGATATTCATAGTTTTTGGTTTCAACTTAGAATCTATCACAGTGAAAATTTGCAACACGGGTTACAACATCAACGTTTGTGATTCAATCATTTGCGCAACAAAAATGACAAATAGATGCAAAAGGCTGTAATCAATTTCAGGATAGTAATTTCAAAACTGTAGAACAAAATCCATCAATATGAACAATAATTCGACTCACAGTCAAGATTTCGGAATTGTTTTGTACTATTCCTAATATTTCAGCATTGGTCAGATTTTTTATCGGAATTACTTTTTTCCCAAACATTTTTCCCAAAATGAAATGATTTGCGAGTGGTTGTGACCTCGAACCTTTGCAGAATCAAGCCATACCTTGTTAAGTAGGCTCATAGACCATCGCACCACATCTCTTCAACCTCACTTTTCTTTTTTACACCGCTAGTGTCAACAACGCAGCTGCTACGAAAATTAAAAAAAAGGAGCAAGCAAGTGTTTTTATATAGGACTTTCTTTGATTTAGGTTTTGTTATCAGTCATTTTTTACCTACACAATTGTGTGGGCTCGGTCGGAAAGGGATAAATGGTATTCACTACATGTGATTGAAAATTTTAAAAGATTCACATAAACAAAAATTGGTTGTTAGTTATGAGATTATGTTAAGTTATTGCTTGTTTCGAATGCTCTTGTCTGTCTTTTGACGAGTCAGAGACTTTATGTCCAAGGCATATAGTTTTATAGTTATAGAATATAAAACAGGAGGGTTGTGTGCAAAACCACGACCGCAAGGTTGAAGTAGAATACTTTTACAAGAAAGATAATCCGGCTGCTTGCGTGTCAGTAATTTTTTCTAGTAAATAAACGTTGACTGATCAGATCAATCGAATTTGGAGCTTCAACAAGGATTGACCATTTTCAATGATATAGTAAGTTGCTTGTCATGGTTGGGGCTTGACAATTTTTAAATTGTGAGATGAAATTTTTTCGGATGTCGTGCTCATGAGTGAAGGAAAAGATAATTCAGTACGTTTTGAGACACGGAGATAAAGTAAAATTTATAACTTTTACAAATTCAAAAATGTGAATTAACTCATTACAAAATATTAACTTTTCAATCAAGTTTTTATTTCATCCTGAAAAGGACAATTATTTTAGTATCGGATAAGATGCCGATCACATCTTTGCGTTATCACTGACAGTGCGAATAAAGTATTCCTTGTGATAAAGTAAACAGTGAAAAGCTGATTTAACACTCAAAACTAGACGGCTCACGTGTTATCAAAATGAATTAACTTTTTATTGAATGCATTTACTAGTGCCCACTATCGCACAGAGACTGCATTTCACTAAAGGGCCTCACTGCATTAGCCGCTATCGATGCTGAGATCCGCTGCAACTAGTTCGCTATCCATAGCCATGCCACAGTTCTGGCCGTTATACGCTGCCATTGGTATGCACTGTGTGTGCATCAGCTGCTATCGTTGCTGGAATCCGCTGCAATTAGTGCGCTATCCATTGCTTCGCCACAGCTGTGGCCGCTTTCCGTCATCGCTGGTATCCACTGCACTGCTAGTGCTGCCGCTAATAGCGAATTTCTTTATTCCACCAGCTCACCTCGTTTTGACCTGGAAGCGCACTAACTGCTGTCAAAACCCTTCTTTATTCGCTCGATATTGACCTAGTTTTGACCTGGAAGCGCCTGCGAAACAGACAGGTTCGCACTGTGATTTTTGTCAGTTTTGCGAGTGGGTTTACCAATACTGTCAAAACGGTCAAAACTCGCGGGTGGTGCTGAAAACAAAAGAAAAATGTGTTGTCGTCTGTGCAGTGAAATCATGGAACGCAGAGAAGAAATAATTGCTGCAGCAAAGGTATTGGCAGGATGCAGCAGAGATGGCGGGATGGAAAAAAGTATTTTGACAGCATAAGGCAGTCCACGGGTGGCTTATCAATGCTTGTACGTTTATTATTGTTGCTGTTTTTCAAGCTGCAAAACCAAAACACGACCAAAACAGAAATCTTTTAATGTCGGCAATAATATCAAAAATGATTTGTTATTGTTGTATTTAGGATTGGCATCCGCAATACAAAAGCTACCGATCGGATTACATTTGTTTTTCACGCATCTGGATCCGAGTTGCATCCAAGTTGCGACCGATCGAATATACGTAAAGCTGTCATAAGTTGAAAACAGACAGAAATCAGCTGATCGCAACTGTCTCGTGGATTGCTTTATTTATGTTTACATTGCACATGGTCTTACGCATACCAACGCAACGCAAATCGACCTATATTACAGCCATTCAGGAGCCACTTCGGGTGCTGAAAAAAAAACGCCTGCAAAACACATGGAAACCGCTAAAGATAGGTTCGGGATGATTGAAATAGTGTCCCTCGACTAGTAAACTCAATTGAATATTTTTAAAGTTTGCTAACTTTGTTTTACAATCTGAAAACCAGTTCGGACAGAGAAAAAGATTGAGAACAGATTGATTTACTTCTGTTTGAATTTCAACCAACACATTTCGAGAATTTCGTCTCAATACACAAGCGGTTCCTAAAGCTGCTTAGAGAATGTTCCCTACCCTATGAGCGGCTTCGGCTGAAAAGGCTTTTATATAGGCCAAATAGCATGTTTTAAATTGCAAGGTATATGTTTCTGTCGACCGTGCTTGGGAAGCAATCATATAACGACCAATCAGAGCTCGAATTTTTCGTTTTGACAAGGCTTGACTATTTTCAATAGAATAATAGTGTGAATAATAAAATTACATTTATCTTTTTTTGGGAAGAATCTTAGAAGATTTTCCAATCTATTGCTGCAAGAACGAAGGAAATCCATCGAATATTAACCGATTTATTAGCATTTGAAATTGGACATATTTTTCCCTTTTTTCGGTTTTAGATTTTTATTTCACATCCCTATGTAGCCGAACCGGTTTAAAATTGTATCTATCGGTACCCGCCATAGATGTTCAATGGGGTTCCAATGATCACTTAGATGTTTTGAGTTGATGGGGGCATTATAGAGCATTATAGAACCTCTCAAATTATTCTTGCATACTACCATCCGGACAACATCTGCACTGACACCGATAGTGACGGCTATGTCGGCAGTTTGAAATTTTGGAATGCTTGTTTTAGGGTTCGTTTCGCAATGTTCGCACAATTACCCGCTCATAATCAGGAGACAGGATCCCAAGAGATTTTGACATACTAATTATTACTATACGCGTATCCGTTTTTCCTTTTTTATCAAAAAAAATTTTAAAAGTCAACCAGAAACAAAAACAAACACTGTTCAAGCAGCTAGCAAATGTTGACACTACACACTGACAAAAAAGAGTACGATTATTCGCAATGATCTTCCTTACAAGGTTGATTTATTTGGAAAAATTAAACGTGTACTGTGTTGACCTACCACAAACAAAAAGCCAAATTGTTAGCAATGCTAACGCAAAAATATGCCAAATCCCTAGCATTTTTAGTTTTATATTTTTCGCATTTCAAAACAAACAAAAAACATTTCGCATTTCAAACAAACAAAAAACATTTCAGAACAGGGGTACAAATTGAAAAACCGAAAACTTCGAGAACGTCACGAAAATTGTCCACTTTGAAGTTCTCTCTTACAGCAGTTGATGGAAAAATTTTCCATGCAACCATCCGAACGCAGAAAATTGTCATTTGATTATTCGAACTATTTTACTATTGAAAATTGTCAATCGTTGTTGAAACGCATATTTCGACCTCTGATTGGTAATTTTATGCATACCTTCCTAACACGGTCGACAGAAGAATATTATACTTAGTCAACCGGGAATGCACCCTTTGGTCTTTTTTTCTGTGTGGACGCATTACTGCGACCAGAGACATTAGATCTATTGTGACATTGCCCACGTATTATCTGTACTTCGTACTTTATATTATTTGCAGTATCCCTATTGAAGTAAGTGATACGCTTATCTTTCATGTTAGTGCTTGTGCGTAAGTTTTACCTTTCAGTTTCAAGCTTACTGCTCTACTATACCGCCTTTGTCCATCCTGACAATATCGCCTAATTACAATTCCCTGGAGAGCACTTTCATACGTTACTCAGACCTACCGGGCTACATGAATAATTCATTTCAAGACTTCAAGACTGTACCGGTACCATAGGGGCGCCAGGTACTGATCGTGGCGTAGAAAAAAAGGCAAAAAAGTACCGTTCATCTCGTGCAGAAGTACTGGAAATGGCAGAAAATTCTGCCAGAGATAACGAGAGAATTAGAATCATCGACAAATGGCAATCTGAAATGACGACGAATTGAATAAATTTGTCGGTGTTGTTACTATTGTGAGACACAATAGCATCTTTTGGCACCAAAAAATTATTTAATTGCAGGGCTAGTAGCGAGTCACTTTTTAGTGACTTTGTCACTATTTTGAGCCTAGTCACTAAAAAGTCACTATTTACGCTAAAAAGTCTCTAAAGTCACTATTTTACGACAAAATGGTCACTTAAGTCACTTTTTTAGCTATAAATGTATAAATTAACTATTGTTGTATTGCAACATACTTGAGAAAGAATTCATTTACAGAATATTTGGACAGTTCGGTTTGTAAGGCATTTTTGTTAACTTTTCCATCATAGAAGTTTCATACCAGGCAATGTTTTCAAATTTCTCATCGAAGTGAACAGTGCAGAATAGTTACGAACGAATTGTCCAAGAGCCGCAAAGGAGTGTAAAGGTTTATTCTACAAGCTACTCGCGTCTCTAATCAGTGTTGTGCGTGAAATTACGTTTGTAGTTTGATTTGCTTGTCTCAAATAATCTGTTCCTCCTGGTTGAAGTGGATTCAAAAATTTCGAGCTTATATTGTGCATCTTTAGCTCTCAATTCGTAGGGTTTTACTTTCAATCATCCGAACCTATCGGTGTTTACCAGATACCATTTCGAAATTCCATAATGATAACCCGTTCTACGCAGATTTGTCTCATGCTCCAGATCAAGCAAACGAGTGTTTAGTGGAACGAATTTGATTAGAAAATGTCAAGTGGGTTGAATATGCGTGGAAAATCATTGAAGGGACAAACAGGCTTAGTATTGTTTTTGTAGATTTTCGGAACGAACAATGCTATTTTTTATATATTTTGGAAACCCTTCCCTTAGTTAGCTTAACCAACTCCAAACGCTTTTCGAAGCTGTCACAGGCGGCACGGGTTCCCAAATTTCATCCCAGATTTTCTGGATAACCGCTTTACATGTTGGGAGATTTTGTAAAAAAAATTGAGTTGAGATCAGGTGAACTTAACGGAAATTTATTTCTTCCTCAAATTGTCCCTATACCAACCTTGAGTCAAGTTCGCAGTATGCGCTGATGCACGGTCTTGCTGGAACATATAGTAATTAGCTCTGGAGAGTTTTTGAAGACACGGGGTAACGTTTTTTTCCAAAACTACTGTTCTATAATAAACAGCATTAAATTCGGCGTCTTTGTAAATGAAAATCAGAGGAAGTTTACTCGCCTCGCATTGCTCCCGAGACTATCACTAAAGCTGTACTCTGCAATCGAGGAACACTCCTTTAGAACTCTGAAATGTTGTCTCTTGGTGCTGCCCATTCGATTAATTTGTGTAACATCAGTCACACTCCAGGACAAATAGATTCTCATAAGAAACAATGAACTCGCGAACAGCGAACTGTGAAAGTATCATTTTCACTCTATCGAGTCTCTTTTTCGAAAAGAATCGTCAAAATATTGTGGACCGATTCAATAGATATACTCAGATGGGTGGGAATTACAAACTGAACGTTATCATTTCTCCAGACACGCTTCCTCATAACAGTCACAATTTTACGACTTGCGGCAGCCTTGCAGATCGTGGCCGACAGAATTTTCAACGATCCCCCAAAGAGAATGTCTCCTTGTTTTTTTTCGATGGTTTAATAAACGAAATCTCGCCTAGCTTCACACGATTTGGGATGTTTGAATATTGTGCAAGGGCAGTCACTGACCAAAAACCGTTTTACTATGACTTTCCGGATTTGTTACATCGCACATCAAGAATTAAATACAACTGACAGACCACCAACTTTCATTGACACTTATAACTCGAAAACTTGTATTCGTATTCGTGTTATTACAACCATTTCAATGTGAAATTATGATACAGATTTTAGTTTGACTTTTTTCTACGAGAACAAATCATAAATTAAAAGTTCTAAAGACAGAAATTGCAGATAAAATTTAATTCATTTATGGTTTAATTATAAACTTCAAAACCCTCTTTTGTTTATTTTTTGGTCACCAAATGGTCACTATTTAGTCTCTATTTGGTCACTATTTTAATGAAAAAAGTCACTAAAGTCTCTATTATTTTACTCCAAGTTCGCTACTAGCCCTGTAATTGAAGTAGTTAAGATTATACTACCAGTCGCTAGAACGTTGCTGATAATAGATTATTGCACGAGGACGTCACAAAACAAGAAGGAGAAAGAGATTTGACAGTTGTCGCGGGTTTGTTTACATAGAAAAAATTTCGGCTCGAATAGGAAAGCGGAAGTTTTTTATTAGATTGAACCAAAAGATCACAGTAGCGAATTCGCATAGGAGGAGAGTTTTCCCATCTTTTTCGTACATTCATTTTCACTCCGATCACATAAAAAGTGAATAGAACACCTTGTAAACAAACCCGTGGGAAGTGTCAAAAAAGTGAGGTTATTTTTCGTGTGCAATGATCTATGGTAAAAATCATGCAATGAGCGTGTAGCCGAATTCTCGCTTTTTTGAAGTAGAACTACTTCTTACGGCAACGTTCTGAGATAGAGGTGCGAATTGAAAAATCGAAAACATCGAGAGCGTCACGAAAATTGTCTAGTTTTAAATGCTTAGATTTCAGCCAATTTTTACTGTGTGTTCATCGAAAAAAAAAATTTATAAATCATGATGGTGGCTTCCGGTTTTCGGAAAACAGTCTAAAATAGCAGAGATTCTAAATCGACCTCAGATGTCATTTTAATTTTTTTTTTTTCAGGGCTGACATATTTATTTTATCAGTGGTAATACATAGATATATACGATTCACTGCTCTCTTCAAGTAAGTGTGTCGTTTTACCCACCAGTGTAAGAGCAGTTGAAACTCCATTCCCATAGACAGAAAGACAATAGTTGCACAGTCTTTTCCTGACATTCTTTCGCCAGAATAAAGTGTTGATACTACAATATCGCACGCTTAGCCTGGGGGCTAATAGCGGTCTCGATCAACTAGATTAGTTGAGAGAATTCGTTATCGATATTGTTTGTGGCACATTTTGTATGTGTAGGTTAAGTACAACGATACACCGTGCCCCAGTTCTGAGTCGAGAAAATTTCCAGCTTGAAAAGATCCTCGGCTCGATAGGGAATCGAACCCGATATCACAGCCGTGTGGGAGAGCTAGCCGACCGACATCGCTAACCACAGAGCCACGGGGACCACAAGTGTTGATACTAGATACCTTGTTTCCCGTGTAAGAATCAACGACGTCTGCATAGCAGCGAAATAAATAGGCAACAGCAATATAATAGCGAGAAACCAAAAGCTAGAGAAGAATAAAGAGAAAATCAGAAAAGAATTTTTTTCAATAAAATCAATCTAGCAACAAACAAACTTGATTCCGGGTGTTCGACATTTTTCCCGCACGAATAGAGACTTAAGTATTACAAGTCTCTGGGAAGGGACTAAAAGATTAACTTAGTTTTTACAATCGGAAACTTCTTTTTCTGGTATTTTCTCTAATAAATTGTTTTGAAAGACCTGGGTTTCCTGGTAATCGGAGAGTTTTTGAGCTGGAAGGCTCTACCAGAAGGTTGGTTTTTCACAAAAAAAAATTGTCTAGTTTCAAATGCTTAGAGTTCAGACAATTCTCGACGGGTGTTCCTAAAAAAAAAAAAAATTGAAATTCATTATGCTGGCTTTCGGTTTCCGGGAAACAGTCTAAAATGGCCGATTACCATCTAATATGAGTATTTCCAGACCATCTAATATGATTATTATCCAGAGATTCTAAATCGACCCAGATGTCATTTTGACTCTTTTTTTCAGGGCCGCCAGATTATTTCCAGAGTTTTTTACCAGTGTTGATACTTAGATATATACGATTCACTGCTCTCTTCAAGCAGTTGTGTCGTTTTACACACCAGTGTGAAAGCAGTTGATTTCGTATTAAAAGAGAATAGGAGAATATCCTACACGCTAGTGATTTTTTGAAGAGAAATGACACGCCTATTTAGAATAAGTGGAGAAGCACAACTTACCTCAGTTTCTTTCAATTTAACTTGCATCGTACTTCAAAAAAAAAAAAAAAAAAAAACACTGATCAAACTGGAATTTTAAGGTGAAACCTCATTGAATCCAAAAATGACCGATTTCGAGTCACCACTTCGAATTTTCAAAAGCACAAGACTCGGAAATACTCATTGCGTTCACTATGAAAATTCTATTTTATGTTTGCTTCACCACAGCAAACATAAAACAGCATTTTCATAGGGAACGCATTTACTATTTCCGAGTCTTGTGCTTTCGAAAATTCGAAGTGGTGACTCGAAGTCGGTCATTTTTGGGTTCAATGAGGTTTCACCTTAAATGGCATCTGAGGTCGATTTCCGGCCTCTGGATTTCATTCCGTTCGTTTTCAGCTCAGGTTGATCGAAATCTGAGTTCCAAACCAAAGTTCCAATAATACTATAGTTAGTTTTGATGGACGCGTAACGGAACTAATTTTCCAATCGGTTATTGAGAGAATGAAGGAAATCCGTTAAAAACTGACTGAATTATAAGCATTTGAAATTAGATAATTTTTGTGACGCTCTTTTCTTTTTATACCCTCTCTCAAGACGTAAATCTACGTCAAAACCCAAAAAAATGTTTTTCTCGAAAAACAACACTTGAAAACATTAAATGTTATACATTAAGAGCAAAAACATGATAGGACTCGCACTGAATCCGAAAAAACAGGACAGGTTTTAACAGGAGATTCATTCTCTAACACAAGTCTGACCGGAAAACTAGAAAGTTCCGAGCTCCGAAAAAACATGCATAATGCTTTTGTTTGTGTCCTGCCAGCAAATATCGAGGAGAAAGGCAGGTTGAAAGGGAGTAACCTAAATAAATTATTGTTATGAAGCAAAACGGGATTAAAGAAACAGTGATTTGGCGGGCTCACATCAGTAACTCTGGAAGTTTCATCTTCTCGAAAAAAGTCCTCATGCAAAATTCCAGCTCAATCGCGGAGCACTTTCTCTGAACCAAGTATCGACAAAAAACTCTATTCTCATAGACAGATAGACAATCGTTGCGTTCTTTTGTTGCATAGTCTTTTCCCGACATTTCTCCGTCGGGATAAAGTGTTGATACTAGACACCTTGTTTCCCGTGTAAGAATCAACGACGTCCACATAGCAGCGAAATAAGTAGGCAGCTAAAAAATGGCGATTAAGTTTTTTTTCTTGCTAACTATAGGTGACAGGAACAAAGCCGAGAAACAAAAAACTAGAGAAGAACAGGGATAAAAACCGGAAAGAATTTGTTTAATAAAATCAACCTAGCAACAAACAGACTTGGTTCCGGGTGGTCGTTATTTTTCCTGTGAAATTGAGACTTAAGTATCACAAGTCTCTGGCATAAGAATAAAATATTAACTTTGTATTTGCAATCGGAAACTTCTTGTTCTGGAATTGTCTCTAAAAAAATTTCTCGGAGTCAGAGAATTTTCGAGCTGGAAGACTCTACCAGAAGGTCGATTTTTCACAAAAATAGTATATTTAAGACAACATTAGATCTCGAAGTTTCATGCTTTTTTATGACATCTTGTTTGAAAACATTTCGAGAATCAATGAAACTTCTTCATGAAAATTTTTTTGAGTATTTTTTTATCGATCAAAAGAGTGAGATTATGACCGCTTTGAGGTTCCACATTCCTAAGATCGATTGAGCTGAAATTTTGCATGAGGCCATCTTAATGCCTATAAAGTTGTGTAACGATTATATCTAGAAGTTTCTTGATACATAATTTAAGAAGTCAAAGATTTAATTCATACGCATAACGATCACTAGAAAAGATCTAAGTTATTTAGAATTGCAATGGGACTATTCTTGTAATTTCGTGATACAGCGGTTCTCAACCTTTTTTTGTTCGCGTACCCCTTGAGACATTTTTCAAAGCGATTTCAAAGCGAGTGGGAGAGAGTAGTGGTGAATCATGTTGTGGTAGTCTTGTTCAGGTCACGAATTGAACTATAATTTGTTTTATTGCTACAGTCATGTTTTAAGAGCAAGATTGAACAACAAATGAAGTATTTAGAAGAAAAATTGCTTTGTACGCCATTACTGATTTTCGAGAACCGCTGTCGTAATAGATCAATTCGCATTTCTTGAGTGTGGATGTGGATATTCAATTTACATTAAAATTGTAGTGAAGGCTATTAACACGAGCTCGATAATTTGTTCATCTTTTCAAGAACAACTTGAGAATTGGAATATCGTCACTTGAGAATCTTACAATTCATTTTCGCTAGGTCATTTGTACGATCGATGGACTCCAAATCAATGAATGACAGAAAAATCACTTTTTGGTTTTGAGCTGAATTGATCTTGTGATAGCTAATGATACCATCTTACTGGCAATTGCAAAGTCGCAAAAATATCGGTAAAGCTTGTTTAAAAATTGCCTCGTTCTCAATCAAACAGAGCTCTAAAACTACTCGCACGTAACATAAAACATGGGATTTTTCACTACACATACCCGGCTATCGATTCCCACCCCCTCTACGATAGGGGCACTTTTTCAGTTTGCAGAGAAGATGAAACTAATCGGAAACAATGTACTTTCCGATGCCTTCTATCAAAACAGGAACAAATAAATTGTATGTCTACCGTATGGCTTGGCAACTCTGTACACACCACCCACCACCCAGTAAACATATATAAAAACTACTCTACCAATCAACGTTTTTGCACTCCATTGCTCTTTCACTCTAACGTTCTCTCTTTCCCCAACTGTACGTGTGTGTCTCTCTCTTTGTTTCTCTGTTGAGTAAGGACTGCTACT
The DNA here is from genome assembly GCF_029784165.1 of Wyeomyia smithii. Lineage (NCBI taxonomy): Eukaryota > Metazoa > Arthropoda > Insecta > Diptera > Culicidae > Wyeomyia > Wyeomyia smithii. The sequence continues at coordinate 56,234,560 of NC_073694.1, forward strand.
CACCAACTCCCAAGCAGGACAACATACTTGAGGGGTTGGTTAGTTAGCATACTCGAGCGCCCAGCATGCTGCCAGGCAGGATGCGGAACAGGAACAGGTGGTACACATGGTCGGGAGAAACAACAGCAGCATACATTATTCGCAGCCGAGCCTGACCTGATGGGTTGTAGAACGGTCTGGTCTGGTCTGCTGACTGTGTGTCTACGGTTCGGATCGGTTTGGTTTAGTTGCGGAATCAGTTGTGCGCCAGAAAGAGACCGAGTAGGATCAGCCAGAAAACGGCAGCAGCAGCAGCAGCAGTGCGACTTTCTGCATGTTTAATAAAAAGTTCAAATATCGATTTTTCAGTTTCACATCCTGATTCCTAGCTTATTTTTCTTTTCCGTTTTTCGGTCGGTTATTTGCCGTGTGTGTGAGTGCGCTTTCTCGGTGCAGATTGTGTTTCGCCGATCGCCTAGATTAGACTGTTGATATCGTAATGAACGTTCCGGAGTGAACGGGGCTGGCAGGAGTTTCTGCCCGCACAGCTGGTAAAGCGGAAATCGAAGTGCCGTAATTATCGTCGTCGCCGCTGTGGAGAAAAACAGAAATAATAGCCTACGGGCCAGGACAAAAAGTGATGTGCAACAGAAGAATTCAGTAACTGAATGGGTCAGTTGGACCGTAAGCTAAGAGCGTGTTTGCACGTGCAATTGTGGTTTTTCTGCTAAACTATCCTAGAAGAATGTAGTGAGAAAAATCGAATTGACCACCCCTACAGTACTAATCGGGTCTAAGTTAGAAGTGAGGATAAATTTCACTAGTGAATGGTGGTAACAAACGCAGCCTCTAGTGCACGTGAACAGAGGATCTTCTCCATTATTGACTCGCGAAACGCCAGTAGAAGGAAAAACCATTATTGTATGCGAACATGCGGAGAAAAATGTCGTCGACACGAACTGTGTTACAGCAGTGTGGGATGCACCATCGAGACGATTTCCATTACAGAGGCACCCCATGAAAGCGGCTACAACGAAATGTGTACTTTGCACACTACTCAAGACAATTCTTCTTCTACAGAAACATGAGAAAGTTCAGCTGTAAGGTTTTACGACAATATTGAATGCTTTAATGTGATTCACACATGCAGTGCCGTATTTTTTTATTTACATCAATCATTTGTATGATATATGATGTATCAAACTCAACCATAGCTTTTAGCTTCAGTTAGTTACTGGGTTAGGAACAAAATCAAGATGGAAACTTCTTACTGTACTGTACTCACTTAATGGGTTTCGTTTCTTCTTTGTTTTGCGAATGATTGATGCCTGCTAATATTTTTTTTCTCTTCATTTTCGCACCTCGGTAATTCAATTGAAGTTACTCTTGTCTAGGGGAAACCCATTCATTTAACTATTGCTTGCTAAGGAGTCATTTTGTCGATATTTTATGATAGCTTCAAATTGCTGTTGTTTTGCTGATGGCATGATTTCACGTTTCACGATAGTAATCAAAATTTCAATTATGCTGAGTCTCAATCGATGTTCGAAGCATGAGCACTCTATTTGAGACGTATACGGATATTATCATACAATATCAATAGAATTCCTAATGGTCATTCATTTGAGCTTAGATATATTTCTTTCTAGACAAACGATATCACTGACTTCAAGCGAATAAGTGAATTATAGTAAAGTCCCTGATTGCATTACAGAATAAAGTTTAATCTTCAAAGAATTCACAAAAATAGTCAGAAACAGTGAAACTATAAAGCTATGTATAACCCTTTAGGGGTTAAATCTACCAAGTGCTTAAAAAAAAGGCTTTTTTCATGATTTTTTGATTTTTTGAGATGTAAGGTATATAAATAATATATCATTGGATTGAGCAACTCTTGCAGAATAGAAAAAATATTTTTATTGCTATTTATGTTACAAAATGGCGGCTGTGCAGCGATTGCCGTGAACCGCTTTTTTTTAAAGTTGTTCCGCGGTGAGCAGTAGAAGTCGTGCCCAACTCCACCTATAACCAAAACAAAATTTTTTTCATTATCTACATAAGTGTCGCTAGTGAAGTACACATGATTATATTTTTAGAATTTTTCTTCGCAAAATGGCATCGGTTTGAAACAAAAAAGTTCTGTTTCGATAAAAAAAAATCGACTTTGATTGTTTATAACTTTAGTTGTTGTTAATAAATCGCTTAAATCGTGTGTACTTCACTAGATAATCTAATGAAGAAGCTACAGTAAAAATTTCAAGTCAATCGGATGTAAACTTTTCAGTTCTACTGCTCGTTGATTTTGAAAAAAAGGTTTTGAGAAAAACGCGTTTAAAGTTTCAAAATGCTATAAATCTTAAGAATCGCAATTGGCGCCCGATCCCACGCAAAACTCAAACTTGTCACTCATATTTAAGTACTTTTGAATATAACTCACAGTTAAAAAGTATAGAAAAACTCAAACAAAGAATGTACACAACGAGAACGGCTGATCGACTAAACAAAGGGAAATTGTGAGTAAACACGTTCTGTAGAGACGCTATAACGGTCGAAATTCGATGTAGAGACCGTTATACTACTAAACAAATAAAAATAATAATAATAAAAATAAATTTTTTTTTTGGTAGTTATAACCCCTTAATATATTAATAAAATAAATAATGAAGAGTCGGTTTTGATATAAAACTGCTCCTTTCGGTAAGCTTCTGCAGAGGGGGAGATGTAACATAAAATCGGAAAATGAATAATTTTTGCCAATTTAAAACGCTCATAACTCAGTTAGATTTCAACGAATACCTTTCGTTTTTGCAGCATTCGAAAGGAAAACTAGTCACGCGTAAATAAAAAGGCGGAAAATTGTTAATAACCAATGTGGTATTAAAAAATCTAAAGCCTTTTTCGAACTCAAATTCGACTAGTTTTCGGAACCGGGATGATATCCAAAGGCCGAGAATCAACCTTTTTCTGAATTTCAAGATGGCGACTTCTGGTTTCGGGTAAACAACCCAAAATGGAAAAGCACCGCCCAATGTGGGTATTTCTATATTCGAGATAATGCACAAAGGCTAAAAATAGACCTCAGATCTACGGGTAAGACCTTGAGGCTAGACACCTTTATTTTTATGAAAAATATTTCGATAATATTACACGATATTGGTTGATACATTTTGATATTTATCGTTTATCTGTCAATTGACATCCTCCAGCGATAATGTAACGCTTGATGTAACGCCAATGAGCTATGATGTAGATTGAGGGGTGCCCGAAAATGAAACGGTGAATACTTTTTAATATTGAATATTGCAAATATTGCCCTTAGGGGCATGACACTATTGATATGTTGCGAAATATTCCCAATATTCAATATTGAAAAGTATTTACCGTTCCAATTTCGGGCACCCCTCTATCTATATCATAGCCCAATGCCGTTACATCAAGCGTTACAATATTGTTGGAGGATGTCAATTGACAGATAAACGATAAATATCAAAATATATCAGCCAATTTCAGCGCAATTTCTTGATAAGACGCTGGTTCACATCCAGGGGAGGCGTAGTAGCGTTGAAATTAATCAAGTTGAACTTTGCTAGTAGTTCTTGGTCGATCACTACAGTACCGCTAGATCTGGTCAGTATCAGTCCAAACACCAGCTTGATTGCTCTCAGGGACGAATGACCGTTTGGGGTTAAAGTCCCTTCAAAAGAAATCAATCAATCAATTGCTCTCAAGTCTTCATCTTGAAGTTCGCATATAACTGCTGCTTGATCCGGGTCAACAGCTGTTCTTCGTCCGGAACAATCAGGAAATCTTCGACGCAAATTGCAACGATGATTAGCTTTCGTTCGACAACTTGATGGTAGATGCACGTGTCATATTTCGAACACCTAAAGCGTTTTGTTGGTGCTTCATTGACGCGGAATCCTTCTGGTCGTTCTATATGGACTTCTTCCTTTCCCAGATCGCCCTGTAGGAACGCAGTAACCATCTGGTGCACAATAACACCAGAAGATAACGCGCCATTGCGTACCGCCTTTTATTTGTGAACAGCCCTTGGTTACGAGTTGGGCCTTATACCGCTCTGTAGAACCGTAAACCGTTTTAACCTTGAAGACCCATTTATTTTTGAACGCATTCCGTCCGGGAGGCAGGTCGATCGAACGCCATGTATTATTGTCGATCAGCAAATGATACTCTTCCTTCATTGCTTCGATCCAAGCTTCTTCATGCTTCTTCGTTGTGACCCTGTGAGGAATACGCCTGTGGCAGATGCTGAGAGCCTCCAAGTCACTGTGCTCAGAAATCTGTTGTAGGTCAACGTCTTCTTTTTTAACTCGAAATTCCCTGTGACACGCCAGCCTTCTTCAAGTTGGTTGCCTGGATTATATGAAGGGACAAATTTTTGAAGAAGGATACTTTATGTGACCAAACAATCAGAATATTTGCCTTAGGGATGGCGCTCTCTCTCACTGAGCCTCGTTGTAGGATATACATTTTCTCGCGCAGAGCGCGGAGAGAGTGCTGACGGTTGTGGTGTCCTTGAATCGTTCAATTTCGGATGTTCAACAAAACACGGTTCCGCCTCTTTTGCTTGAGCTACTTGAACCGGTTCACCGAGTTGGACCTCATCATCGAATTCCTGACCGTTGGTGTAGTATGTTCTATTTTCATTGCATACTAGCACACTATCATTGACCAAATACTGTGCATCTTTGGTTTTCGAATAAACTTGGTCATCCTCGATTATTGGTTTGCTGCACTAAATACTCTGTATCTCTTGGAGCATTCCGCCTACCCAACCAGAATGCAAGGAATGGATTTCGCGTCCCTAATAAACATCGCGCCTCCTCTTCAATTGTATGATAAATTTTTTTCGAGGACCAATTTCCCTGTACGTTATACGTTATCGTTCTTTCGTGTCGTATTGCGCTCACATTTAGGAAAGACTGGAACTTCTCGGCAACTCCGTCCCGTTGTCAGTTCTCAGGCATTTGATTCTTCTTTCTGATTGATATTCCACGTAGGCTTTGAATTCCTCGAATGCACTAACCGCATTCGTCTTATACTTTAGAAAATAAGCAAACATTCGATTTGTCGCGTCAACGATGAAGGTGATCTAATACCTGCTGCCACCCAAGGACGTCATTTTCATTGGCCTGAATTAATCAATTATAGAACTTCTTCACCTAGTACTCCGCTCGGCCTGATCTGAAAATTTTGATGTTTCCATTTTGTATAGTCCATTCTTCACCCGTCCTGTAACAATTATGCACCCGTAGAACTGCTCACCACCTGTGACCATTTGTTGGTCTCTATCCTCCTGAATGGCGATGCTGATAAGCCCTCTTACAGGCATAGTCGACGTGGCTCCCAAACGTAAGCTTGTCGTAACCCATAACCACCAAGAGCTTCTGAGATCGCTTTAAGGTAATGATGCAATCTCCGTTTCTGACCACCACCTGTTGCTCCGATTGAGGGTTGTTCATAACCGTGACCTGCATCTTATGGTGCGCTGACTCCAATATCCTGGAGTGCATCCAGTCCGGGAACTTCCATGTACGTCACCAGTCTATTAAGGATAATTCTCTCAAGCACCTTGCTCGCAGTGTTCAGCAAGCAGATAGGCCTATATGTAGATGGGTCCTCTGGCAGTTTCCCAGCCTTCGGCAGTGAGACCGATGTCTGCCGCTCCCACCTCTCCGGGAAGAGGCAGTTATCCAGGCACATCTGCATTACTATCCGGAACAGCCTGGGGTCGTTCTTTTCGCCAGCCTGATTGCCAGCTTAGGGATCATCCGGTTCTGGTTCCTTGCTCACCTTTAGGGAGTTGACGATCACGATGACTCATCTGTCACACACAACTGTCGTCGCTCACGGATTGGATGTTCGGCAGGTTAGCCGACCATCCCTGGTCTGTGTCTGAGATACTGGAATGTCAGACGTGAGACTCGACTGCCGGTGGCCAAGGACTGGGATCGTGGTGAGAAAAGAGTCTCTCGGTGATACGCATCAGCATCGCTGGTGATCCTCTCAGACCCTCTTGCTGGCCCTAATCGCACTCTTTAGTGCTGGTCTCGCAGATCCGAATCGAGTTCGTGATCAGTCCTTGGCAGGAGAACGTCACGTCGACGATTGACTCTGCACCATTTCTGCTGTATGTACATTTGGTCCCAACATTGGCCAGATCTAGGTGAGCTTTGCTAAAGCCTCCATCAGGATCTGACCCCTCTGGCTCGCACAGCGACTTCCCCACTCACCAGCCCAAGCGTTGAAGTCGCCCGCCACCACTAACGCATTAGGCCCGTTAGCTCCATGGATAACAGCTGGGTGAACCTTTCGATAAACTAACGTAGCGGAGCATAACAACTGCAGTAGAACACTACGTTCACATTAGCAACCGCGTACCCTTCCTTTGAGGTTAAAACAACGTTGGAACTGGGCCTCCCATATAGTGTTTGGCGTCCCGATTACCGGAACATAACATGCACCTGCATAACTGGCTCCTATCGGGCTCCTTGCAGGTTCAGGACTTATGCACCTGAAGCAAACGTCGACTCAGTGGCCACCTCCACTCCACACTTCGATTGGAGGCCTTGTGCAATGTCGCACCCCTCGGGGATCTCATCCAGGTTTTTGAGCTGGAGCGTTACCTCTAAGGTGAGTGCCCGAACTTGCACCTCTTTTCCTAGAACCTGCTCGGCTACCGTCTTGTAGATAGAGCCTTTATTCTTCGTATCCTTTCGGAGCTCAAGATTGACGACTGGTCCACAAATCCGTCCCTGTGTCCTTGAGCTAGGTTCCGCTTCTCGTTTTCTTCAAGACTTCAGAGTATTTAGACCCGTCTGCCTTGAGTCCGTGCCATTTTTACCCTTGGCGTTCGTTTGTCGCTGCTCCTTCACGGCACTTCCTATCTTCCTGGCGTTCTTTCCCTACCACGGTAATCCACGGGTTTTCCACAGTCGTCTCTCTGTTATTGAACTTATCGGTGTGCTTTCTTACCTTATCGAGAGAAGCTTCCCCCGGGGACTGCTTCGTTCGCTTAGTAACCTGAACCCTACACACTTATTCTCGTTTTAATTGTTCAGTAATTTTTATTACGGTCATGTTCATGTAATGTAATTTTCTGTAATTTTCTCAAAAATAACTCATGACGGTTGAAGTTTTTACCGAATTACCGTTATGCAAAAGGCACTTGACGAGTTCAGCAGAAAACATTACTGACCTTTTCTGTAAACTAAAGTATGTTCTGCACTTTCATAAAGTTCAGTAAATATTTGACGATCTGTCAGCATCTTCCTAGGTGTTGCTGAAAACTCTTCAATTGTTTAACTGAACTCTTGTTGTTTTTACTATACTGTTCGGCAATTTTTCTGCATCTGTCAAAACGAAACATCGAATGTTCGCCATTTTCAAATATTCAGAGTTCCGAAGCTGAGTTTTTAAGTGTTTCGCGTGTGATTTTCAAAAAAAAGGGATATCTTACTTTCAAATATACAAGAAAACGACGTGGAGGTACACGATCTATTCAGTCAGCATATGGAAATTTTTCCTCCACAGGAGAGCAGTTTACTAGAAGCCTGCAACAAAAAGCCTGTATTCATCATAACATTAAACGTATCAAGTTTTTACTCGAATGTGCTGGGAACACCAGTATAATCGATCTAAACAATCCGAAATTCCTTTCTAAAATTATTCAACAGTTGCAATAGCAACTTTCACAATGGTTCATATTTCTCTCGTAACCATGAAAAAACTTTACGTTTACAGAATGCTCGGTAATTTGTGACGAATCGTCAGCTTTGTAAATTTACAGAACGCTCGGTAATTCGTGACGAATAGTCAGCTTTGTAAATACCGAATCATGCAGCAATTTTTGATGAACGCTTCGTAAATTTTTACTGAGCTATCTTCTATGTTTGACGTTTCAGCGAGAATGAAAAATTACCGAGCACTCGTCAAGCAAATAAATTGCTGAACAGATTGCTGATGGCTCAGCTGTTGAGAACTCGTTAAAAAGATTGCTGAGTTCGGTAAAAGAAACTGAGTGTGTAGGAAATCAGTCTGAACCCGTTTACAATTAGTTACCCTCCTAGTCCTTGCCTCTTTTTCGGAGGCTTCAACCCGAGCAAAATCGAGTAGCTCTGGAATATATAGTACGTTGGCAATATTCAGATTAGTAAACGTACCTTTCCCATCAGCGACAAATTCTACACACTTAGTTTCTTTAACCGAACTTAGCAATCTTTTTAACGAGTTCTCAACAGCTGAGCCATCAGCAATCTGTTCAGCAATTTATTTGCTTGACGAGTGCTCGGTAATTTTTCATTCTCGCTGAAACGTCAAACATAGAAGGTAACTCAGTAAAAATTTACGAAGCGTTCATCAAAAATTGCTGCATGATTCGGTATTTACAAAGCTGGCTATTCGTCACGAATTACCGAGCGTTCTATTAATTTACAAAGCTGACGATTCGTCACAAATTACCGAGCATTCTGTAAACGTAAAGTTTTTTCATGGTTACGAGAGAAATATGAACCATTGTGAAAGTTGCTATTGCAACTGTTGAATAATTTTAGAAAGGAATTTCGGATTGTTTAGATCGATTATACTGGTGTTCCCAGCACATTCGAGTAAAAACTTGATACGTTTAATGTTATGATGAATACAGGTTTTTTGTTGCAGGCTTCAAGTAAACTGCTCTCCTGTGGTGGAAAAATTTCCATATGCTGACTGAATAGATCGTGTACCTCCACGTCGTTTTCTTGTAGATTTGAAAGTAAGATATCCATTTTTTTTAATCACACGCAAAACACTTAAAAACTCAGCTTCGGAACTCTGAATATTTGAAAATGGCGGACATTTGATGTTTCGTTTTGACAGATGCAGAAAAACTGCCGAACAGTATAGTAAAAAACAACAAGAGTTCAGTTAAACAATTGAAGATTTTTCAGCAACACCTAGGAAGATGCTGACAGATCGTCAAATATTTACTGAACTTTATAAAAGTGCAGAACATACTGTAGTTTACAGAAAAGGTCAGTAATGTTTTTTGCTGAGCTCGTCAAGTGCCTTTTGCATAACGGTAATTCGGTAAAAACTTCAACCGACATCAGTTATTTTTGAGAAAATTACAAAATGATCAGTATTTTTTCAAATTTACTGAGCATGACCGTAATAAAAATTACTGAACAATTAAAACGAGAATAAGTGTGTATGCTTCCAACAGCTGCAACTTGAGTTTCCATGGCATTGCCCATAGAACGATTCGAACATCGTCTTGGCCTCTTCTAGAGCTTTTTTTTTATCGAAACCTATGCCGTCTTGCTCTCGAATTCAGAATCCACTGGTTTATGCCAAGCCATGCAATGCCGCCTGTTTGTGCCGACCAGAGCCTCCTACCGCCTTCGTCTTTTGTCGACATCCGATGTCCAGGTTTATCACATTTGAAACACTGGACGTTCGAACTACCGGATTCTGCCTCTAGTTCAAACTTCACGGCCTGCTATATTTTTGGTTTGATTATATTTGCCGTTAAATTAACTTCGTACGCATCTAGACCGATGATCGTGGGTTCGTAACGACGTGGCTAGCCCATCGTCAAAATCAACGAAAGCCATTTATCGTCCAACATAAATTCGATTTTATCAAGCTTGTGGCTGGTAGACATTAGCTCGTCCACATAGTCTTTCATTGATAGCTTGTAGATGACGTCTACCAGTTCCAAACGAGTCAACTTTCGTGGAATGTCGTCTTTAAGTTCTTCCAGGCTTCAGACGCCGTTTCTGCTTTCCAGACTATATTGTGTACGGTTCGATACTGAGGCAAATCTTTGCCTGCAAGATCCGCATTAACTTCGGCGTCTTTCAGAGGACTTACAGCATGTCATTTGCCTTCACAGGTCGTAACCATTCACATGGTAAATGTCCATGATTCGTCGTTTTAACGGCCTTTCAATTTATCCACCGGTAACATATATAAACAACCGCCAGGAGGTCTCGAAAGGCCATCTGAACGTCCGCTTCTGAGTTAATGTCTACCACCGGATACGGATTGAACTCGCCGTTATCGCTGTCACTTACAGCTCGATTTCCGCTTCCGTTCCATGTTTCAATCTCAGCGTTTTCGTTTCCAGCTGAACTCCTTTCTCCGTCACATCTTTCGATATGTCTGGTCTGATTTCTACCTTCGAAACGGTTACCATTTCCGCCTCCGGAACGCCTCATTTGATTCCGAGACATTTCTTCTTCTAATTCAAAATATCTTATAGTGAAAATTTTCTCCATCTAGTTGTTCAGCCGTTACTACAGATGTTTTTTACTCCTGGGCCCATAACCTGATAGCAGAGGAAAAGTCGAGTGATGAGGTTGAAGGACAAACGTAAGGTAAAGGCGCAGACAGACTTCCAAGCTGAGTTCCAAACTTGTGTAAAGTTTTTTGTAGTAGCAATTTATAATCAGATAGCGCCACCAGTGACTCCAGCCTCGTACACCAGAAAAAAAATAATATTGTAGCGATAAGGTCACCACACAGAGAACAGGCGGCGCTAGTGTACGAGTGATTTATAAAGCAATTCTCTTTGAAAATTTACACGGAATATTCGATCAATGTTGTTCTTCTTTGAACGTCTGTCTGTGGTAAAAGGTGGCAAATACCCCTGGCCCCCCGAATATAGTCCCCACCCCTTGTCCTAGGTCAGATGGAACAGCCAGGAAGCCGAGGTGATAACTTTTTTTATTTTTTTTTTTGCTCTTCACTTTCCATTTCACAATAACCAATAAATGTTTTAAGAAAAGAGGGCCCCACGGAAATATCTGCCCCGGCCCCTCTCACCCAACTCCGGCTTTGCCAATACGGTTACTTCCGGTTCCTGGAAAACAGGCAGAACGGCTTCTCACTGAATAACTCACAAATCTTTTGGCACAGTTTTTCAACAACGCAAATATTGTTTTGACAACCTGCTTACGAGGACAGCTGACAACTTAAGCCAGAGCCCATCGAATGAATAGCAAAGCTACAAGGATTAAAACCCTAGTTTTCCACCCACAACAGAGCAGAACTTGAATTTTTGGGGGAGGGCGCCTATTAAATTTAAAATTTACCAAAACTTCATGCATCCAATACCCAAATTGTAGAGGGAATCATAGAAATTAGTACATGTGTACATACACATATTTGTGATTTTCGTTTGGTCGAACGAATGAAAAATTTTCCACCTGGTTAGTCACTCAACAAATTATGAAAAACGTTATTTGGCCTCAATAACTATAGATGCATTGCCAAATCATCAACCAACACGACAAAAGTTTTTACTCCAGGATTCACTGATTCAATAAGTTCTGATTTCGATTGCTAAATGAACAATCTCTGCTGACCAGAACCAGACCTGCACCGTTACAGATTTTGAAAAATCTGTATGCACCCGAAAAAAAGGTCTGTATTTTGTTCTTGTACCTACAAGCACAGAGAACAGACATTCATGTTCATATAAAGAAATTTGAAAATCGTGTGTAAAAATTTGAATCAAAATACGTTAATACACTAACGACATCTGTCTTATGGTGCCCTAGTTGCACTGCATAAATATTGCTGTATCGATATTTTATCGATATTAGTGCTTGGTTTGTAAGTGACAAAAGCGCCACATAGCGGGAGCATTACCACTTAGTGGTAAATAACGGTTACAAGTTTTTACACATCGTTTGAAAAGAAGATGAACGTCTGTTCTCTGTGCTACAAGTGCTCGGCTTAAGGCTGACTGAGCTTGGAATCCGACCTCTAACCTCGCCTGAAATTGTGAAAAGGTTGGGTAAAATTCCTGAAAGCAAACTCAGGTCTATAACCGTGATTTTTCCTATGAAAGCCATCGAATCAGGTATTTTTGTTCCAATGTTTTCCCGCTTAGTCAAATGTCGATGTCCAGAAGAAATTAAACAAAGGCGATTTCCCGCTTATGCCGGACGCCCAGCAGAAGTCGAACAAAGAGTGTTGGTTGTCGCCAATGCAAATACAATATAAATACAATCAGCCGCAAATATTCCACGTTGGACGAAGAAACAGCCCGACCAACCACTCTTTAAGTTTCTTCATGAAATGAGAACGATCGCTATCGATTAGTTTTGAACCTATATCGATTGATTTCAGTTGTTGTCGTTTCATAAAGGTGCATAAAGAGTGGTTGATCGGGAGATGTTAAAGCCTGCTCGCACCTATACAAATTCCCATTCTGAACTGTCAGACTGATTGTGAAAACCAAGAAAACAAAGCAAAAATATTGCATTCTTTTTCTCTCACACAAAATTATTCGTAAGGCACCCACTGCATACTGTGAATAAGACAGTCCACGAGACAGTTGCGATCAGCTGATTTCAGTTGAAAAAACAAACGTTGTCCGATCGGTTGTTCTAGTATTGCAAGTGGCGATTCCTAAAACAACAATGAAATATTACTTTAGTATTTATTTTTCCTGGCATTGCAAGGTTTCGTGTTCGGTTGTGTTTTGCAACTTGAAAACCAACAACAATAAAAAATGTTTGAGCAGTGAAACGTCAACCGTGGATTGCCTTAAGTGAATCGGCCCGTCTGGCGGCTATAAGGGAAACGCAATCAAAAAGGGAAAACTGATGTTCGGATGAAATGTTTGTGAGGCAGAGCTACCTGTTCTTTAGTTCGGACATTTTGGGAAACAACAAAATTTCAAACGAAAATTTAAAATATTCAATTGCTAAAATTCTGTACAAATATGTATTAAAAATCAAAAATCTGTATGAATTCTGTATTCTGTATCATTTCTGTATCGTGGTCAAAAAATCTGTACAATACAGAAAAATCAGTATACTTGGCAGCACTGATCAGAACACTGTCATTATGGTTTCTTGTCATGACTACTAGAGGCGCTTTAGTACAAAGAAGCAGCTGAATGCCAAATAAAGCTGATCCTAGCTTATTTTCGATAAAACAATGCATGATTTATCCCCGCAGGATACAGAGATATTGAATTTTATACTTTCTACATTTCAAAAATTGTTGTCAACTCTAATCAAAGCAGTGTTGAGCCATTTATTTCGATCAGAATTCATAATTACAATTCTACTCAGACTGTTGAAGTGTAGAATAAGGATGAACGATTTGGATCAAGAAAGACATAGTAAATGTTTTATCTATAGCTGTACAAAAAGGTTGCTACTCAAATTTTCCAATTCCTCATTATTCATACGTTAGAGTTCAACCAATGAGTATTAAAGAGAGGTGAGGAGGAAACTCACTAACACTTGCACGCGCCCCTCTGCTCGCCCTCCTCTGTCCAGATTTGATGCGAAATAGTGACGTAGCTATTTGGGTTTACCATTGAGTTCGTCTAGCTGTTTACATTTGAAGAAAAATCAAGAAAAATGCACTCTCCTCCTCACCACTCTTTTATGCTCATTGGAGTTCAACCATTTAGAGAGGGGCAGAAGTTCCGCTTTGACAGCGAATTGGTTAATTTTTAGTTTTTAGTTAACAACAGAAAACGACGGGTGGGTTGACACTTTCTGTCTGTTGTATAATTTTTTTATAGTAACTATTCAAAATTGTACATGTATTTTCACTCCCCGACTATGGGACACATTTACAAAAAAAAAAACGGCTGGTCCCGAGAACGGCTAGAACGGCGCCTAATCCCAGAGTGGTGATCAAAAGAATGAGATGTTCACTTTTGACCTAGCGTTTTTGTATTCTGTATGATTCTTGTGCGCGTTATCAAACGAGTAAAATTTTCGACCGCCAACGACTCCATTTATATTTAAATTTATTCTCTATTGTCATTTGGTATTCATTGGACTAACAGAAACTGTTCACCGTTACTAAAGTGAGTCCGCGGGTGTGCGCAAAAATGGGGTTTCTCGCAAAAAAAATCGCCTTGATTTGGTACCATTCAACACACTGCAGTAACACGAAGTAAATGTAGCAAATGTAACTAACTTGCAAATAGCTTCTCTTCAGATAATCTTCTGAGAGCCACGGAATTAAACACTTCAGTAACCTGAGAAGAGCCTTCTCGTTTATCCACCGCTTTTCACAATACAATGGTCAGTTCAACTATCACACTAGATAAGAAATCATCATCATCATCCACATCAGCAGCAACCGCAACCGCTTGTACCGCACAGGCTTCCGCCGAGCAGAGCATCATCTCCATACCACTGAACGCAACCGCTAACAGCAACGGCACCGGAAGCGATCCCTTGAATCTTAGCGAACAGAAGATCTCGATTCTGTTTCCGAAATGCAAGCCTAGAAGTGCCGAACATTGTCACCTAAGCTCCTCTAGCACCAGTGGTGCTAACCACACAAACAACAACTTGATCAACAGCATGAGCATAATAACAAGCAACAGCAAATCGGATATCACGGGCACATCGTCCTCGCTAACTACACCCACCTCACTCGCATCATCGTCATACACATTCAGCAGCAAATCGTACGGGATGGAACCGAATACGTTCCGGGCCACCGTTGGCAATAGTGGAGCTGGCTCTGGTTATGAACTTTTGGGTGACAAATCAGACTTCAGCTCGCGAATGAACAACAATCACTATGAAAGCAGCAGCCGTTCCAATGCAAGACACACAATGAACTCCGTCGACAAGTACAGCTTCTATTACAACAACCAACCTCCGCCGCTGTCCGCGTCACCCACGGAGAACAACGCAAACACCGTCGGTGGCGGAAGCCATTTTCTCCCTTCGGACGACGACGACGAAGAGGAGGAAATACACAAAGCAAGTAGCTACCAACGCCACAGTTACTACGGTGGTCGTCAATCGCACTACTATAATCTTCCAAAGCAAGATCCCGGAACGCCTAGCAGCTCTTCGCGCTATCACTGGGACTTGTCACCCAGCAGTACCCTCCCGTATTCGGCACCGATCTCATCCGCAACGTCAACGGCCCCAAAGCGATCGTCGCTCAAGCCTTCCTACACCCAGGTCCTTCAATCACCGCTAGAGGACGAAAGCGATGTCGAGGATCGGCTAAAATATTTCAACTACCAAAACGAAATGCACAACAACGGGCCACTCAAGACAAACATTAGCGACAAACCGAGCGTGGCGAGCGGAATCTACTGTAATTACAAAACTAATGAAATGATAGTTTTCAATGACATCGAGGAGGAACGGCGGCGTGTTCACCAACAACAACAACAGCCGCCACAGGAAATCTCGACCGGAGCAGGACTTCGAGTAACCGCCACCGTCGATGAGCTGGAGGCGGGAATGAATATGCATCATAGTCATCCACATCATCATCATGCACCGCTTCATCGCCACCAGCAGCAGCTGGTGACTGCCGGTGATGGTAGCGGTGCTAACAGCAGCAGTGCTGTCCTTGCTGGCAAGGCGGATGACAACGGTGCTCACAAAGCGGCAGACTCACTGGCTAACTCTGGATCGAATATAATGGGTGAGTTTTATTTTTGCTTTCTTACTACCCCTTTAGCGTTCTAAAATTAAGGCTTGGGAAAGGGCTATACATAGGTCCCTATAGCTGTCATAGTCGTAGGCAGGATTTGCGTTTGGAGGGAGAAGAGTTGTGAGGCAAAATAAAACTACAAATGGTTTTGTCACAAGAGAGTACTGGCTAAATAGAAAAACTGATATTCTCGCGCTGTTCACTATGATTGCTGGTGACGTAAACAATTTGCATAACTTGCAAAAAACAGTAGGCTAAATAACCTGATCAAATTCGAATATAATAAATTGGCCAAATTTACTGAGGAAAAGTTTAATAATGATTGTTCAAACTTCGTTTTTTAATATGTTATTTACATATTTCTACTTTATCATTAATGCATTAGTTCAGCTCCAGTAATGATTTTTGGTCCATAAGAAATTTACATAATTTTGACATGATTTTTTGCACTGTACAAGAGTTTTTATTTCAACGAGACTGATTTTATGAGCTCTACATTTTTGTGTTTTTTTTTGTATTTCGTTCAAAAAAATGCATTGTTACTTTTAATTTATTGTTAACAACACGAAATTTCTAACTTCATCAAAACTCAATCAAATTTGTGCGAATAAATTTCAAAATGACAGATACGTCTTGAATTATTCATAGTAAACCGAATTAAACGTAAATAGGTTATGCTTGGAGAACTGTGTGAAGATTGATATAGACTCTAAAAATATAATTTCCAGCGATGAAGTAGCTTTTATCGCGTTTTATTTTTACTCGGGTTGCTTTTCTACATTATTTACGACACACGATATCGAGATCATTTCAATCACGTTTTCCGTTTTAGGCCAAGAATAATCATATATCGGTTTGAAAAAGTATATAGTTTTCGGCGTAAATACTGGGAACTTTGAACATTATATTTTAGCCTTTGGACAGATCAAATCGCTTGTTATAATAACGTAATTTTTCCAGAACGGTCAAAATCACTAAAACCACAATGGACTTAATGGATTTTGCTGAAAATTTGAATAATCACTCTACCTTATTAGAAGATACGCCATTTCAGGTAAAACGTACCTTGAATTTTTTTTTAGAAAAAAGCCGTCTAAATCACTGGCAGTGGTACACTTTTGTTCGTAAATTTCTATTCGTATGCAATTGAGGAAAAACTGCAATGCTTCTGTTAATGGTGATTGAAAGTTTATCTCATAAATATAATTACCATAAATTACTCAACAAGAATTGTAAATTTTTGCAACGGATATTTATTTAATTTTATCTTCGATATTCACTGAATAATCGTGACCGGATGGTATCGAAAGAGTAAATTCCTAAATATATACATTTATAGAAGAGTAAGAGCCTGCGCATGCTTGTGTTTTTTTTTTGTTTATTCAGTAAGATTCGTACAGAATTTTTTTTTTACATTTCAAAATTGTTAGATGATATATTATTATTCTAACCTTTACCATAATAAACGTATATTAGATGTCTTCGTAATACAGCGAATGTAGTTGTAGGCAAATGAAAAAATTGTCAAGCAAAAAATAAAAATGTAATTGTGGATTGCTACGATTTTTTGCTGGAACTTGTTAATAATTTTGTTTAAAATATTTTCTTATGTTTGCCAATTGATGAACCTTTGTAAGGGCTTCCATATTATTTTGAAAGTAAGATCCATACTATAGATTCGATTTAGTTAGAGTTTAATAAGACAAAACCATTCATTATGATGACGTAAGTATTATTGGATTTGGTTTTTGAGGATATAGAGTTAATTCTGACTTTGACGCATTACGAGAAATTCTTGGTGCTTCTGCAACAAGCACGATATGCTTGTGCCTTGTCAAATACATATTTTTTGCACAAAAAAAATACTACAGGCATAATATCGCTAAATATAAATGATATTCTTTCGAGTGTTGTTGAATATATTCTAAAAATTGATTTCCAGGGGAGGCTGAAAATAAAAATACGTACAGTCGCTGAGCAAACACATTGATTCTGTCTGCAGACTCTGTATATTTTGTAACAAAAAAGTCCCCTAATTACAGTGTTTAGTCCCACGTCACCATTTCATACAACTCTAGGGCTGTATACCTTGTAAAATTTGTCACCGTGTAGGGCCGTTTTGCCATATTTGGTGCACTTGGCTTATACATTGAGCCCTTGAGTTGCTCTACAAAACGCTATATTCTGGTATTTTTTCTTGCGATATCGAGAAGAGTAGGATGACCCTAAAAATTGACAATTTGTAAAAGAAAAATGCATTTTTTCGTCATGTTACCATTTTGCCATATACTGTGACCATGCGTTTTCAAGTAGTGTAGAATAATAACACAATTTTTTAGAAAAATCCATCAAGTCTAGCAGGAGTTATTGCACTTTTTAGTATTTGACCGTTTTGGACATATCCCCTGAACGTGTTACTGCACTTAACCTCAATGAAAAACCTAAATTAATCCACCTAGCGGTCAGACCCAGCCTTTCTCATTCAAACTTATATCAAATTGTTATGAAGTTTGTTATTTGTAAGCTTGAGAGATGACTCTTTCGTATGACACTATTTATGTTCAAATAAGTCGTGTAATCTTTGAGATAACAGAATTTCGTTGTTTTATTAACAATTTAATACATAACGGTTGCTTAGTTTGATTATAATCAAATGAAATGGGAACGTATAGGGCAGCCAAACTTTGAAACCACGTGTTCAATCATAATTCATCAGTTAACCCTTAACAAGCCCGTTCATCTGATAATACTATTGATTAAATCGGTTGTGTACTTTCTGAGATAATGAATTTTCGTGATTTTCACAATTCGGTACATTACAGACGAAGTTACAGTTCGATTACAGTAAAATTCAATAGGGTGTTATGAGTCAGCTAGACCTTTCATTTGACTCTAATTTCGTGAAAATCGGTTCAGCCATCTCTGAGAAAAGTGAGTGAGTTTATGTATTCTTCGGAATATGTTTCTTTTCATAGCTAGATTTCACATTTTCAAACATAACAGGCAAAGTAATAGTCCGATTGCAAAAAAATCAATAGGGTCTTATGGGGTTACTAGACCTTTCATATAACACTGATTTTGTGGAAATTGGTCCAGCCATCTCTGAGAAACATGAGTAAAATTAAACAGTCTTCAGAAGACGTTTCTTTTCATAACTTTTGAACCACATATTCAATCTATATAAAATTCAAAAGTTAAGGGTTTTTAAGATAGCCCGTTCATTTGATACCAATTAGGATTAGGAAGGATTTATTGAAATCGGTTGTGTGGTTTCGGAGATATTGATGTTTCGTGATTTTTACATTTTTAAACATAACCTCCAAAATAAAAATCTAAGCTACACACACACACACACACACACACACACACACACACACACACACACACACATACGCTCACACACACATACAGAAAATGCTCAGCTCGTCAAACTAAGTCGATTGATATACGAGATTCGACCCTTTGGAACACTTTTATACCTTTGGTTTTTCCAGTGATTGCTATACCTTTCTAGGAGAAAGGCAAAATTGATATTTTGCGAAACAAACGCTGAAAATTTCAGCCAAATCGGAGAACATCAAAACAACATGCAGTTGCGCCTCTCGTAAACTGGCTCTTGATTTTTGACTGAACCAAACCGTGTTGAAATTGGTTGAACGATGATCAAACGGAAGCAAAATTAGTAAATTTCATCTCGAGAGGAAAACTCAATAGATTTAATCCTGGAATATCGTTATTTTCGTTTTCAAGGGAGCTGTGATTAATATTTTCCAGTTCAGAAATCATCAACGTACATATCGAATGATAGCCCATTGAATTCATGGGTGCTCGTTTTCACTCCGATTTATCAGGACTTCAGAGAATTCTCGTATTTATTTCATGAAATAAACAATATAAATCATACTAATAGGCACAGCTGTTTCCTTGGGCATACCAGTATTGGTTTTGAATGATATTGAAATCAAACATTAATCAAATTATTTAAAAAAATATTGTAAAAATGATAAAATTCACCCCATTTCATAATATCTAACGTAGAAAGCACCAACATTATTACCAATCAGACGAGAGTGGTTCGTGCTGTATCAAGAATTTGTCGCCATGTTGCTCGGTTTTGGGCTGTGTTTCGCCAGTTCCTCAGGTATCTCATCACCCGCAAGGCTCTCTCGATCTGGTCGAGCCATCGTACACGCTGCGCATCTCTATTTCTGGTGCCATCATGGTTGCTGAAAAGAAGTGATTTCACAGGGTTGTCGTTCGGTATCCTTATGTCGTGACCGGTCCACCGCACTCTATTGACTTTCGCCAGGTGTGCAATAGGGTTCTCTCCAAGTAGCGCATGCAGCTCGTAGTCATCCGTCTGTACTCCACAATAGATAATCCGCTGCACCTTTCGTTCGAAAGCTCCAAGAGCGTCAAGGTCCTCCGCGAGGAGCGCTGTTGCCTCGATTCCGTAGGGGACAACCTGTCTTATCAGGGTTTTGTACAGCGTCAACTTCGTGCGTCGTCGCACTCGACTCGAACAAAGTGTCTTCCGAAGTGAAAAGCAGGCACGATTTCCAGCCTGGATGCGTCTTTGGATCTCTTTGCTAGTGTGATTGTCGACGGTCACCAGTGACCCCAAATACACCAACTCGTCAACCACCTCAAGCTCATTGCCGTCTACAGCGACTTGAGTTGAAAGGCTGATGCTGTTCTCGTTGGAGCCTCTTGCCCGCATGTATTTCGTTTTCGACATATTTATTCGCAGTCCTCCGAATCACACCCTCGAGGGCGATGTTAAACAGCAAATAGGGAAGTCCATCACCTTGTATTAACCCCCTGCGCGATTCAAAGAAGCGTATCCCCGAAACACGCACATAGCACATCACTTGGCCTTGATAAATTGAGTCAGTTTATCCGGAAATCCGTTGTCGTGCAAGATCTGTCATAGCTGTTCTCGATCGACTGTATCATAGGCCGCCGTGAAGTCGATGAAGATGTAATGTGTGGGCACGTTGTACTCGCGACATTTCTGTAAGATCTGTCGGATTGAGAACATCTGGTCTGTGGTGGCGGTACTAGCCCATAAACCTCCTGGTTGAAAGTGATAGACGACGGAACAGGATCTGTGAGAGTGTTTTGTAGGCGGCATTGATAAGCGATCCCTCGTTGACCTTCCGGAGTTCGTTGAAATTGATCCGATTCTTGCGTCGTGTGTTCATTGGTGCAAGATGCACATACTTTCGTATATACATTTTTTGATCAGCAACATCAAGCCTCCAATATGCCTCGTGAACTCGAATTCTATCATCACGGGACATTTTATCATTGCACTTCCGACGGCAGTTGCATTTTTCCAGTTTTATACAGTGCAACTCTTTTCGTTTTTTCGTTAAATCCAGCTTCTTCATCTCTTTCTTTGATTGTCGCTCCGGAAGGAGTACCGCGGAATCGTCCACTTCACTTTCGTCACTTCCATATACACGCAACAAGGTCAACGCGTTCATTTTTAATAATAAATATTAATCTTGATTTAAATTATAACCTTTCTAACTGGTAAAGTCAAATACAAGTGATGGGACTCATATGTATAGAAACAGCACACTAGATTGCGAATTTCTCGGCGAAACTGCAGAGAAACACTTCATTTAATTTGCTGTTCTAACGCAAAGCGTAAAAAAACTGTTAAACTTAGAACACGTTTTTCTCGTTGGCTTGTTTTGAAACATGGGACAAATATGCGTAGAACGGCAGCATAGTCAATAAAAGAGCCTTTGATTTTCCCCTGAGCTAGAAGCATCGACAATGTAGGCACGGATTTATGACAGTAAGTTATCCTTTTTTTACTTTTGTTTTAGTTATTGATTGTCAACCTTTGTGATTTTGCTTGTTGCGTTGAGCAAAGCATTCAGAGAGGAGTTGCGTGCTTTCTAGATAAGATTTAGATAAACAAAAGTCGGTTTTTCGATGCATTTCTTCCTGTAGTTCTAGCAATTGATCGTGCGCTGTTAAATATGATTAGTTTTCCAAATCCATACAAGCAAAAATAGTGAATAAAATAAAAATGGTAGAAAAATTGCGAACCCAGAGACTTTTTTGTGTCCAATTTGAGTGTCCGATCTGACAAGAATTTTATCCAGTTACTTCCGTGGACGCTAAAAGCACCTGGGGAATCGGCTGTCTAATAACGATTTTTAAGAGAAATCATAGGACGGCACCAGAACACCATTCAATTGGTTTGCTTGATCTATTTCATAAGTTTGTATACCTTTGTTTGCATGATTTAGTTGAAGTAATAACCAAATACCTCATTTCCGTAACTTTTTCCCGAAAATACGGATTTCCAGAAACCAAAATGAGCACCGTTGAAACGGATTCACATGGAGAAAAATAATTGTAAGTTTATTATTTGCGTTCTGTTTATTCCAGCCTATTGAAGTGATGAATATGATAACTGCTAGCGCTCTGAAAACAATTGTATATTGAACTTCAAATCAAACCCCCGTGCGCACGGCTCTGGCTCAGCCAGACCGATGTCATGGCAACAGTTTCCTGAAGCCGCCGCCGATGATGATGGCGCTACGGTTGGAAATATGGTCATAAGCTCCTTTCATTGTGCCGCATGTGTTACTGTACGGATTTTTTGCGTGCTTCTAACTATATTGAATGTAGGGCTAGCCGGAACGTGTTGAAACATGTTTGAACGTGACCATTTATGTCCTGCACAAAATCCATAAAACGTTCAAAACAAAACAATCGTGTATCGCTTTCTGCATTTCTTCACAACACTTGCAGCAACAGTTGATCTTGCATGGACGGTGCTTAATCGGCTGTTTCACAAGCACTGACAGCCTTTTGACGTATAATCGAGCCAGAGCGCCAGAGAAAAACGGCTTCAAGCGAAATGTATGGGGATGACGTTCGTGACAGGGATGTGGGCTCAGCAAGTAAACCCTGGTACGGATCCACCCGTACGGAGTCCCCCGGGCAATGTTAATTATGGCTTTGGTAAAGAACTATCAACTCCTTTCCACGGTCATACCACGAGACCCCTAAGCCCACCAGTGTGACGTACCGACACGTACAGTGATTATGCTCTCGAGGGGCTACGGGATTATGCGACGAGCAGTCGAAGTTTAGAGCGTCTGCGGTTTTCATTGTTTGCCTTCCGGTGTCATATTTCAGTCGCACTCGTTCCATACGAGCGATTAGATTTATCAATATTGCCGTTCGGGTGCTTTTTTGTAGAGCGTCCGGTAGTTGCGCTAGCTCTTATTTTCGGTGCCGAAACACAATGCGATTTTTCCGCAACTAATGAAACGTATCCACCAGACCTCGCCTCGAGAGTCTATTTATCACTGACGTAGAAACTGGGACTAGCGCGGTTAAATATGGCACTACTCCGCGATAGATAAACAATCCGTTGGGATCCTGTACCGTTGACTGTTAGAACGATTTTGGTGCCCAGCCTCTATTTGTATGCTCAACAAAACAACGACCACACGTGTGTAGTACTAGAATCAACCGCTTACAAACAATCCAGGCGAAAAATGTGTGCAAACTCAGGCCTCGCTCGAGTGGTTTAGCGGTTGAACACAAGGGATGGTGTATCCGTAGGCAGGTACATTTAATATTAGAAAGTGAAATTTTATTATATACTCATTCTTTTTCTTTTCCTACCCGTCCCTGTGTTTCTTCGACATCTTCTATTTATTCCGCAGCAGGATGTGGTTCCCGAGTGGGTTTATTTTCAGTTTCCTGGGACAGCCGCTAAGAAATTAAATTCCGGGAGGCTGTGATGCTTTAAGCACGGCCGGAAAATCGCATCGTGGCTAACTTTTATTTTTATCGTTCTATTTAACTTACGGGGGAGGATTGTGAATATTGTGACCAGAATAATCCGTATGAAGTTAAAAATAACTTTTTTGATTATTTCATGATTCTTCTACTCTCACATATTATTAGGTATTTGAGGAATAACCAAAATGCAGACAGAATGCCATAATTTTTATAGCAATATTATAACTGCCCATGTAAGATCAATGGAATATAGAAAGGTACGGAGATGGTTTGAGTCTCAGGTTTGAAGGGCCCTTTTTTGTCAACATTGATGGCGTAGAAGATTTAGTAGAAGAAATTTTTTTATCAAGTTAAGACAGTTTACGGCTGAAAAGGCCTTCCTATGCCAATAAACAATACGGAATAAATCTAGAAAATCTATAACGAGCGTCTTAGCAGAGTGATTGAGATCAATCAAAGAAATAGTTATCGGTTTCCGTTATACTCTACTAAATTTTTTGGAAATAAATATTGAAATTCAGTCCGCAAATATATATTTCGACTGTGACGTACAGTCTTCCTCAGTGCTTATGTGGACCAGTCCAGACCAGTACGTCACAGTCGAAATATATATTTGCGGACTGAATTTCAATATTTATTTCCAAAAAATTTAGTAGAGTATAACGGAAACCGATAACTATTTCTTTGATTAATACGGAATACAATTCTCAATGGCCTTTTCTTTTTTATGGAGATCTATGTCACAACCCAAAAGCACGTGGCTTTTGCCCATTGTTTTAGGACTATAAATCAATCAAGACAGTAGATATTGCTCCGTAAACCAATTGTTGCGCGGTAAAAATTGACAGTTCATTTTCATGCCAAACTGCGCCATCTGCATGTGAACGGTTTTTTTTTTCATGGAGCGTTTCTTGTACGATGCGTACTGTTTTTTTTTCTGTATGGACTCATCACTGCGACCAGAGATTAAATCTATTGTGATATTGCCCAGGTGTTTTCTGTACTCCGCACTTCATATTATTGGCAGTATCTTTATTGAAGTAAGTGATACGCTTATCATTCATATCCGTGCTTGTGTGTAAGTGGTACCTTTTCGTTTCAAGCTTACTGCTCTACTATACCGAGCCTCTGTCCATCCTAACAATATCGCCTAGTTACAATTCCCCGGAGAGAACTTTCATATGTTACTCACACCAGTTTTATTATAATGGGGACTTATTTTTGTTAGAAGGAGAGTCAACGGAGGTACTGTAGGATTAAGGTTGAAGGAAGGATACGTGGTGGGGAGCCTGAGCATGAGCCCATGCTAAAGTCCTTTGACAACCAAATGGCCTGATTCTACTAAGATTCGAACCCACGACCACCCGCTTACCAACGCAGACTCTGTAACCTTGCGGCTACGGAGCTCCCTATGCGTACTGGTTAAAAAATACCGAAAGAAAATTTATGTCTGTTTATTTGATCATTAGGCAGAATGACTCCCATTTCAAAGCGCAGTAAGTCATCAGCAACTCAATAACATTTTTTCATGAGCGTTATCAGGAATATAAAACTGCACCACTTCCTTCCAACACCCTCAACAAGGGACAGAATCTGACCTTTTCGACAACAGCTTCATTCACTTAACTAAAATTGAATTCTATCCCCTTTCGGACATTCACCATCTGGAACGTGTATCATTATGGTTAGAATACGCGTGAACCTCGTTTTGTTTATGTTTGTCTGCGCCCTTCGACCGACCCGCCCGAATTTATATCGCTCGGATTCGCTCTCTGTCCGGACGGAAGAGGACCGATCCAATTAGTTTACATCACTGCATTTTAGCAGCTGCTCTGACATCTAAACGCTTGCGATAGTCTCCTGGAAAGTGTGGTGACGCAGCTGCGAATGGGCTCGTAATTTTCGTGACACCCGCCAAACAGTCGACCCTGGGTAGTATAATAACTGCACGGTCATTTCATGTTATTTCGCAGGCGCCAATGTCCGGCTGACCTATTACGATATGACGTCCAATCGGGGGCAACTTGATAACCGGGTACGAATTGTACGGCGGTGGGCGTCTCGCTATTCCACGGTCCCCGTCCTGATGAGGCTTCTACATGTAGCGTGCAAATTGATGCTTCAGACTCGATTACTCTTTCACTGGGTATAATGATGATGTCTATCCTGGAGCGAGAGTGACTCCGTTGCCCTGAATAAAATGGCTCAATCGCGAATGAGTCGTGCTTATGGCGAATGCATCATTAACGCTTGACTGTTGTAATAAGTGCTGGTGCAGGAGATAAAAACCGAGATTGTTAATGAGTATGGGGCACTGGGTTTTCCAGATGAAAATGCCCAGATGGTGAGTGGAGTCATACAAACAGGTTGGATATCTCCGCTATGAAATGATTTGAAATGGATGTACTTGATAAACCCAAGAACTGTATAAGATTGTGCAATAGAGAAGCAAACTGTACATATAGGTTTTATGTTCATATTTTCTTTCCTGTATTAGTTTACTGATTTTTCTCAGTTTTGTTCACCTTGAATTTCAAATATTTCACTAGTTTCAGGTAGTTTTCGTGCATTTTAGAACTGTTTTTGCGGTGTTGAGTGATTGTTAATATATAAATCTTGTGGTATTCTACCTGTCTAATGTCCCATACAAATTGTTCAAATTGTTCTGACAATAAGTCGGTCAGATAATACTGTGCAATCCAGGGGGGATTTACCGCTGTCAAATTTCATATATGTGTGCGTTATCGCAGATCAACTCTGGTCCATGAAGTTTGTTGGTCCATGACGTTTGATAAATTACCAATGTGACGATAATCCATCACCAATATTCGTTAAAAACTTGTTGCTGTCCCAAAATTTCACTACGGAACGCATTATTAATAAAAGTTTTCCGCTATTTCTCGAGTTTTGTTAAAAGAAAACGTTCCATTTTACTTCGATCAAAACGACAAAAACTAAAACATACAGACGCCTTGTTGCTGGTCACGGTTTCACGATATTTGACAGATAGATTCCCCCTGGTGCAATCCTAACAGATCCAATGGAGAGAACTTTTCCTCCCCCTTATGTAACTTACTTCGAATAATCACATTTTTCGTTCGACACATAGCTGGCGCTGATGTAAGAATGAAGTTGTTCTTATGCTGAGCTGCCGCAACTATTGTCAGTGGGTTAAACATTATTTTATTCACTCGCTTAAGTCCAATATTTTGTTAAGTTTTTCAATATAATCGTAAAGATTTATGGTTTTATGAATTTATATTTGTTCACAACTTATTTTTGTATACACTACTTATAAAGTAGAGACATTAGACAACCTTGTTTGATGCTTCTCGATTTAATTTTTCGATCCAGAACAAAATCGATCTGTATAACTTCAAATTAGACACTTCTTCGATTTCCATTTCATATCCAAGGATAAACATTCTACAACAAAGGAGTATGATAAGGACATCACACAAACGCTGCTTTATTGACTACCATTTGAGAGACTCCCCCGTCGGTTTCTGGCTGGCTTTTCACCCTTAGTATCACGAATCGTATCAAATTACCCTATATCCAGAAGTTCGCTATACGTTGATCCATAAAACTCAACCACAGACCGGCTTCGAAGGCATCGAACTTGACTGATGGGGTATAAATATTCGCCCATTTCGTTGTCGTTAGCCAAATGGGGATAGGTAAGGAAGTGGAAGGCACGAAAACGACCCAAAGCCCGTTATCGGACAGCTTCAGGGTTATGCTTCACACCCGCCAATCGTCCCCGTTTATTTTCAACACTTCGGTGCATATTGCTGCGAGGTTCGTATTTTGTTCGATCCTGCACGCATATAATCGACCGGTTTGGGGTTGCCCCTTGGCACCAAAAAAAAAAACGATTGCAATCGATAATGGCACACCGACGAGCGCCGCAAATTGGAAAAGTGATACCCCTCACTTTTAGGGCTTTTTTGCAATTAAATAAATCCATCAACGAGATTAAACAGGCGAGTTTCAGTTTGTAGGTACCTAATTCTATTTAGTTTTTGACAAATCATTCAATCGCTCTTGATTTGGCTCGTACTTGCACGCGCCCTGAATTGCCGGAGGGAATTCGACGGCCATTATCTCCCCATCGCTCATTGCTAATTCTACCCGTTCAGGTCGTTATTCTTGCTGCCACCCTCGCGTCACTCCGGTTATGCTAAATCGGGTGCCATTGAGGGTGTCGTTATTCGCACAGCACATAGCGCATTCGAATTAAATTTATTTTCTATCATCCATAAACGTTGGTGGAATAGTATGATTCTCGACTGTGTAGCGCTGTTGAAAAGGCTGCTGTAATCCACCTAATTGAAAGTTTTAATCGCTCTCATATATTTTGTTCACGTTCATCATTTCAGGATTGAGATAGACCAGAGGAAGTCTCCAATTAGTTTTCGGAAGCATTCCATTATCTATTGAAATGTTCGCAAGTTCACTAAGACTTTCTGCGTACATATTTTCATCAGGATAAATTCTTTTATTTTGGTAGACCATTATGGAATGCGTTGAGTTTTAAAGGCTTCAGGCGAACTAATTAGCTTCCAGTCTATGAAAGGTTGGCGTCAGATGTGGATTCATTGGCATCAGAATTCTGAAAACCATTGAAATTTACTTGAAAAAAATTATAATGAAAACACATTTCCGTAATTGATGCCACGCCAACTCAATTAAAGAGAGTTGTTTCTGAGATTTTTATGTTAATAAACAAAGTGATGAAAAAAGTTGAGGGCGGTATTCAAGACACGACCGCAAGGTTGGCATAGGACTACGTAAATTGCTACTCATCAAACTCTTCAGTTGTATAAGTGGTGGTCCTGACAAGTACCATTGTTATTGTGGACGAATTTAGCTGCTTCCGAAAGCGTTGATCACTCATTGTAAAAAATATTGACTTCGTTTTGGAAAATTATTCATACAATATATTGAAACGTTTCAAGAAAGACGGTTTTTAAAAATTGTCTACAACTGGTCAAAAACCCGGAAAAATCTGATTGAAACGTGTCAAACATTAATACGCAGCTCGAAAAATGCGTACGCATACGCACAGACGAAAGTCTGCAAAACTGCCTTCCATCGGTCCAGTTCCACTATTTGCCGAAACAAAATCTTTGCATCTTGCGCAACTTGGTTTGGTTACAGAGTGCGGAAGCAAAAAATGCGAAAATTTGAAGAAATTCAAAGCTACTTCTAGCAATGATAATCAAAGTTTCGACTTAAGTTATATGTATAAAGTTTTTTTTTCAAAAAAATTTACTCGATGTCGATGTTTTATCAATAACATCTTCAAGACAACAGCGGAAGCAGAACATGCACGTGGCTTTTCATTGAAGTATAGGATAATTCTAGTGTAGGGGGCACCGGACTCCCTTACCAACCAGGAACCTGTGATATTTCGCGAATTTCGATATGCTGCGAGTCTTCTTGAACAGAAAGATCACACTGGCCTTTAGGTATGCCTCATATTCTTACTATTTTATTGTTACAATTCAGTTATTTAAAACACCGATGTGTAACATGAACTAAATGCGAGAGAATTATCCTGGAAGATGCGTGGAGTCTTCGTTGATGATGCTTCGCATCTATTTCACAGAAATGTTGGCTCCCTTAGCAAGCATCTTAAAGGGACGTACCAGACTGGGAGACCAATTAATCGTAGACGCGGACCAATTTAACCATGGTTAGCGTATGTGCAAACCGCGAACCTCCACTTCCTGGGTTCTTCTGCCTAGAACCCTTTTGCAGAAACTTTCGGATGTAATAAACTGTGACCAAATGACATTCTACCACCCCAGACCTCTTGCGGCGTCTCCTGAGCGAGCAGTAAACTTGTATTACTTTTAGGGACGTACATTTTCACGAATTTGCAATGAGATAATTCCGATGTTCTGATGCAGCACTGGGAAATAAATATAACCAAATACACCGTCAACAAAAACGAGTTGTTAGTTACACAATTTACCACAATATTGAAATTTGAACATTTTCGCTCTTTTCCTGTCGTCTTTAGGTGAAATAGTTGAATCACAGACAAACAGACGGGCCACTCGATGACGATTTCATCGACCGGAAAAATAACGATTATTTTGAAATTTTGCTTAGTGGGCAATAATGCCGCCAGTGTCGCTATAAGCAAACGTACACATTCACTATCAAAGACAAAAACCGCCCGTAATGCGACTGGTGTTGATATAAGCAAGCGTGCACACCCATTAACAAAGACAAAAACCGTTTTACGAAAATAAGTTAGTAGGCAATAAGCTCACATGGTGGCGCATGAGTGTAACGTTTCGAATAAGGACGAAGATTTTTGAGAATTTTTCTTCGAAGTGCCACGTCTGTTTGTCTGTGGTTGAATCACAGACTAACAGACATAACACTTCGAACAAATTTCCAAGAAAATCATCGTTCGGATGATTCCAGTACTTTATGTCAGTAACACTAGCACCATCTGCTGCCGTGTTTGCGCTGCGTCATGTATTTCGACATCAGCGCTAGCGTTACTGCATGTGTCAAATAGAGAACCACATATATATGTATGAGATTGCATGACAGCGCCTCAGGCGGCGTTGTCGCGCGATGACTGTTATTCGATTAGAAATTTGAGATGATCATTTTTTGTGGCGATGGAGCTAGGATCCAGTGTTACGTCTGTTAGTCTGTGGTTGAACGTTCCCGGCGATGCTCGTGATTAAAGGTTTTAATATAAGGAATCATCATCATATCATTATATATATTTTGTTACTACAGTAGCACAGCTCGCTTCAAAAATATTTCACATCTTATACGTCCATCATCACTCTAAATATACATCAATATTTTGGGAACGCACAGAACGGAAATACCCGAATTATATTGTATTTTGTGATTTTGGACTGTTTGACAGAAACTGGAAGTCGTAATTTCTGATTTCGAAATGACGTATGGATGCCACTTTCGAAAGTATTGAAATTGTTGGCTTTGGGCTTTAGGCTATTTTCCTGAAACCGGAAGTCGCCGTTTTGGAAAATGTTGTGTGGGGTCTTTCCAGTTCCGAAAATACCTATATTGGGTGATATTCGGGCCATTCGACAGTATTTTACAGTAAAATTTCTTTTTTGTAACTTTTGAAGAATTGAGCATGACCATTTAAGCTTAGTTCTTCTTTGCAATGAAATCCAAAGAGATGACATTTGAATTTTTTACACGGAAATGTTTGTTGGTGTCCAAGGAATACGTCAGAAAAGAAGTGAAGGTTTTCTGATAACTAACAATTGTGCTAAAACTATGAAAAATTGAGAAAATCATGACTTGTAATGTTAAGGTTGTATCCTAATCGATATACAAACCGATGAAATGTAGCCTATCCTCCAGTTAAATGTCCCAAAATCTAGTTTGGGTGATAGTAAAAAATAAATCGATTTCCGTAATATGTTACTATTCGCAAAACTACGAGTATAACAGAAATTTTTGGCTTGACTCGCACTAAATCAAAACATGGGTTTTTTCTGCGAGAAAATTTTTGTTTTGAAGCCACAACGAAAATTTAATAAATGTTAAAAACAAATCACATTTCATCACTTTAAATTTTGGTTTATCGAGCATAAAAAGTCAAAATTTTTATTTTATATGCATAATATGTATAAATTCCAAAACAAGGTTTTATGTGTTATACAGAAAATCATCTTCAAACATATTTCAAACATAAATAGTTTTGTGAATAATATCTCAATTTTTAGCAATAAGATACCTATTATTTAACCTCAAATATCGTTCCTGAACATGAACAAACATAATACTGAAAAAAAGAATCACATGTCATCGCTTAGACCTGTGGTTCAGAGACGAATCAAGTATAAAAGTCATAATTTTACATGTTTTACGCAGTTTTGTTAATGATATCTCAAGTTTTAGTAATCAAATACCTATTATTTTTCCTCAAATGTCTTTCCTGAACATCAACGAACAGTTTCATGAAAAAAACCTAATGATTGACTTCAGCCAAGGAGGGAAAAATATCAATAAGATCAAGCGTGACGGAATTTCATTTTTATATAGTATAAGATGGCTCTAAAACAAACAGAAAAACTGACAAGACGAATTATGATTTTATGACAGTGCAGATGTTGTACGCGGTTTAATCATATTTCATGACACTCAGCATTTTAAACTCCATTCTCATGTCAGCCCATCAGTACGAACAGAATATAGTTGTCCCCCAGCCGCACAGCTCCAAGATGTAGGTCCTCACAGAGTTGCCAATGTTCCAGTTTAAACTGGATTCTTCCAGTTTTTTTCTGGTGATCCAGTCAAACAGTTTAATCCCAAAATCTTCCAGTTTTGTATATCTGCCAGTTTTATCCAGATTTTTTGTACACTCAAGCTCCGACTGGTTTGGAAATATTTTTAGAACGTAAATTTTGTGGATTGATAAGCAGCATTTTCAGTATTGTATCTCCTCGCACGAAACACGCCCAAATTAAGGATGTGTTGTGCATGGTTGAGATGAAAAGACAAGTAAGTTCAGCTTTATTCTAAAACTAACAAATAGGTGTTATCAGATCATGAAGAAAAAAAATTGCAATGATGGGTTAATTTTATATGAAAATAGAAACAATCTATCCCAAAGATATTATATACAGGCGGCATTCTTCAAATTAATTTCAGTTGCGTAGCAGTTTAAAAATTGTTCGAATTCACAGATGTAACGTAAGAAAATGTTGCATCAATTAAAAAAGCTTTATTTTCATGATTTTGCGATGAACTGCTTGCGCAATTTAAAATTTTGCTCCTTTAAATGAAAATTTTCAGTTTATAATTTCTACAAAATGTAGCTGTATTTAAAAATTATATTGGATTCAATAACCATCACAGAGAAGCACTCTCACAATTTATTTTTTCTGTATTTTGTAATTTTTTTCGGAATCCAGTTTTTTCCAGTTTTTTCTCCAGCAATCTTCCAGTTCAATTAAAAATTTTGTTGGCAACTCTGGGTCCTCATGTACATGGTCGGTTTGCGAAATTTGACATGACCCTTTTTGCTGCCACCCTAACGTGCATGTGTCAAATTGGGAACTACAAAATATTTCTGAAATATATTTTCTGAATATTGGAATGATCGTTTTTTGTGGCGATGCATTGTTACGTCTGTTAGTCAAATTGTGTATCTTCAAAATCAATATGGATTCACAGGACGCAACTGCCAAAAGCTAATCGACCATCGTTCTATCCTCAGTATGGAAGGATCAATTGGTTTATTACGAAAAGTCTAAACACGCATACAGCAATGTAGTAAAAAATTATGTTACTACTAACTTAATACTTTTTAGACTTTGGAATAATTTCACAAGGAATCGTGTTTCAAAGATGTCTTGCATGTGGAATCGAGCGGCACATCGAACAGTTCTCACAATCACGGAGGAAAACTGACCTTTTAAATGGTTCCAAGTTTCATGTTCAGAAATATCACATTCCGGAATATTGCAGGAAAATGGGAATGGCTCTTGAAAAATTTAGTGAACTTAGATCGCCGCACGACCTAGACGGGTCAGGACACCAGAATCGTTATAATAACATAAGAACGCCTTGATGCACTCTTTTGTACTATTATCATAGTTCCCATATATACATTTTTTTGTATTATCGTAACTTTTATGTTTTTCAATAATTTTATTCTTATTTTATCTTATAATTTTTTTTTGTAGAAATGTATTCATTAATAAATTGCTTATAAGTATTAGTGTTCCCATATAAAAATTCCTCCTAAGAAAACGGTCTTTGTTTTCTATACTGGTATGCATGCTGTAGAACTGGAAATGAAACAAGCAAATGTTGCGTCAGATTTCAAACGATAATAACAGCATCACCACATGATGGATAACAATAACCAATATGTTGTTGGATAGATTAAATGTAGAACAATTTTTTAATACGCCAGTTATCATTATTTTTTCATTGCAACGCGGTAAAAATCGATGAAAAATGTGAAGGACAAATTTACGCGAACAATTAACCAATCACATGCGAGCATTCCTAGCACAAACACCAACCATTCCATGTGATACTCTCTGTATCAATATCCAAAAAAAAATGACAGAGTTTCTCCGTCCCAATTGGTCAATATATGATTGCTTCTATGAACCTAGACTAATTTGATGTCTCGAAGGTAAAGGTTTTTCAAAAAGTTTGAAATAACCTCTTTTCTTGAACAATTTCTAAACGTGCTGTCAGAGCTTGATAAAAACTGATGTCTTGAAAGAAAACATGCTGGTAAAAGCAACAGTACCGTAGAGTATATCTGGAGCAGTGCGCCGCTAGTTATTTATCGTCTATCATTGCAGCGGGCACGTTTTTCAAAAAGTTTGAAATAACCTCTTTTCTTGAACAATTTCTAAACGTGCTGTCAGAGCTTGATAAAAACTGATGTCTTGAAAGAAAACATGCTGGTAAAAGCAACAGTACCGTAGAGTATATCTGGAGCAGTGCGCCGCTAGTTATTTATCGTCTATCATTGCAGCGGGCACGACTTCTTTTCGCATGCAATCAAAACTGCCATGCTGTTACTGATGGTGAATTCATTGTTATGAAAATGACTGCAAGACAATGACAGCAAGTTTTCAACTGATCCGGCTCTCATTGTATTGCACAGCTCTCTCTGCTCCCCACACGTTCGGAAAACAGTCCGACAGCAACTGACGACAACACACATGCAATTCCATACGGGCTGTTATTTTTCATCTCCTTATGTCTGTTGGCATTTCCAAGCTGTCGCAAATGACAGCCGATAATCTTCCGACATCCTTCAACACGAATCCGAGCGGGATGTCAGCTGATTATGATTCACGACAGTAAGGCCGATGAAAAAATGAAAGAGAGATGGTGCGAAGAACGTTTTTTCTTACGTAGGGAACAATATCGACGATGGAAACGGTTTGCTTTGTATTCAATATGCCACCGGCCTGTGAAAAAGGAGAAACGAAAAAATGCAAGTCGATGACAGCCGCAGCCGATCAGCATGCTGTCAACAGCAGCAGGACATCGTCCAAGTATGATGATAGTTCTACAAGGTATGCTATTCACGTCGATGCATTAGTATTAGTGATCGTTATGAACTTTTTCCAATTTTGTATGAAATTTGAAATGATTTTGCATTTTAAATAAAACTTATAAAACATACTTTCCTGAAAAGTTATAGAAATGATGTTGAAACATGTTTTATTTGTGGGGAATACATAAACATGCTGCGGTTTAGGTAAAATATGCTGTTTTTCATCAATTTGCCGGTAACCTTTTTGCACTTCTCGTTTTTTTCTTGTACTCTAATAGCGCTTCTAAATAGAGTCGCTTATGTTTCATACAGTAACAAAAGTCATGAGCTATGACAATGACTAAGATTATGCTCCAACTATTAGAAATATAGCATTTTTATATATTTTATTTCGACATATTGTCGCAATTTTTCACACTAAATCTAAATTAATATCAATTTCTAGTGTGTTTCAACTGGAGATTCACTCTCCAACCAAAAAAATCAGATATAAAACAACATAAAACGAGAAATTTCCAAAAATGTCCTGAATTCCATACAAAACGCGAAATTTTTCATAACGAGATTTGTTTGTGTGCGTGGATAGACAAAAATGTAGCATACCTTGTAGAACTGTCATCATACTTGGGGACATCCTCAAAATGAGCAAACTAGGCTGTCATGTCCGAACGAACAAAATACATGCGCAAGAATGAGCTGTCGTACGCATCACAAGACAGTTGTTTTGCCTTGTGTAAGCTGTAGCTGTATGTGAGCTAGCAATGGGCGATATTGTATCGGTATCGGAAACATCGATACTTTTGTAACGATATTTCGATTTTTGGATCGATACACAAGCGTCCGATACTCGACCGTATCGATACTGAAAACCGCGATATTTGTATCGATATTCTTTTATGCATACGGACCAGCTAGCTGACAAGGGCTAACATCTCAATGTGTACACGAGATCACCGCCACTTTTGATACGCTATGGTATGCTGTCTGTCAGCGTCAGTGGAGCCCACACATCGTAGAACCGCTGCGATGTTGGCTGCGATAAAGCAAAGCAAATCGGATGGAGATGCCAGCTAGCTGATACGAGCTGGAACCACTGAAAAGCTGCCACTGTCAGTATAAGTATCGCACAAGTCTATTTGCACTAGCAAAACTTAAGCCTGTATTACACTCTTTGACCAAGCGTCAAATATTTGGCACTTTTTGACAGATAAAAATTTGGTCGAAGATAATTATTTGTCACTCTCCAATTTTAACATGAGGCAAACACGGGCAAACAACAACCATGATGTCAAATAAATTTGACCATTATGTCAGAAGGTCAAAAATTTGACCATTAGACAAAGAGTGTACTACAGGCTTTAGATGGAGAAATAGATAGAGAGAATGTTGTGAGCCAAACGAACTGTCAAAATCTGAGCCAAACGCAGCATAGGGCCAAATTCGAAATTTGTTTTAAATAAGCCACACATTTAAAGCCAAAAAGGAGTGCTCAATAATAACGTGTTCTCAAATACTTTCAAAAATAGGCATAGCTCTACGTTGCATTATTAAGGCACAAAACTTATATTGTTTCTCTGACAATTGATTAAAATATTGTTTGTTTACATTTATACTCAGCTTCATTTGTTTTTATTTCAATAAATTCTACTTTCTGCGTTAAAATGCATCCACAAACCCCTCAAACGAAATTCAACGTTATCAGAAATGATGTTTGGCTTCGATTTAGTTGGGCTATAACCCAACAAGCGGGAGCCCAACTAAAACGTAGCCCAACTAAACATAGCCCAACGAGCGAAATTTGACTGTATTTTAAAAACAAATATAAGTTTTCTGGTTACACTGTTCAGATCGAATATTTGCAAGCGGAAACTAACTCATGCTTTCCGTCGACACAAGTTAGAGTACAAGAAAAAAAAAATTTTGATATTTATTAGTTAGAAAAATTCAGCGGTAGACTTCACTATCTTATTTTCGCTGACATATCTAACTTTTTTATGTCATCAACTTCCTCATCAATTAATATGGAAGTGTGTCAATAATTTATACAAATAAGACGGGAGCTTCACAGCCCATTGGGCCAGTGAATACAAATCTTGAAGATATAAGTTGTTTAATTCATTTGTTTGCCAAAGCTCAGAATTTCTGCATTACCTGTATGTATTTGTTTGTGAAGTCATTTGATTCATGCTGCTCTAGAGAATGCGGATAG
The DNA here is from genome assembly GCF_029784165.1 of Wyeomyia smithii. Taxonomy (NCBI): domain Eukaryota; kingdom Metazoa; phylum Arthropoda; class Insecta; order Diptera; family Culicidae; genus Wyeomyia; species Wyeomyia smithii. Next base: position 56,271,024 of record NC_073694.1, read on the forward strand.
ATACCAGAAAAACAACAAAAAGTCGGCACATCAAATTTTCATTGCTGGAAACCAGCAAAATTTTGCTGATTTTTGGTGTGCTGTGCTTCCAGCAATCTGTTCAGCAAAATGAAATTTGCTAATTATTCAGTAATGCTCAATTGCATAAAAGTGACAGGTCGTTTGCTGCATGTTCGGTAAAACAAAATACAACTTGCTGGTTGTCAGCTATGACAATTTGCTGTTCATTCAGCAAAGCATAAATCAATTTGCTGGTTAACCAGTTAATTCAAGGGAACCATGTTTCCGTCAGGCACCAGATTCCATCCGCCCATCGGATCATAGGCAAATTACTGTTGAACTAGAGATGTATGATTATCATTTCAACTTTTAAGTTCATCTAGCCCAACAAGGACTTAGCTATGGTCCCATATTCGCTATCAGGAGCTTAGCGATGATCCCGTACCAGCTGCACAGCGATTTGGCGCGTTTTACTAATGACAGCTTGACGTAATTTTTGGACATATCAATTCTTTTGCTGGATTCCAGCTACCATTCATTTACTGTTTTCTGTTCAGCAAATAGTTTTGCTGTATTTTCGCGAACCACTGAATCGAATACTGGTTTTCAGTAAATTCAGGGTGGCCACTCAATATCAATTTTCAATTTCCCGGTTTTTTCCCGGTTTTCCCGATGATATTTAGTGAAATTTCCCGGTGTTTTTTTTTTCTAAAACATATGAGAAAAAAATCAATTTTCACATGCTTATTTGTGCCTTGCAAAAATAGTGTTACAAAACTATGAAAAACATTCCTCCTTCATCGTGTTTAGCTGTTTGTCGACTTTAGCAAGTACCTTCATGATGATCTGCTGCACAATTTTCGCCCTCTTTATCTCCAAATCGTTGACAATCTTTGCCTTCTCGCGCTTTTTTGCTTCCTTCTGCATCTTTCTCTGTCAACCTTCTCTCGAGCTTGCAGTGCTTCTGTATCAGGATGCCAATGAAATGCGTGGGATAAATTCAAGAGTTGGGGCATAGAGTTTTTGTCTTCTAGAAAAATGTCCTCAGGCAAAACTTCAAGCGGACTTTGGGAAGAAGAGCCTCAGAGTGACCAATGAAAAAAATGCACATGAAACTGTCTAGATGCATTATGCAAAATGCATGAAACGTTGAGAACTGTTATTGCAAAACAATTTTTTTTTTCGAAAAACTTCGATCCTGGGACTTTAAAACTTTCGAGCTGGGGTCAATGTAATGTATAAGAAATTTTCTCATGGTCCGTAAAATAAATTCAACTGATACTCTGAATAAACAATTTGAAAAAAAAAATAATTTAGCTACTGTTTGTTTTTGATATAGAAAAAATCTGAGAAATCTTTAACAAATAGCTCTTCAAGGTGGCGTCTTTCCCCAACAAAATCAAGTAGTCGAAAGGTCCAACACAGAATGAAAAAAATTTTTTTGCTGCTTGTGGTTAAAATCATACCAAAAATCGGGAAGTACAAACCGGGTAGCTCCGTTCCGGTCCGGTTCGAAATAAAATCGAGACTCGAAGTTTCCGGTCCTATTTGACTTTTGACCGGATTCTCCCCGATGCGATGTCGAACACTATTCACAAGAAGTTTCAATACGCCTCCCGCGACGCTGAAAACTTTTTGACTTCTTTAAAATCTGACAATATATGTTACGGAACAGTAAATTTATCCACCTGATCAAGCCTGATTTTATTTGACGCAGATCTTGCTGCGAAGCCGCTGTCGACTTTAACTGAAACCAACAACCAGCTTTCCCCTATCCGGCAGAATCATGCCAGTTAGGTAAACATAAAAAAAAACAGGGTCTCATGTTGACATTTCCTCAGAAACTGTTGAACAAATAAAGCGGCAGACATGAAGGAGGATGATTTTCCCGGCGTGAAGCCTAATTTCCCGGTTTCCCCTTTTTTTCCCGGTGATTTAAAATTCCCGGTTTTCCCGCTTTTCCCGTTTTTCCGGTAAAGTGGCCACCCTGAGTAAATGTATTTATCAAAAATTCAAAAAATGATCTCAGCTATAGTATCGATACTTCTGGTATCGATACTTTTTGACCGATATTTCGAGTATCTCGATACTTTTGGTTCTTCGGGTATCGATACTGAAGTATCGATACTCTCCGTCGTATCGCCCAATGCTAATGTGAGCTCTCATGAATAGCTCATGCATGAGGCTGTTAGAGTGAAAAGAGAGAAAAGTCGTCAGTATAGTGTCGCTCTCCAGTCATTTTCTTAAGCTTGAATTGGTGATTGAAAGGTTATCTCATGAATATGGTTACCATAAAAACCATAAATATCTCAACAAGAATTGAAAATTTTTGCAACGATTATAAGTTATATGTTATTTTTATTTTATTTATTCCACATTTACTAAATAATCGTGACCGACATAATATCGAACGAGTGGGTTCCTAAAAATACTAATTTATATAAGAGTAAGGGCCCGTGAGTGCTTGTGAATTGTTTGTCCATTTACTAAGATCTATTCAGAATCTTTTTTTTTTACATTTCAACGTTGTTAGATGATATATTTTTTATTTTTAACTTCACAAATAATATATTAGCTTACATTAGCTGTCTTCAAAATACAGTGAATATAATTGTTGGCAAATGAAACAGGTATCAGGTAGGTCGGCTAAAAGCCATGGCTTATAACGGCACGTTCCCCTCACATGTGGAGGATTTGTGCCTAACCGTAGGAACCTTCTCATCATTTACCTGACAAAAAGGGAAAGAAGAGATAGAAGAAGAAGGAAGTATTAAGAGTGGGAGAGGAAAAGGATAAAGAATGGATTGGAAACATAGAAAAAGCATGGGATATTTGTGTTCTAGGAATTATCAGTGACAAACCATGAAGTTCGTCTTCCTAGTCCTAGTCCCAGCAAAAAATTAGAAAGCTCTAGAGTTCTTTCCCGCAATTAAGAATAAACTGAAGGATATTTTTCAAATCAAGAGATCTATATTCAGATTCATTTATGAGATGACGACCGAAAATCCTGTAACGCAGTTGGGCCTCTGGGACAACTACATACTAAATGAAAAGAAGACCCATAATCGCCCTCACAGAGGTCGCAACCAAAAGTATTCGAACGATGCATGCTTGCTAAATGATAGTTCAAACTACAGTGGCCAGTTAGAACTCTTATCAGCACACTGCAGTTCTTTTTTGATAGATTCAAAAGATAGTTTCTAACTTCTACAGATAAGCTTGGTAAATACAATTTTGTTTGGCGACAGGAGTCAAGATTTGTCCACAACCTGTTATGCTCAGATAAAGCCCAAAAGCAGATCTTTTGTTTTATCCAAGACTCAGGCATAGGTACCGCGGGCTCAGGACCCACAAAATTGTTAGATGCACCACTTCGGGCAAGCTCGTCTACCCATTCATTGCCAGCAATGTTAGAGTGTCCAGGGACCCAAAGAAGATTAACAGTATTCATGATGCTAAGTTCTTCTAGACAAGTGCGACACGCAATGACTAGCTTCGACCTAGAGTTGTGAGAACCAAGTGATTTGACAGCAGCTTGACTATCAGAACAAATATAGATTATTTGCCCAATTACCTTTTGTTGGAGGGCTGCCAGCACTCCACAAATAATAGCAAAGATTTCAGCTTGGAAGACTGTGCAGTAGATACCTAATGAAAAAGATTGTTGCAATCTTAGTTCACTCGAGTAAACTCCGGCTCCAGCTTTTCCTTCAAGCAGAGATCCATCCGTATAAATAACAATATGATCCGAAATTTCTCTTTCTATGCGGCCTGATATCCAATCATTACGCACAAGTAAAGAGGTACTGAAATCACCATAAGGAAAACTCACAGGAAGAATCATATCACTTGGAGCAACTATAAGTTGGTCCCACGAGAGCATGTGTGACCACACACGTGAATGGGAATTGTTATTATCGATATCATAGTGCCAAAATCCATTTGCTTGTAATCGGTATGCACACGAGTAGGCTTCCTGTTTCAAGAAAATTTGCAACGGTTTTATACCAAAAAGAGCTTCTAGAGCAGCAGTGGGTGTTGTAGAGAATGCACCAAACAATGACATTAGACACATCCGCTGTAGATGATTTAACTTTGTCTGAATGCTACTCAGCTCTCCCTTTTGCCACCATACGGGAAATCCGCACGCTAGTATTGGTCTTATTATTGCAGTATAAATCCAGTAAATGTATTTAGGTTTAAGACCCCAGCTTTTACCAATTGTTCGTCTACATTGTCCAAAGGCCATGCATGCCTTTTTGATTCTAAAATCGATGTGAGCAGACCAGTTAAGTTTAGAGTCTAGTATTACTCCAAGGTGTTTAACTTGATCTGTCACACAGACCTCAGAGTCAAAGAAACGAAGTGGACGAACTTCAGTGATTCTCCTTTTTTTAGTGAACAATACAAGTGATGTTTTATTGGGATTTACAGAGAGCCCAACTTCACGACACCACTTTTCAGTTTCCTTTAGAGTCTGTTGCATCAGGTTAAAAATTGTGCTTATACACATTCCAGTAATCATAACAAGATAATCATCAGCGAAGCCATAAGAAGGAAATCCTAAGTTATTTAGTTTTCGTAACAGACCGTCCGCTACGAGATTCCACAGCAGAGGTGACAAAACGCCTCCCTGGGGACATCCTTTGATGCATTGTTTTCTTATGTACGTTCCTCTTAGCGATGAGTTCAAATAACGATTTTTTAGCATCTCATGTATCCACGTCACGATAAATGAGGGTATTTCATGAAAGTGTGCCGCATCAACTGTAGCATTGAGTGGAACACTGTCAAAAGCTCCCTCAATATCTAAGAAAACTCCTAAACAGGATTGCTTCCGTGAAAAGGCCTTTACTATATCATGGATAACACGGTGTAAGAGAGTAATTGTAGACTTTCCTCTTTGATACGCATGTTGCATTTCATGAAGAGGTCGTCTGGACAAAATTTCATTGCGAATGTTATGATCAAGCCTAAAGCTTTTAGCTTCATCATATGAAGCACGTCCCCCCTTTGGAATAAATTTGACATTTATTTCTCTCCAGCATTTCGGAATGTATCCTGTAGTAAGGCTGCAAGTAAAAATCTGCTTTAAAATATTTTTTAAATGTTGGAAGCCTCTCTGGAGCAAACATGGGTATATTCCATCAGCTCCAGGAGTCTTATATGGCAAAAAACTTTCCAAAGCCCATTTTATTGATTCGATTGTTATCAGCCGACGAGTTATCACCCAAGAATCCGAAGGAACAGAAAAGTGATCGGGAACGTCATATTGTTCCAGCTCTAAGCACCCCGGAAAATGTATTCTAAAGAGGTTTTCTAGAACCTCTCCATCATTTGTACTAAAATTTCCATCTTTATTCTTTATCGAGTAAATTTGAAAGTCCTTAGATTTCGCTAAAACTTTATTAAGTCTGTTAGTTTCATTCACACTATAAATGTTTGTGCAGATGTTTTTCCAACCCCGTCGTTCAGAGGATTTCAGAGCTTTTTTATAGGCTCTCCGAGCTGTTTTAAAAGCAATGGTTCCCTCTGTACGGCGTCTGTTCCATGCCCTTCTGCAATTCTTGCGTAACTTTGCAAGTTCAGTATTCCACCAGGACGTGCCTCGTGTTGATTTAATTGTTCGTAAGGGACAACTTTCTTCATAAGCCTCCATGATGTAGGATGTTGTGATTTCAACAGCATCGTCTAGATCATGTGGGCTTTCCAAAACAGATTCATACCCGTGAAATTTTGACGCTAGAGCGTCGACATAGGCGTCCCAATCTGTATTTTGGATTCCTGAAACGAGTTACCTCTAAACAATCATTTAGATGCTCAAAGAATATAAATCTATGATCAGCCAATGATTATTCGTTAGAAACCCGCCAATTGTTCACTTCATGAATAACATTATTTGTACAGAGTGTTAAGTCTAGCACTTCCTCTCTGTAGTGGCTTAAAAAAGTTGGAGCATTTCCTATATTTAAAATATTCAAGTTCGTAGAACAAAGATACTCCATCAGGTCAGAGCCCCTGGGATTTATATTTGAACTACCCCAAATTATATGATGGGCGTTTGCATCACTGCCCACAATCAAAGGTAAATTTTCATTTTTACAATAAGCCACAACTTTTTTGAAGTCTTCCGTGGGAGAGGCCTCATCGTGTGGAAAATATGCAGAACAGTAGACATACTGTCTATTGACGTTTTCGATTTTAGCATCTTTTTTTACAGCACAGATGTCCCTAGTAGTTAAACTGGAGACAAGAGTAGCATTTATTATTTTATTTATGAGTATGCATGCGCGTGGCATCATTCGAGGATTGTTCATTCCACTTTCACTAAAAATATCAAAGTTGGGATTTATTAGATTACCAACATAGAAGTTTCCATGTTTAGAGTAAGGCTCGAACGAGTGGGTTCCTAAAAATACTAATTTATATAAGAGTAAGGGTCCGTGAGTGCTTGTGAATTGTTTGTCCATTTACTAAGATCTATTCAGAATCTTTTTTTTACATTTCAACGTTGTTAGATGATATATTTTTTATTTTTAACTTCACAAATAATATATTAGCTTATATTAGCTGTCTTCAGAATACAGTGAATATAATTGTTGGCAAATGAAACAAATTTGTGAAGTAAAAAATTAAATATATTTCTGAAAAATTGAAGAAGAGGCTGTGGATTAAAATACGTAAATCACTGAACAAACGAATTAATTCGGCCTGTAATTACAGTAATTACGGTGTTTAGTCCCACCTCACCATTTCATACAACCCTAGGGCTGTATACCTTGTAGTATTTTCATATTCGCAACGGTCTGACTTCGAGAAAAAAATTGCAAAAAAAGGTGTTGAAAGCCCGCAAAGGATGATTTTTCCGAGGTTACCAGATAAAAGATAAAAAGCTATATTTTCAAATGGTAGAAATTTTATTAGTGATGTCTACTTTTTCAAATTAAATTTGTCTTCTATACACATCGTGCGACTGGCACCAAAACGAATCAATAACAAATACCGTCGCATAATGGGGGGCACATCGCGTCGGAAGGTTACTATCAAATGACAGATATAACACTTCTGTCACTTCCAGGGTGTTTGAAACATGTCCGAGGTAAGAGAAACCAATCGTTGTTGATTTGGTTTTTGCTTTTTCGGATTTAATTGGTGTTGTTTATTTCAGTGATTTCGTAAAAAAAATATATAAAAAATATCTAATCGAAAATAGTATGCAGAACGTCACAAACCAGTATAAAAATAGTATGCAGAACAGTCACAAACAAGAGAAACAGTATCAGAGCACTTATTTTCGACGAAATAGACATTTTGAAGACTATTTTATTTATAAATCATGTCCATTTTACGCATCGCTGCACGAAAAATACGATAGATTTTGTTGAAGAGATGATTTCTGTTAAACATAGTTTTTCAGATTGGATGTTTAAAAAATGTAAAGACTTTTCGTAAACTCAAAATTATTACATGTTACTTTGAAAGTAATGAGAAAAAAATCTCCGTTTAGTAACCAATTTGTTACTTGAAAGAAATAACATTCATCTCCACTCCAGTTAGGTATCAATGCATACTGGCATATATTTCACACATGTTATGAGATCATGACCGTTACAACTACTTGCAAAATTCTCCTTTTTGTAGCAAATTTTTCATTTAAAAATTCTGTTTTCTCAAGCGGATGCAAGCCATGTTGAAAATTCGAATTCATCGGCTAATGGAAGCCAAACAAATTCGCAGTTCCGTATGTATTTTTTCCTTCTCCAGAATTGTTTCTCCCTGAACTTCACCGTGAAAACCTGTTTGATAGTATAAAACTCGTGGCAATCTTGAAACCTCATTTTCGCTTTTTTAATGCTTTTGCAATCATTTCCGGCAGCACTGCTCGCAATGTAATATTTTTTGTTTCATTTTTAAACAAAAGACAGTGAGTTGAGCTGAGAGCAAAACAATGCCATTTCCAATTAGACATTTGAGCCTGGAACGCTACGGGAGAAATTCTGCGTGAAAAAAGTAGCAAAATCTTACCCAAAAGTAACAAAAGCTTCTTCGTTGGTTTTGGGTGTTTTCATGAGCTGTTAGTCAGATTATACAATTTTTACAGAAGAATACAATTGTGATGAATCTCTTTCAAGCGAAGGTTCAACTTATTTTTTATTGAAAGCTGCACAGCCCACCGTAAAATTTTTGATATTTTTGTTTTCCATTCAAACATTTGTGCTCATTTATTTTTCAGTTTCAGTCTACTGATTATTGAAATATATTAATAAATAAATATAACATAACATAACATATTAACTGTTCGTTTAACATAATTACCAGCCCAATTGAAGACCCAATTTTTAGGTCATTTCATTGTTGGAATGTTTGGATGTGATGGCGCAATTTTATCAAGTAATTTGCAACGATTATTACTTTAAACTTTAACAACAATTATGTGAAAGTTCAACCCTAAATAGACGCCTGAGTCTGCACAGGCAATTCACAGGAACAAGTGGCAGGCTGCTAATAATCGCAAACAAAAAGTTTTATAAATTCAATCTTCCCACTGCAGAAAGATGACTAATCTGTCTAAACAGTATTAATTTGACTTCCAATCAAAACTGTATAACAGAGCGGCATTTGCATATATTAAAAGCTAATTTTAACCGCAGGTAAATAGGCGATTTATTTCTCTGCCGCGGTAAAGAAAATCACGTCAACCCTCCGGAAACGGTAGTCAAACTTTCCCAACGGCGGTATGAGTAATGAGTAACTTCAGCCCTCCTCCGTCCTGAAAACACAAACCTGGGCGGTGTAAACCATATGACTTTTAATACCGCCCCGAAACTCCCCGGGCAACGAGAAGTTACTCGACTCTTGACTTATCTCAACTTTTCAGCGGTTCAACCCCCCCCTCTACCATTTTCGCTATTTTTCTTGAGTGTACGAGCTTTCTGGCACCACAACCATTGCTGTTGACAGTGCGGCGCTGGAAAATGTTCCCACAGATAAAACCCGTTCAAGCATATGCCATTCAGGAGCAAAAGACCAGAACCACTTTTCAATGTGACACTCAAAATGCAATAAATTCCGGCAGCTGAGTCGTGGCTCCCACGTGTAGACCGTAATTAATTCGAAAGGAGGCCTCGCAAGGACTTTGTCGCCTTTCCAAATGCGCTGCATGACAAAATACTTCAGATTTTAAAATAGGGTGAAATGTGACGTTTTAAACCGATTTGCGTTGGTGCACTCTTCTTGATGCAGTGGAACTGGACCATTTTTCCTACTCGTGTGCTCTGGTGTTGCATTCATGTTCTATTCCAATACGATCTAAGTCGCATATCGTCACCGGCCAGTCCGGAGCCAAGAGAAGGTACCTCATCGACCGATGCCAATCATCGGATGGCGAAAGCGCCACAAATCCTAGCTTCCATACGGTTAGCCGGGGTGACGTATGCAGTCGAATCTTGTGGCCGCCCTTCGCTGATATAGTCACTGTGTTACTAGTCTAGCGGAGTGAAAAACGTGAAACTAACAATCTACGTTTTCATTCCAGGAATTTTTAGTAAAAGAGTTTATCAATAATATTAATTGAGCCCAATTGAATATTTATATGATTACTACACAATAACAATACTAAAACTATGAAATTCGACTCGGCAGATTCCTTATTTGACTATTTCACAACTGTTCCCGAGATTCGCCGGACTCGCAATACAGTGACTATAATCCCCGATTGGCGACGCGAAAATGGTGCTACCTCTAAACTGAGTAAGCAATTAGCGAATGAACATCCTTTGGACTAGAGTGGGTTAATATCAGTGGGATTCGTTTTTTGTACCGTGGTAGAGTTTTTGTCTCCTGGCGATATATGAGAAACTCTAATCACACGCTGTGTTCGTTTTTTTTTTTTTTTTCGAACCACTTCCCATGATTGGTAGCAGGATTTGCTGTTTGCAACTTGTGATCACCCCACATTGTGGCGGTGCTTGATGGCCTTCACGAAAAATATCCACAACCGCACCGCCAGTTCAACCTCAACATCTCCTATGTTAACTGGTGTTAGAGTGTTTGAATGAAAAAAGTCAGTCCTTTCATCAAATGAAACAATACAGAAAAAAGCAGCTGAAACGAGAGGCACGCCTACTACTCTCCGGCGGCAGTTGGTGGAGGGCAACAAACCGGCAGCCGAGTCTCGGCTTTACGAAGATAATTTATTCAATATCCAGACAAATTGGCGGCCGTTTTATCCACGCCGTCCTGTCCTCCCAACCACCCAGTGCTCATATGCGACTCAGTGTATCCAGCAGCGGGACAGACTGGAACGGGACGACGGTTTTATGTCACGATTAACGAAGAAAGAAGCATTCCGTCGAGTAGACCATATATCATAATTAATTCACCCTATTAAAAGTTGTGACAATTCGAGTCGTTATGAAGTCTTCTGGGCATCCCTTCGTTTTATTTTTTCTCCACAGTTGACGCCAGAATAGATTTCCAAAGAATGCCATTTGTTGCGAGTGAGGCGCCGGCTGCTGAATGAACTAGCCCGACTTTCATAGAGTCATTTGTTATCTCATTAGTGCAACATGCGTCACCCGTCTAGAGTTTCACTGTAAAAATATTTTTTAATTAGTTATTCCGCATAATTGGAAATTTGACTGCCGGCTGTGGTTTCGTTCTCTTTTCCATCTCTTATCACTGGTTCCAGTGGCCATTGGGTTTATATTTGTGTTCACCGCGCATTGTTCGTATCCGCTTTGTGTTGGCCGTATTGTTTAGGAAAAACAAAGGAAAATGCCGCAATCGATATCCCTTTCATGAGCAAACTCAGTCAATTGTAGTTCAGATAAATGAAAACAAGATCCGAAATTTGTTGGACCTTGAAAGATGACTGGTGTCTGGCAGATACGGACCAGATGCGGAGGTTAGTCCTTCATGCTTTTACAAAGGAGTAGATGAAGTGGTGTAGAAGATTATTTATTTACCAAGCCCACAACAACCTCAAAGGCGCGATTGGTACACGCCTGTTGATTGTGTCTCTTCGATTAGCACTCTGTTCGATGGCATTTGATGTCCTTTTTCTAGTTACGATTAGTTTGGTATATCATCAATAATTAAACGTAATTGAAATGGTGATCACATTAGCAATTACGAATGTTCTGCGCGCTGTTTAGGCTGTACAGATACTATGATTTTGCGTTTTACTTGCGCAATGCACGATATTCAGTTATATAGTATCTTAAGTTGTACAGAATAACGTTGTCTTTCGGAATGTTATATCGATTCAACGACCAAAAGGCTCTGGGTCCAGGAACATAGTTTTTTTTTTTTGAGTCCGTGACACATAGTTTTTCTTCTGATACTCGGAAAATATTACATATTATACTGAGGACAAGTCTAGACAGTACTTGTACTACTAGAACTTGGTTTTGTTTTTGGTCTTGGTGGAGACCTAAAAACTTGCGTTCACTGGAAGGCACCAGAAACCCGCAGGGTTATCTGGTGAATGTTTGATCTATTTTAACCAGTGCTGAGAATATTCACTGTTATAATATTCAGAAGCAGTGATTTTCAGCCTGCTTTATATTGATAATTACACTACCCATGTGAAGATTGATACTCATGATACCAAACAACCGATGAACACCGACGGCATAAATATTTTACACTCGTGTTGATATTTTGATCGTCAAAAATGAAAATCATTTCCAAATAGTGAGAATCAAAACTGCTTCATTCTACAATTTATACTGTACCGTAAGGTATACATCGCAGGAACAGGCTTTCACTACTTGGATTGATAATCACCAAAACTTCTCTGAATATCATTTCGAGGCAACTGTTCTGTCATTGAATATGGTAAACGAAATTCATGCATCGTCGCAATGAGCATAGGTTACTGAGTTGCATCAGAAAAAAATGCGCCGACACTTTGAAAAAATCAATTCTTCTACCCGTGAATAAACATCGAAAATCTAAGGCACTGATTTTAACCCTCTAGTGCCCAGTGCAGCCTTTAGACGGGCTTCAGCCAAACCTCTAAAAAGTTTCAATAAATGCTTAAAAAGTGTGTATTCATAGTGATTTTACCGAAGTCCGTCTAAAAATTAACTTGGGCATTAGAGGGTTAAGATACTGAAGGTAATGAACATAATTCAGTTTTCAAAGAAGAAGATGGCAACCAGCGTTGCAAAGCGAGCGAGAAACAAAACCTTTCTCCTCCGTTTTGCTTCCCCTTAGTAGCAGCAAACGCGCACCGATACGCAAAAACTCTTTTTTACAGATACTCAGTGACTGTAAAAGTGCACGCGTGTTCCTGCGCGAGTGGGAGTACTCGGCAAAAATTGCTCGACTAGGAGGAGTGCCTGAAAAACTGTGCTTTCTTCATTTACCCGGTTTTACTTCATGCATGCACCGACAGCCGACAGCGGGGCGAGAGGGAATCGGACTGCTTTGGTAAGTTTTTTACAGTAGTCTAATGCAAAACCAGCCGAAACAAACCGCTGCCGAAGTAGTCCGATAACCTATTATTTTTTGTCTCTCTTGAAACAATTGCCTTCAAATTCAAGGCCTAAGTCACGCCTCCTGTTCGCTGGCCTATCCTAGAACCTGCCAATTGCATCAGAATCTGATCCATGCCTATTGTAAGGATTAAACCACTGAAAAGAGAGTTCACAGTTGTGTTGTGATAACCTCAGAAGCATGATTTTTGTGGTTATTGTAAAAATTGTTCCTAACAAAATCTGAACGAACTTTATTTTTATTTGTAGTATTAAGCAACAGTGATCTTACTAACTTCCCCAATGAGACGAGCGCCATAATGGTTCGTGGTGTGTCAAGAAGTTGTCGGTATGTTACTCGGTTCTGGGCTGTGTTTCCCCAGTTTCCCAGGCGTCTCATCGCCCGCAAGACTCCTTCGATCTGGCTGAGCTATCGTGCATGCTGCGCTCCTCTATTCCTGATGTTGACAGGGTTGCTGGAAAGAAGCGATTTCATCAGGCTGTCGTCCAGTATCCTCGCTGATCTTCACTAGGTGTGCCTTCGCGTTCTCCATCGTCCGTCTAAACTCCTTTGTAGATAATCCGCAGCACCTTTCGTTCAAACGGTATTCAGGTCCTCCGAGACAAGTGTTGTTGTCTCGATTCCATAGAGGACAACCTACCACGATTCCACAGAGGATCCAACCTGATTAGGGTTTCGACTTGATACGCATCCGAAGTGAGAAATAGTCAAAACTTACGGTTAGGATGCATTTCTGGATCTTTATGCTGGTGTTACTGTTGGCGCTCACCAATGACTTCTAATACACGAACTTGACGACAACCTCAAGCTCATAGAGACTTCACCTGGGAAGCTGATGCTCCTTGTAGCCGCATGTACGCATGTATTTAGTATCCGACGTCCGCAGTCTGAATCGTCTGGCTTCGGCTTTAAGTTGAGCGTAGGTTTCCGCCACCGCTGCAAAGTAACGTGCTATGATGCCTCCTGTCGATATCCGTCCTTCGGATCACACCCTCAAGAGCAATGTTGAACAGCAATCAAGATAGTCCTTGTCTTAACCCTCTGCGCAAATTAAAGGGACGATTCAAAGGGAAGAGTATCTCCGAAACACGCACGTAGCACATCACTTGCGCCAGTTTATCCGGGAATCTGCTATCGTGCATGATCTGCTATAGCTATTCTTGGTCGACGTGTGTCATAGGCCGCCGTGATGTGTGGGCACGTTGAACAGTGCAACGTTCCATAGACAAAAATCAAAAAGTGGATTTCTTATTGAACCAATTCTATATGCTAATATGTTTTATGCATGTTTTTGACATACTGCAATGATATTATTAACCTCGTAAGTTCACCCATACGATTATGTAACGCATCTGCTATTAAGTGGTTCAACTATTCAAGTGAGACGTTATTTTTAAAAAAATTCTTGGCTTTCAAATGAATTTTTCAATATACTCTATATCTTTCTAAGTTAAAATTAAAATGGCAACGGTAGAGGTATGCAACTACTACATTTCAAATGTTACTATTGAGACATAGCGTAGCGCATGTGGAATTTAAAGGCTTCTTGGTCATGCTTCTTTATGCTTAGCGGAAAGAGATACTTTCGATGGAAACTCGAGCGTCAAAAAAGTACCCAGAAGTGCCTCTCTGAATTTCACTTCTTTCCCTTATTTGGAGTATTCTTCAAACTTTGGAAGCGGATGCCATTGCTCAAGTTTGGTGAGCAATTTATCATGCATCGATCTCTTAAAACACATAAAAGATTCCTGGATTAATGATGCCTATATGTTTTGCAGCAGTAAACCGTATATAAACATAATTAGAAAAGGAATTGAATAGAAATAATAATAAAAATACTAATTGTGATGGCGTTTAGGACACTATTTCATCGCTTAGAAATTATTTGAATATGCTTTTCAAGCCTTTTATCTCGAAATGGATAATGTTCTTGGAAAATTGTCATTTTATCCTTCTGTAAGAAAAAATGACGTTAGAGACTATTTGCGTATTTGACATTCGTCAATTATGCAAATAGTAGCTCTCATCGGTACTAAGCGATTTTCGTGTCACACCAATAGAAAAATAAAATTAGAATGGCCGTTTTGATTCTTGTCCCGCGTTCCCATACATTCAACGCACTGTGCGTCTGCCCTGTCGCACTTGAAGGTGCAGAGAAGTGTTTAAACGACGGTTGGTTCAGATGAAAGACCTGAACAAACGGGAGTTATTACTGCGTGTGGTTTGCAAGGCGTAGTCTAAAGTGTAGCCCATCAGGTTACATTCTTCACGGCACAGAAGTTTCCAATAAGTTAAAAATAAAAGAAGGATGTTCGGGGAAAATTTGAAAGTACAAACATTTGCATTGAGATCAGATGTCATATGAATTCTGGAGTACTTTGTGATAAGGTCGTATATCCAAACGTAAACAAAACGAGTGAGAGATGATTTGTGCTTGTAAAGTACAAGAGATATTACTCTCACTTGTTTTGTTTACGTTTAGACATACGACCTTATCACAAAGTAGTCAGAAATTCCTTTTCTAAAATTGGGGGGAAAATCCAATTTCAACGTAGATCTTTGTAGAACTTTTCTAATAAGTATCTCGTTGAGATCATTCTGTTTGGCTGATTTGTAGATTCTGTACTTTCGGCTTCAAATTCGTCCTTTTTCACAGAAATGTTACAAAGCCTATGCGCCTTAGCAAAAAGGGTTGTTTCTGGGTGCCGAAGTGGTTTCATTCAACCGTTATATAGCGGTCTGTTGGCGTCGGTTTTCTATAAATGCCAAATTTCTAGAAGCCGTCTTTTTTCATTGTTATTCAATCCTGGAAACGTAGTTTTTTTTATCGTTTTGTTTTTCAACAGTGAAGTTCATTGAATTCTTAATCTCGGGGGAAGAGTTGTTATATTTGTGTTTCAACCTTGACGTCACTCATAAAAGGGTCAGCTAGCAGCGGTCACAATTATTATTTACAACTTTGTCCAAGATGCTATACCGATCAAGTAAACTGTTTTAGCTCCAAAAATATTATAATTCCTATTACATTGCTGACATTTAAAACAAATTTGGTTGAATACTTCCTAATAATTTCAATAATAGATTTTTAGTTGAAACGATTTTATTTATCGGTATAGTGTCTTCGGTAAAATTGTAAATAGCACAGGTCTAATTGTCGACTGGAAAGATATGACAAATTATAACTTTTTACCTATTTTTGTGAACTTCGGGTCCACTAGCGAACTCGGAAATGTGTCGACAGGCCGCAGAGTAATTGTCTGGTGGATTCATCATTTCTACGTTTGCTCACGGAAGAACTTCTTCTATGTAGACTTTATGCACTTCCGACTTGGAGCGCCAAAATTCACCAGAATAGTGAAAAGGTATAAAAGTGCTCCAAAGGGCCGAATGTCGTATATCACTCGACTCAGTTCGACGAGCTGAGCATTTTCTATATATATATATATATATATATATATATATATATATATATATATATATATATATATATATATATATATATATATATATATATATATATATATATATATATATATATATATATGTGTGTGTGTGTGTGTGTGTGTGTGTGTGTGTGTATGTGTGTGTGTGTAACTCTCTCCCAATCTCACTCGATTTTCTCAGAGATGGCTGGACCGATTGCAAATGAAAGGTCTATTTGCCCCATAAGACCCTATTGAATTTTATTGTAATCGGATTTCAAGTTTAGAGGTTATGTATCAAAATGTAGAAATCACGAAACATCAATATCTCGGAAACTACGCAACCGATTTGAACAAAATTAATTTCAAATGAACGGATTACCTAAAAAACCCTGAACTTTTGAACTTCATTAAGATTGAACATGTGGTTCAAAAGTTATGAAAAGAAACGTATTCTCGTGACTATTTAATCTCACTCATGTTTCTCAGAGATGTCTGGACCGATTTTCCTCAAATCGGTGTTAAATGGAAGGTCTAGTTGCCCCATAAGACCCTATTGATTTTTTTTGCAATCGGACTCTTACTTCGCCTGTTATGTTTAAAAATGTGAAATCCAGCTATGAGAAGTAAAATATTTACAAGACTACTTAAACTCTCTCACTTTTCTCAGAGATGGCAGAACTGATTTTCACTAAATTAGTGTCAAATGAGAGGTCCAGTTGCCTCATAACACCCTATTGAATTTAACTGAAATCGGACTGTAACTTCGTCTGTAATGTATCGAAATGTGAAAATTACAAACCTCATTATCTCAGAAACTACACAACCGATATGAACAATAGTGATATCAGATGAACAGGCTAGTGAAGAGTTAACTGATGAATTATGATTGAACAAGTGGTTTCATAATTCAGCTGCTCTATACGTTCCCATTTCATTCGATTATAATCGAACTTAAGCAACCGTTATATATTAAATTGTTAAAACAACGAGTCTATTATCTCAAAGATTACACGACTTATTCGACATAACTAGCGTCATATGAATGAGTTATCTCTTAAACTTACAAACAACTAACTTCATAACAACTTGATATGTGGTTCAAAAGTTATGGAACGAAAAGAAATTCAAAGACTATTTAAAACTATACCTGCTTTGATCAATATACGTGGACTCAACATAATTTAAATGCGGTTTCGTACTATTTGAACGTTCCCGGTATCGCTCGTGATGAAATTGTTCGAAATTAAGTCATTTCTTTTATTTCGCTATTTATATAAGAGGGGCATTTGTTAGTAGCTTAAGTATTTAAGTATTTATGATAAATATTAGTAAGTAATGAGTATGTGTGTCCAATCACAAATGGTGACTTCTCAACACTGCTAAAAATTTGTATTTTTGATTGTTAGGATTTGTTTGCTTTCGCAATTAGGACTTATCGTTCGTAGGGATTTAAACTTGGGGAAGTAATACTTCGCTATTTCTTAAGCACTAACATTACGTCAAATTTCATATTTTATACTTCAATTACAACATCAATATTTTAGAACCCAAAGAGTGAATATATTTTTATTGGTTTGAAGCGTCTCTGTAAATCTTTTTACAAATAATAAGTTTGAATGAGAAAGGCTGGGTCTGACCGCTCGGTGGATTAATTTAAGTTTTTTTAGATTTGTAACCCTTGGTTCCAAATCCAAAGTGTTGACTCTGCCAACAATAATAAAAGCTAACGCTGCTCAGATATACCTTTCACTCCCTTAGTACGACTCTGCAAAAAGCCCCCTAAGTGAGTGATATCACTCCAAGTCTGGCGCTTTGCGTCTTGGACGGAGGGGTCACTCACGGAGGCAAGCTTTTCTTCACAACCACGACTACTCCGCTCTGTATGGGTGATATCCCTCCAAGTCTGACGCTTCGCGTCTGGGACGGAGGGGTCGCTCATACCGGTCTGCGAGCAGATGCACTTTGGCAGATTTTGCCACAAGGGTTTCGGGCTATCCTAAGTAACAACCGGGAAGTGTTGCCAAGAGAGAGAAAGACGTCAAAATGCGGGAAACCTGAGAGGGTTTATAAGGCTCAGCTAAAGCTGTGAACGCTCTTTTTACGTTGAACAAGTAGCGAAGTTAGAAGTGCGCGCGAAGTCAGTTTTAATCTAGAAGACGAAACGAAAAGCCAGGGTGTAAATCCGTGTAAATTAAGAAGAAAAGTACAAAAGGAAAAGTCAGGACATAAAAGCTAATTGTGTGAAAAAACAAAAAGACACGATTTAAAAGTTAATTGTGTGAAAACCTAAAGAAAAGGTCATTTCAGTAAAAAGTTATTGTATGTAAAAGTTGATTGTGTAAAACAAAGCGATGTCTAAATCTAATCTAAATTCTATTTGAAATGAATATAGTGTACTAGCAACGAATACAAAGAAGAGAGAAGCGCTGAAGAGGGTGTTTTAAAAGTTAAAGAAAAGTCATTTATGTACAAGAAAAAGGTAAAATTTCATATTTATATACTAGAACGCCTGTGTAACGTAGTTTTAAGAGAGCCTGAAATCATTGCTAATTGTCCCCGAACAGGTCCTTGGAGGGGCCTTTTTGTGTTTTGTTCTGGTTTTACCCCAGATATTCTTCCCGACAGTGGCTCGTCACCAGGTCGCCATTCGATTTGGCCCAATAGTCCCCACCCCGCAGGAGCGGTGCTTTACAATACGCCACAGTCGTGCGGAGTGCACGCGAACGTGATCCCGCCCAGGTTAATCGGCAGAGATACCCTGATACGAGTAGCTGCCAACGCCGGTGTACCCAACCGGTGGTCCGAAGCCGGTGAGCCAAAGCAGGGGAACAGCAAGCAGAAAAAACCGTACAGCGAGGTCGACCCGCGGAAAATTGGAAAGAGTACAATGAGAGTTACACAGGCAGAAAAGCGCAAGTAAACCTAGGTTAAGAGCAATATTGTATCGAATCGGGATGAATATATTATAAGTTAAATGTATGTACGCAAGTTTTATAATCCACACTAATTTACACCCACCACTTAGTCCGGTATTCGTAACTCGAAAGGAGTTTCCACCCCTCGTCGCTACTGATTTAACGAGAAGGTGCTCTGAACAGAAGCTTTTGAGCAAGTAATAGTTACCAAGTACATGTTTGGCAAAGCTTTCCACCATGGTCGAGGTCCGCTAGGTGGTTCACTTTCCCTTAGTTCCTGCTCGCAAGAATAAGAGTTGCGTGGTTGGTATAGAAGCAGCTTGAGGCTTACATTCACTCCCCCATCCGTCATATTTCCTCCCAACCCCTGAGCAGCAAGGCTAACAGATTAGAGGTTCACTTCAAACTACTGAGAATATTTTACTGCAAATTCGTGTGCTAACTAAGATTAAACGTTTGTTTTGCACATCAGTTCTGTCGCATTTTTGTAATGGTTCATTTTCTCAACATTGTTTTATGGACACGAGGCATATGGACGCTAGGCATACGGATGTTAGGCATAGTATGCTAGGCATACAGACGCGACGCATAATGGATGTGAGGCATAATGTATACGAGGCATACTGCCACAAGGCATAACGGACGGGAGACCGAATGAACGCGAAGCCGCATACGATGTTGTATGATCGCATGAGATCCAATTATCGTGGCTATGTGTTCTGGATTTGCAATATCCATATGGCATCAGAATATCTATTGAAAAATATATTGCACGTTTGATGATTGACAAAAAGGGGTATTTAATGAATTGTATATTAAACTCAGATATTTTTTACTCTACGTATGGATGATCGGAAGAGATCCGGTCGGCCACGTTCAGCTAGGATTAAGCGAGTGGTAAAGATCGTAAGAGAACGAATTCGACGAAAATCGCACCGCTCTGTACGTAAAATGGCCGCTGATCTTAATGTGCCTAAATCAACCATACACAACGTGCTGAAACAAGACCTGAGATGCCAAGCTTTCAAGAAACGTAAAGTTCACGGAGTATCAGCAGCTTCGAAGACAAAACGGTACGAAAGAACTACTCTCCTACTATCGCGGCACGCCGGAAAAGAATTCATTTTTTCGGATGAAAAATAATTTGTTCTGCAACAGAATCACAATGTCCAGAATGACAGATTATGGGCCTACTCTTTGCAGAATATCCCGGACAGTGACAGAAACGTGCCTCGGTTCCAAAGTGCCGCTTCAGTTTGGGGAGTTATTTGCAAGCGAGGGAAGCTACCGCTTGTTCTCATTGAGAAAGGCGTTAAAATTAACGCTATTTATTACAAAACGGAAATTTTGGAGAAAGTTGTAAAGCCAAGCGTAGATAGAATGTACGGAGAAGATCATTATGTGTTTCAACAGGACGGAGCACCTTCCCACACAGCGAACCTGGTTCAGAACTGGTGCACAGTAGTTTAAAACGCGAAAAACGGGATCGTCAGCATTTTGAGTATAAAAATGCCATTTAAACGCTAAAGTGTATTCGACAAAGTTTTTGTAGACCTTAAGAGGCATCTTTTGATCCAAATAAATTTTTGTTTAATTCACCTAAAAGTGAGATGAAAAATTCATTTTTTTATTTACTTATCAAATCAAAACGAAGTCTTCAGCAAAGTTGTAGACAATTTTATATAGAAAAATTTTGCTGAAGACACTTTGGTTCTATCTCTTGAAAATCGACCACATACAGGTAGTTTTATACACAGACATTCTTAAAGTTTCTAAAACCGAAAAATACTAATAATAACTTTTTCTCATGTGATTTTAGAGGCCTACTATGTCCTAGATATTTTTTCATATTTAAAAAAATACATCATTTTGCCAAACATACCTTGGGCAAATTTTCAACTTTTTCATAGGGTTTAGGACAATCTAGATAAAAAAATGCACTTTTTAGAAATGAAATTTCTCTGAAAGCTGCAAAAAGTTGCAAAAACAACAGTCTTCACTTGAAAGATAAGGATTAGTGCTAGCTTTCCCAGGTAGTTTCATCAGTTTCTTTTTCTTCAAAGATGTACAGAATCGAAACGATTTTTGATTTTTCATTTAAAAGTACGAAAAGCATTTATGTTTAGGGCACCGTGCATTAATTGGAACATAAAAATAGAAAAAAAAATATTTTTTTCGAAAAAAATTTTTTTTTCTATATTTATGTTTCCAAATAATGCACGGTACTGTAAAAATTAATGCTTTTCGATTTTTTAATGTAAAATCAAAAATCATTTCGATTCTGTACATCTTTGAAAAAAACCATGAAAAAACGCCGAAAAAACAAAAAAAAACAAACTTTTTTTACCCACGCCCAAGTCTTTAAGAGACTGCAAGAAACTTGTGAAACTACCTGGGGAAGCTAACACTAATCCCCTAAACCCTATTAAAAAGTTGAAAATTTGCCCAAGGCATGTTTGGCAAAATGATGTATTTTTTAAATATGAAAAAATATCTAGAACATAGTAGGCCTCTAAAATCACATGAGAAAAAGTTATTTAGTATTTTTCGGTTTTTAGAAACGTTAAGAATGTCTGTGTATAAAACCACCTGTATGTGGTCGATTTTCAAGAGGTAGAACCAAAGTGTCTTCAGCAAAATTTTTCTATATAAAATTGTCTACAACTTTGCTAAAGACTTCGTTTTGATTTGATAAGTAAATAAAAAAATAAATTTTTTATCTCACTTTTAGGTGAATTAATCAAAAATTTTTGGTCATACATGTCATACATGTTGTCAAAGATAAACGAGCACAGGATACCTACATTGGCCCGATTCAAAACCGTAATCCTTCGTATATGGGACGAAATGCCCATGGAAGTCGTTCGTGCCGCCTGCGACGGATTTGAGAAACGTTTGAAGCTCGTCAAAAGGGTAAAAGGTGGAGCTATTCCAAAACACTTTTTGTAATTTATTAATAATATAGTACCTTTCAAATCGAACAATAATTAATAAAATCGGAACAGCTGTTGTAAAATAAATGCAGTTTCAATTTGTATGAGAATATATTGGACACGGTGTAGTTCAAATCTAAATATATTGGCATAATATTTTTTTTAAATCATGCAGCGCCGACGCATAATCGAGGGTAAGGAAACGAGGCGGCACTTAGCCGCCGTGATTTCCACAGTCCGAGCCGGCCGCCGACCCGCCGTCGAAAGCAGCGGCTTCTCGCACACAAAAGACTATCTATCGATCTATTGGTTTGCTAGATCTACTCAAACAGAGTTTCTTTCCTTTAGTTAAGTCCGAACGAGCGGTAACGGGTAAGGACAGCATTCGCTCGAACAGCGAGTCGGCCGAAGGTCACGAGTGGATTGTTTTCCAAATGACACTCTGAAGCGAAATACATGTTATTGAAAGAGGGTTGTGATGATGATGACTTTAGTACCGTATTCCGCCTCACTTCCCCTCGGCCTAGTGTCCATTCGGCCTTGTATCCATTCGGCCTCGCGTCCATTCGGCCTCGTGTCTATTCGGCCTCGCGTTCATTCGGCCTTGCGTCCATATGCCTCGTGTCCGTATGCCTTCCGTCTATTATGCCTAGCGTACTATGCCTCGCGTCTGTATGCTTAACGGGGTGTCATCTTGTTTTATACCTTTGACTTTTGGATGGAAAATTGTTTATTTGTTTCTACACCCAAAAGTTTAACTGTGCGTAACCACATCAATATTGCGTCTTTTCAGAGCATTTTTTGTACTGTTTCGGAACCAGTACAACGAATGTGTGTTGTTCATAACGCATTTTGTGCTCTAGCGAATGTTCAATGTATTGGACGACTGTTCAATGTATTGATTTCGGTCTCTGTCAATGTATTTATTGCGCAACTGTTGCGTTGTCCTTTCGACACATTTGTAATACAAAGCCGGAGTATTTAATGTGCGTTTTGAGAGGACATTTCGGTTGATGTAAGCTTGAACTTTTGCGTGTATATAAGGCTGATACTAATTTCGAATAGTTTTTCTGTCCACGGTTATCAAAGTTAGCTAAGAGGAGGGCAAAAAATCAACAGAAGAAAAAAAAGGAATAGCTTTCATAAAAAAATGTGTGCAAGCTACGACATTTGTAACTTGCATGCAAAAATGTGTTGAAAAATATCACAATATTATCATTATTAATCATTTGGCTTGCCTTTTAATGACACTAACACTGTCCCTGGACTTGTTTGTTGCAAAATTAGGCATATACGCTGTCGAAAAGTCATTAATATTAACAAAACGGCTTGAACTTTTTTTCTTCTCCTTCCAGTTTTCAACATATTTGAAGAGGGGTGGGTGACATAAAATGAAAATGAAATTTGTATCGGCCTAATTTTTAATTTCTTTTTAATATTTCACGACAACTTCCTATAATAACTTTGATTCTGAGAGGCAATAATTTTCTGAAGCAAGTAATGTTCTAGCATATAGTAAAACTTGTTAAAATTACACCGGATATTTCCCTCGAACAGAAATAGCAGCAGTCCAACCGGTTTGCTATTCATGCAAGGAAATGTTTTAAAATCGAACCATAAATATTTCGAACGATTCATCGAGAGCACTTTGCGGTTAGTCATATGCCGGTCGAAAGAAAAATGAATCCAATAGAGATATGGAATATATCCTATTCAAACCAGAGAGCTATGGATGGGCCAAGTGTACGCCGGGTGGAAAACGTAATTTTCGCAGCTGCAGCTGGTACAATACTTCACTTAGATTGATCCCATATATGTTTCAGTGTGTGGATACTACATCTACCTACACGTACATATGCAGATACTTTTGCAAATTTCGTACGCGAGTGGCAGCGCGGATGTATAGAAATCCTGCCTCAACATATATTCGCCCATACACGTATCGGAAACAAACGTATAAGGGGGGGGAACCATTTGACCCGGACTGTTCATTGTTCCGTTCGGAGTCACATTCGAAGTTTTGTGCTGCAGCCTGGCATTTAACCCGAGTAAGCGCGCGGGTTTGTGTGTGCGTGTGTGCATGTAAATGGAATTATTTCATGCCAAGTGGATTTTGTCGGAAATTTGCATTATTCACCTAAGGACACGATTCCATACATGGGATGTAGGTATGTAGCCCCAACAGCAGTCACTATTTTAACAAAGATGGAACGAGTGTGCCTGTCGGATTAACGTTGAAAGCTTCCTGGGGGCCTCCTGGCAGTATTTACCGCTGCGAACAGTTTTTTAATCAAAACGCAATAGTGTGTACACGTATTGTGTGCCCTGGGGAGGATCGTAGTTTAGAGGGGCGTTTCATTCAGCTGGCATGCGGCATAGAAATTTTCCCGATGATTTTTTACTCACTTTGAATGCCATGGAGCGATGAATCAAAACAAACTTTATTTTCTGAACAAATAACATAGCTGGAACAAAGACATAGCACATATACACGCACTCATAGTCAATTCGAGTTTTTTTTTTTCATCTTCACCGCATCCAAATGGGTGGAGAATGCGAATAAAGTACATTGTTTGCCCTCATCTTATAAATTGGATTTTGATATCATTCCTCTAACGCGTCGCTAGATTCCGAAGGGATAGTGAAGCGGGTTTGCAGGCGGAATTGAGGGGAAAATTCAAGAGCTATTCATTCGCCCTGTTGCCGTAGTTTACGGGGGATACTGATAGTCTATCCGAAATCATGGCTATATTGAAGATTTCCGTGCACCACCAACTGTTTCCATCGCTGATTACGCTCATGGAGACGCAGCATATTTTGTGCTTCTAGAAGGAGGAATTCTACGCAAAGTCACGGCTATCCAGTTAGTGACAGCTTCGCAGTTTTCGGTGAAACTTTTTGAGCTTAGTTGCATCGATAATTCAAAAAGCATTGCATACCTGATATTTAAACGAGTTTTTTTTTAAATAAAAGCAAGCAATTTTTCACAATCATTTTTTATCAAACTTTAGTCGTACCTATAAGTTGAGTAGGCGTTTGACGTGAAAACCCTCACGAGCAATCTAAACGATATTTCCCAGCAGTGGAAACCCAATGTCTCAAAACGGAAGGAGAAAGAATACGTTAGATTGGATTTAGGGAGAAAACACCGAGTAATGTAGTTCCGAATCAGTTTTCCCCTAGCAGGATGTTCTACTGTTACGTTGTAATAATATAGTCTAAGCAGGATATAATGCTATCAAATATCGAATGCCACACTAAGACAGAAGTAATGTTTCAATCTTGTTTTCCCTTTTATCTCCCGCAGAATACGAGGGATCACCGCGTCGTTTTGGACTCAGCTTGAACGAGGACAGTCCATCGTACTACATTTCGTCGAATTTCAAGCTTAATTTGACTTCCCCATCGCTACTAACACCGCCACGACCAGGCTTCCCGCAGCGCGTTATACCGACAACAACAACTAGCAACAGCAGCAGCAACAACAATAACAACAACAGCAGTCCCAGTGCGGACACAACTCCGACACCAACGGGTACCGCTAACAGCAGTCACTACCATCTGGTGACACGGTCACCAACGTTACTTGAGCAGGTCAGTTCCGGGCTGAACAGCTCGGTCACTTTCGACGCTAACGCACTACTCAGTGAGTTCGACGCCAAACGGGCTGCCGTCAGTGCAAGCACAACGATCGACGTTTGCAGCAACAGCAACTCAACGATGGCAGCCCCCGTCCCAGGCCTAGAGGTGAACAAGCTTAACGTGATACGACTGGAAAATGACTACCACCAGGAGCAGCAGCCTCCCACGAAGAGATCCACACCGGAGAGCAAACCGACGCTGGGACTGTCCTGCACCACAGCCGACGATAATCCGACGCTGGGGGCGGGCTCCTTCACCACACCCATTACCGCCTCGTCCACGTTCGACTATCTGTACGAGTTTTCCGAGACGCGCAAAGTGCTCGAGGAGTTTTTCAAGTGTCCCACCACCGAAGATGTGGAGAAAGCTTTCGAGAAATTCAGCGACTACAACGAGAGTGGAGACGACGTCGAGAGTCTGGTAAGTAGTAAACAGTGTTTAGGGTGGGGAGGGCCACTTCGCGAGTGCGAATACGCAGCAGGTACTACTAGTGCCGCAGGCATAATCGGTCCTTCGTGTTCCCACGCCAGCTCCTTCCGAGAGGGCTGCGCTGATAACGGAAAATGAAACCATTAGCGGTGGTGAAAGTTTTATAGACGACACTTGACGAGTTGTGTGCGAGAGAGCAGCTGGAGCATTTTTCAAGAGTTTGCTTACTCGCGTAACTGAACCAGAAACGTAAGTTTCTTATAAAAAAGATATGATAATATTGGCTTTCGATTTATTTTAGCTCGGTTCTTCGAAAGTTTGATTTTTTTTGCCTTCAAGTGTTTATTTTACTTAAACCAGTCTAGGAATGATGGATTTTCATTCTAATTATTTTTGTTTTTTAACCAAACCGGTAAATGGTACTACAACATAAGGCGTAAAAAGGCACGTATGTGTATTGTTGGGACAACTTTTTTTTTTCTTCATCTATAGTTTATTTGACACGGCACAAATACAATTCAATGTTTAACGGCGCCAATTATATCTGGTAGCTTACTTTCTAAAGTATCTTAATAACTAAAAGCAATTTTTTTATCCTCGCTGCCGACTACGAGCTGAAACTAAATCTAACTTAAAGCTAGAATATTTTGCATTAAAAGCACAGGTTTGCTGTTTGATGGTTTTCATTGCCATAGGTAAGCAGCATATTAAATTTGTTCCGCTGCTGGGCCAAGATATTACGGACTGGCATATTGGGTTGTTTCCATCGGGCCTTGAGAGTATCGTGCGGGTCTGATTGCTGTTTCCGGATCCGGGGTCTTAACGTGTTCTTGTCGTTTGGTTGGATGTAGGCGGAAGGGGATAGGATTAAACTGGGGCGTGGATGGATTTCAGGAAAACGTATATAAGGGACATGTAGGATAGGTCACGGCTCGCCAAGACATCACGAACAGGAACAGCCGGCTGCCTACCTTCGGCCTGCAGGGAAGCTATTAATCTAGACCTGGCGTCACGGTGTACAGGGCATGACCAAACAACGTGCTCTATGTCGTGATAACCTTCACCACAGGCACAGATACCACTCTCCCCGAGCCTGTTGGGACAACTTGTAGGAATAAAATGTGATGGTGTCTTTTTGAAATACAAAATGGTGAACATTATTCGTTATCGATTCAACACTATCACAAATGAAACACTCGAATTCTAGTCAAGCAAGTCCGAATCGGACCGGAACCTTCAAAGTCCGATTATTTTACGGACCGGACCGGGACGGAGCCATCCCGCCTTCGGGACGGACCGACATTTTCGGTGAAAAAAAAATTTATTCAATTTAGGTCATAGAGCGCAGCAAGTTGTTCATTATTTTAATTTTCTTCGCTGCTTTTATTAAAAGTCAACCCATATGGCCCAGCTTGCCTTTTAACCTTTAATATATGCTTCAATTGATCACATGGTTCTTATAAAATTAGAAAGACATTGATTGTTACATTTTTTGCTATTTCAATTTTGCTCCTGCTATCATTTCGAAACTAGTGAACAACTGATAGACTCGCGAAACTTGTTCTGAGTTTGTGCTTAATTGAATGCCATCGGCATACATGCTCTATCAGTTTGAGAATTGAACATTGAGAAATAGAGTTACTGGTAGATAGCATCGAATTTTTTTTTCCGATAGAATAATATCGGTAGTTCCCATCATACAAAGGTCTCTGAAGTATCGCAATATGTGTTGTTTGCTCTCTTGAGAGTCTTGTGTAATCGCCGATAAATACTACAAGGTATACAGCCCTAGGGGTTGTATGAAATGGTGACGTAGGACTAAATGTATATATTATATGCTGCGATAAACTGTTCATAGGATACGCTACCGTTCATATTTGATGGCCGTTATTGTAAAACTAACGATGCATGAATATATAGAAATTGTACACTAGTAGTAGTTGCGAGAATGTTTATAACTCTTATTTTCAAGCATCTATAGTTCTGAAAAGAACCGATTCAATAATCTTCAGCTAGAAATTCGTGCTACAGAACGTTGATGATCGCACCATCGCACAGTGGTCCAATAAGGCAAAAAGTGGAACTTAATCCCATGACGTCTTTCACCTTCATCCTAGCTTAAAAGTGTCTTCGGAACAATTGTTTATATGAATGACCCGCATAATCGCAAATTGTCAAAAAGTATGAAAAGTTTACTATACTAAAAATAAAAAAAATAACTTTTTTATGTTAAGAGATAGAAGAACAATTTACTGAGCAAAGTTGTAGAAGATTGAAAAATATGAAACTTTGTTGAACAAATGAAAATCCTATCTTTTTCGGTACAAAGTTATAAAGTATATTACATGAAACTTACTTAAAAATTAGTTTCTGGTACTTAACTTTTGTTAGTTGCATTTTACACGAAAGTATTGTTCGGAGGAATTGTCAGGGCACATAAAACACTCATTTTTTCCAAAGGATATATATCTCCAGGACTTTTCCTTACAAAGTTATATCATATTTTAGCTTATTTTTTCGATAATTTCAAGAACGTATAGGTTAAAAAGGGGCAAGTGGAATCATGATATCAATACTGTTCCTTGAAGTTAAGCTGAAGTACGGTAAACTTCTTTAGGTTCCATTTGTTCCAATCCACCCATATTAGAGTACGGCGAGCATATGTTACAGTAGGTTTTCATATATCCAAAATACTAACTTTTTTGTGTTAAGAGATAGAAGAATGATTTATTCGGCAATGTTTTAGAACGTGCAAAAATATGAATCTTTGCTGAACAAATAAAATTCCTATCTTCATTGGGAACAGAGTTACAGCGTATGTTCTAAAAAAGTTACTTAAAAGTTAGTTTTTTGTACTTAACTTTTGTTAGTTACATTTTACAAGAAAACGTTGTTCTAAAGAATCATTTAGGCATATAAAACACACGTTTTTGTTCCAGACCACACATCTCCAGGACTTTTCCTTACAAAGTTGTAGCACATTTTAGCATATATTTTCGATAACTTTAACAACATATAGAATAAAGATTAGGTTAATTGGGACAGATGAAACTTATAACAGTTCTGAGAACTCGAGCTAAACTTTGAGAAAACGTATTAACATCATGATTCTACTTGCCCCTTTTTACTTTATGCGTTCCTAAAGTTATCGAAAAAATAAGCTAAAACATGCTATGACTTTGTAAGGAAAAGTCCTGGAGATGTGTAGCCTTCAACAAAAACGTGTGTTTTGTATGCCCAAATGCTTCTTTAGAACAACGTTTTCTTGTAAAATAAAGCTAATAAAAGTTAAACGCAAAATATTATCTTTTAAGTAACTTTTACAGAAAATACTCTGTAACTCGGTAACCAATGAAGATAGGAATTTCGTTTGTTCAGCAAAGATTCATATTTTTGCACGTTCGAAAACTTTGCCGAATTAACCATTTCTCTATCTCTTAACACAAAAAAATAGTATTTTGGATATATGAAAACCTACTGTAACATAAGCTCGCCGTACTCTAATATGGGTGGAATGGGACAAATGGAACCTAAAGGAGTTTATAGTACTTAAGCTTAACTTCAAGAAATAGTATTGACATCATGATTCCACTTGCCCCTTTTTAACCTATACGTTCTTGAAGTTATTGAAAAAATAAGTTAAAATATGATATAACTTTGTAAGGAAAAGCCCTGGAGATATATGGTCTTTGGCAAAAATGTGTGTTTGGTGTGCTCTAACAATTACTGCGAACAATACTTTCGTGTAGAATGCAACTAACAAAAGTTAAGTACAAAAAACTAACTTTTAAGTAAGTTTCATGTTATATACTTTATAACTTTGTACCAAAAAAAGATAGGGGTTTCAATTGTTCAACAAAGTTTCATACTTTTTAATCTTCTACAACTTTGCTAAATAAACTATTCTTCTATCTCTTAACATAAAAAAGTTATATCTTTTATTTTTAGTATAGTGAACTTTTCATACTTTTTGACAATTTGCGATTATGCGGGTCATTCATGCAAACAATTGTTCCGAAGACTTTATTAAGCTAGGATGAAGGTGAAAGGCGCTATGGAATTAAGTTCCGCTTTTTGCCTTATTGGACCACTGTGCATCGGTAGCATTGAATATTTTGCTTGACCGCGCATAATTAAGTTTGCTCTCCGCTGTGCCCTCCAGTAGCTGTGCCAACAAAATATCCTGCAGCGTACGATGGTAACTGTTGCTGCAGTATGCAAAATCAAGGTGTAACATGTTCCGCAGTGCCTGAAAGATGACTCGTATGCAGCTCTGGTTTCTCAATGTCGCGTACCTCTAACAGCTGTACTCCATTCGCTATTGTGTGACAAACTAGATTGAAGCAGAATTTTCTACACGCAGTCTTTTGTATCGATTTTTGCCATTAGGCACGTAGCTTAGAGAAAGAGAAACAAAACAAAAAACCTTCGATACTACTGAGTGATTTTTATAAGCACCAAAAGAAAGTTTTTGCTTTCCCGATGCGAAAATCACTCTGGTTCTTAGATCATCTGGTTTTCGTTACTAATATTTGACTGATAACGGTGTTCGAGTGGGCACAAAGAAACAAATAAACCGGAAAATCACTTAATTTAGCAGTGAAAATTCTTGAAATGAGGGTTATATCTTGATGTGATAAACTATTCATAGGCAACACTACCGTTTATCTTTGGTGCGCCCTGGTCGTTATTGTAAAAATTATTATTGAGAAATAGATGAACATTTCACACTAGTAGTAGTTGTGAAAATTCTCATAACTCTTATCTTCATTTATAGTTCTGAAAAGAACTGATCCCAAAATCTTCAGCTCGAAATGTGTGCTACAGAACGCTGATGATCGCACCACCATCGGTAGCATTGAATATTTTGTTAGCCGCGCATAAAATTTGCTCTCCGCTGTTCCCCTCAAAATATCATGCAAATAAAGGTAACATGCTCCGCAATGCCTGGAAGTTGACTCTTAATGTCGCGTACCTGTAACAGCTATACTCCACTCGCTATTGTGTGACAAACTAGACTGAAGCTAAATTTTGTACACGCAGTCTTTTGTATCGAGTTCAGCGTAGATTTTTACCATAAGGGCGTGGCCACGCAGCTTAGAGAAAGAGAAACAAACCAAAACACCTTCGATACTACTGAGTGATTTTCATAAGCATCAAAAGAAAGTTTTTGCTTCCCGATGCGAAAATCACTCTGGTTCTTAAAAGAACTGATTTTCGTTACTGATAACGGTGTTCTAGTGGGCACAAAGAATTAATTAAACCGGAAAATCACTCAATTTAGCAGGGAAAATTTTTGAAATGAGGGTTATATCTTGTTGTGATAAACTATTCATAGGCAACACTACCGTTTATCTTTGGTGCGCTCTGGTCGTTATTCTAAAAATGATTATTGAGAAATAGATGAACATTTCACACCGGTAGTAGTTTGAAAATTCTCATAACTCTTATCTTCAAGCATTTATATTTCTGAAAAAAAAAAACGATTTCATAATCTTCAGCTCGAAATGCGTGCTACAGATCGCACCAACGGTAGCATTGAATATTTTGCTTAGCCGCGCAGAATAAAATTTGCTCTCCGCTATGCCCTCCAGTAGCTGTGCCAGCATAATATCCTGCAGCGTACGATGGTAACTGTTGCTGCCGTATGCAAAATGAAAATAACATGTTCCGCAATGCCTGGAAGTTGACTCGTATGCAGCTCTGGTTTCTCAATGTTGCGTACCTCTAACAGCTATACTCCACTCGCTATTGTGTGACAAACTAAATTGAAGCTGAATTTTCTACACGCAGTCTTTTCTATCGAGTTCAGCGCAGATTTTTGCCATGAGGGCGTGGCCACGCAGTTTCGAGAAAAACAAACGGAACAAAACACATTGTTGAGTCAAAATATGTAGGCAGTGGAATTTATTCCGTCCATGTTATTGTTATCCGTGCTCGGGAAGTAAGCCAATAGCGAGGGCAATGTATGGGAAAGCTTGACCTTGGAACTTTTCACCTCTTTTCACCATTAAGCAGTGAAGCAACAATGTTAAACATTATTTCAAACAATTGTTACACATTTTATCTATCCGCCGACATATAAATGACTAAGATGCATTAAGTCGTTCGCTTGCTATAATCGTTTGAAATCTAACGCAACATTTGCCAGTTTCATTTTCAATTTCACAAAATGTAATCTAGTATAGAAAACAAAGACGTAGTCCTACGTCAAAAGTATCGATGAAGGAGTATCGCACTTTTAACGATATCAATGCTAAATTACTCAATACTTTTGTACCGAGTATCGATATAAGTCTCACCATTGCTCAACGAACAATAACCAGAGTATAAAACTGTTAGATATAATTAAAAATGAATCGTGCAAGTGAAGCTTTTAAAAAAGTGATTAAACAGCGACGCAGGAATGATATTCTAGTTCATTCCGAATCAAGTGAAAGTGCATCGCCAACTATAGATGTAAATTCCGACATTGAGCCACTAGATTCAGACATGGACACTGCTTCAGAAAATTATTCTGGCGCATCAGCGCTATAGGACCAAACAACATCTTCGTCATCCCAGCCGGCAACGGTGCGTGTACCTCGCCCAAAAACAACTGCGAAAATTTCCAAACCAGCCGTTAATGGCAAGAGACATCCTGTGTGTTTCTGCGTTTTCTCAATCAACTTCATGTTGAAACACCGGAAGGAAAAATATATGAAGAACGAAAACCAGAATCGTCATCATTTTGGAATCACAGCTGCATTTTTATCAATGATCATCAAGTTGTAGAAATTTGTTAGTTTGCGAAAGATTAAAAAGAATATAAACTTCAGCTTTCATGAAATTAGTCTAATTTGATGTTTCGAAAGATTTTCCGAAAAATTTGAAACAACCATCTTATTCGAACAATTTGTTAACCTGTTGTTAGAACGTAATAAAAACTGATGTCTTGAAAGAAAACATGCTAATACCGCACCAGTTGGCCCATGCTATTAATGCCCCGAAATACACACACATGTGGCTTTTTATGACGAATTTCTTCGCTTTTCTCATAAAAACCCAGCTTTTCTACAGTTCTCATATAATAAAGTGTGTCATAATAACTAAAATACTTAAAAAACTGTGCAATTGGCTGTGGTTCTGTCCAATATGTAATTATTCATGAATTTTATATAAGCTTTTATGATTAACTGACTTGTAAATAATACAAAAAACTGTGGTTCTCCCAACCTTTACACTTTTGGTATTCATAATACTATGAGTAGGGTGTGGGACTAGTTCGTCAGGGGTTTTCTTCGTCATAAATTTTGCTTCATTCTAATGAGAAATATATGACGAAGAAAACCCCTGCCGAAGTAGTTCCATACCGTATTTCAATTTATTTCACAAACTTTTGTCAAATTTTACCTAAAAATGATCAAAAGTAAAATTGGGACAGAATGCACTTAGAAGCGCTTGCACGAGATTACCTAACAACTTAGGGCACGTTCCATTGCTCTTGATTTTACTTCTGAGACTTCAAGCACTTCTTATTTCGCGTGCTGATTACTGCTAGTGGCATGTTAGCCTTCTGCTTTTGAGCATATTGGCCTTTGTTGTGGTGCGTTCTGGTCACGGGCTTGTTTGGTGGCAATGGTAATTTTTACCAAAAAAGACATTGAAATCAAGTATTTCAGTATTAACTTCGTCAGAAACATGCATTTTATAGATCCTACAATAACCCGACACGTTCGATGTCGCTTGAGAATGATTAGACGCGCTATAAATCGCGCAAATGCTTAACTAGTGCGTTTTGTACAATCCTCCCCTACAGAATATGTTGAGTAGGGTGCCAAAGACATATATAAGAAAAATTTGACCTTCGAGTTTCGCTTAGAAGTATTGTTAAAAGGTTTCGTCTTGTCGAAAAAAGCCTCCATGCTAAATTTCAGTTCAATTGGACTTCGAGAACACGTGCCTCCAAACCGTCAAAGTTTCACTTTTATGCTCGAAGAAAAGAATTCATGAAATCGTCGATGTCAAAAATTTTGGTTTGATGCCAAATATCTTGGAAATGCATGAAACGTTGAGATCTGGTGTTACATCGAAATTTTTTTTCGACTTTGAGTTTGGAGATAATGGAATATATATATATATATATATATATATATATATATATATATATATATATATATATATATATATATATATATATATATATATATATATATATATATATATATATATATATATATATATATATATATATATATATATATATATAAATAGACCTTCGAATTCCACTAAGAAGGCCTTAAAGTTTCGTCTTCTTCAAAAGAGTATCCATGCAAAATTTAGGCACTTTTTTGTACGATGAAAAAATGCGCTCAACAATAAGTTCCTATTTCTAGACAATACAGTAATCACCCGATTATATCAACTCCTTGATAATGTTTGAGGTGATAAAATAGGGGAAGTAATAAAATCGAGATTTTGTTTATTACTATTTTTGTATGGAAAATGGTAAACCAATAATTTAATTCGTGAAATCAGCGATTTGAATTACTACAAGCAATCTAATCTTTTTAAAAAGCAGTTCTATCTGTCTGTATGTCTCTCTGATTCTTATAGACGTGAAAACTACTGTCACAAAATGTCACGCCGATCGGTTTACTAATTTCCAAGTTTATGAGAACCAGACAGACAGAACTTCATTTTTATATCTTAAGATAGATAGATTGATTAAGAGACTGGAAGATTGAATTGCTAGCATATGACAGATACTCGCGTTACTGAACTGAATTCAAGAGTAACATAAAACTTCCTCTAGTGTCCTTCAAAATCTCCGAGAACTAGTTTAAGATAATTAGATTGTTTTTATTTTTGCGAAACCATCAAATTGAAAGGTTCATATCAGAAAAATTTTCATATCAGAAAAAGGTTCATATCAGAAAAAAGCGGTATTACTAGAGATATAGATAACAGGCGACAACAATATCACACGCTAGCCTGGGGGGCTAATGCGGTCTCGATCTACTAGATTAGTTGAAAGAATTCGTTATTGTTTTGGGCCCATTTTGCATGTTGTAGGATAAGTACAACGATACACCGTGCCCCAATGCTGAGTCGGAAAAATTTCGAACTTGAAAAGATCCTCGACCTGATCGGGAATCGAAACCGATATCACAACCATGTTGGAGAACTAGCCGACCGACATCACTAACCACAGAACCACGGGGACCACTATAACAGGAAAACACTTAATCTTTTGCGTAATTCTCTTCTATTTTCTACTTTCAATTATCCTCGCACTCATCAATCACTACAAGTTAAACTAAGTAGCTTTTTGGTAACCGCAAAGTTGAGGTAGGTAGACTGTTCAGGGACGCCGAATCTTCGCAAAAGCAACAAGTACCTTCCTGGAATCTGACTGTGGGCTGCAAAACCACGGGCATAAGGGTGATGTAACTGAACCAAAACCACTGCTACGCGGCTTAGCAGCTGTTATATGCTATGCTATTGCTGATAAGTTCAACGTGATGTGCATATGGACGGTGAGCAGGCTCCCGGTTCAGGAGATTGTGTCAACCTCAAAAGAAGGGTACGCGGCTGTTAAGGTGAACGGACTGTTCCACTGCAGTTGTTATGCTCTGCCACGTTGGTATACCGAAAGGCTCATCCTGATGGTCGACCTGCTATCTAAGAAGCTAACAGGCTTAACACCGTTCGTGGTGGCGGCTGACTTAAACGCTTGGGCTGTTGAGTTAGGAAGTGGCTCTAGGAACCAGAGGGGTCAGTTCTTGTTGGAAGTTTAGGCAAAGCTTAACCTAGATCTGGCCGACGTTTAGACCAAAGGTACATTAGCAGAAATGATGCGGAATCGATCATCCACGTGACGTTCTCTGGCCCAGGACTGATCACGAACTGGAGGGTAGTCGATGGACACATCAATAGCGACCATCTGTAGGTTTGATATAGCATTTTCGTGACCACTGTTTGTGGTTTCAGGTTTTGGATTTTCGGCTTTGCAGTCTCAGTAGATTTAAACGAATATTTTTTCACGTCCAACGTTTCGGTCGTTGGTTGCGGCCTTTTTCAAAGGATTTCTAAAATAAATGAGTTTATTTAACAATATTCTAAAATAATTGTGGTCTATCGTTCACTTACAAAGGTATCGTTTTTGTTTAGCGCATGAGCTTTGCGGGTTTGTATAACCAGAATCAATCAACTAGGGTATTTTTAGATGAAGAAAAGGGGGATTTTTGTTTAAACTGTTAGTTATTATTTGTGTTTTTACTACTACCATTCTACTATCGTTATTTAACGTTTCCTATATCGGCAATTTTTCTTCGATTTTCGGTATCACTTCTTTATGTTTGATTTCACTCACTGACTGTACTGTTTGGCCCTTGTGTGTGAGCTTTAACTTAAGCCGGTAAAGCTTTGGTGCGAATAGCGGAGCAAATATTTTTCTCGGAGAGTTGTTGGTGAGTCTGTTGGTTGAGACTATGGTTGTTAGTAAGCCATCAACACCTCACAGCCAAACACAACCACTCACACAAACATGATTAACAACCATAGTTTCAACCAATAGACTCACCAACAACTCAGCTCAAAATGCCCTAGGTAATTTATTCTGGTTATACAAACAGCGAAGCTCATGCTAAACAAAAAACGATACCTTAGTAAGTGAACAATAGACCACAATTATTTTAGAATATTGTTAAATAAGTTAATTATGCAGACAGTATGTGCAGTAGGGAAAGCAAAAAATAAGCGAACTGGAAATGATAATATGTGGTCCCCGTGGTTCTGTGGTTAGCGATGTCGGTCGGCTAGCTCTCCCACACGGTTGTGATATCGGGTTCGATTCCCGATCAGGTCGAGGATCTTTTCGAGCTGGAAATTTTCTCGACTCAGCACTGGGGCACGGTGTATCGTTGTACGAAAACAATATCGATAACGAATTCTCTCAACTAATCTAGTTGATCGAGACCGCATTAGCCCCCAGGCTAGCGTGCGATATTGTTGTATTGGAAATATGATACAGATTTGTAAAAATATACCGCATCCCGACGGGACTTGAACCCGCAATCTCCCTGTCTCCGGCATGGTGTTTTGACAAATTAAACTACGGGGGACGGTGGTACTGTTCCACAATCTATATCGTATCACATTCCACTGCCGACTTATTCTATTGCTCATCCCTAACTTGTTAAGTAAACTCATCTAATTTAGAATTCCTTTGAAAAAGGCCGAAACGTCGGATGTGCAGAATATATTCATTTAGATCTACTAAGACTGCAAGGCCGAAAATCCAAAACTCAAAAGGTTTGATATTGTGTAACCAGCACCGTAAGGCGGCAAGTGACGGGAAGACCCAGAACTCCAACCGTCCGTGGCTGGAAGGTAACGTATTTCGATGTCGAGGTATTC
Organism: Wyeomyia smithii; assembly: GCF_029784165.1. Taxonomy (NCBI): domain Eukaryota; kingdom Metazoa; phylum Arthropoda; class Insecta; order Diptera; family Culicidae; genus Wyeomyia; species Wyeomyia smithii. The sequence continues at coordinate 56,308,272 of NC_073694.1, forward strand.
GAAAAGGCAATGAGAAGAGAGCGGGAGGCAGCAGAAAGGAGTCATTGTTCAATTATCCATTTCAGAAATAACGAAAAAAAACCACCCTGCCTTTAAGCTGTTCGGGTGGCATCCTGTAGGTATTTACATTACTAATAAACCTAGGCACAAACGTACCATATTTATAAGAAAAAATGACTACTAATTACAACAAAACACTGCCTCAGGCATGAAATTGACACCTTATGCAAATGTCTCATATATATATCACCGTATGAACCTGCGACGTGAATGGTGCTGAAACTAATAAAGCTCCATTCATTTTTTATCACAACCGGCAATTTGCTGCCACCGGGAATTGTTTGCTCCCCCGAGGGGTTGTTCATTTTTATGAAAGCACTTAGCCTATATAGGCCAAATCATATACGGAATCGATGTCGGCATGCAAGCAGTGGGTTTGATAATAAAACCGGCTAGAAAATGATCCCGACTTGAAATAAATATTGTGTTCAGTTGATGGCGAATCGCACCAGTTGCGACATTATCCTGGTTAGAATGTTATAAAAGCAGAGCTACATTTTGTTTATTACTATCGCGTGATGAATGCCCATTATGACGATTAGGAAATAATCGAACACTCAGATTTTTCGGTAATTATATAAGAAATACAGATTTGCGCTGCTTAAATTCACTGTCAGGCAGTCGTTCACTAGCACATACTAAGAGGCAATCCAAAACGACTGTACATATTGCCACCAGCTGTCTGCTCGAGCATGGAATGCGTGCATTCTGTCATGCACTTAACCAAATTCCCCGCGGGGAAGCCCGGGAAAATAACACATTTCGAGACTCAATGAAGCGCACGAAGAACATCATCCCCTTCTGCGAGATGGGGGGTCGATTATCATGCAGTTGTGTCGGTCGATGCAAGTGCGACAGCAAGGAATGCTGGAGCATTTTGCATTAGGGTAAATGCATCGGTAATAGCCTTAGTATGTTATGTATGGAAGATATCGATAAACACCTTTACGCAATAATTATCTGAATGAAGTCAAAGGTAAAATTCAATGCGTTACATTCTTCACAAGAAATAAAATTAAATGAGGAACACTTGATATTTTGTATATATAATTACCACTTCAATTAACCCACTCAACGCTCCCTATCAAAATAGTAGTCCATTATCCATGGTGAATTGGAATTCTTCAATAGTGATCATTTGAAGCTTAGTTCTGGTTCTAACTAACGATTGAAATAACATAATTTTACAGCTTATTTAGTTTTTTTTCACAATTTTCTTGATTCTTTAAATTTGTCTCAAAGTGCAGCGTTTATACTGCTGGTTCGTCGTATGCATTTTTGGGGTCGCCTCTCGAAGGCATTCCACAGAATGTGCCATGTCCCGACAATGTTAACCTAAATTTCTGCTTTCTCTTTCCGCTTGATTCCCCGTAGGACATCCATTATGAGTATCCGAGCGAGCTGGACGCTAAAGCACAGGAGACGACCTACATCAGAGGGGCCGGTGCGGAACACCAGCAGCAGCAACTGACGATGACGCCAGCCACGGCGCTGACCGCCGGCAGAGGAGAGCAGCGTGACCAAGTCGTTCTACCGGCTGCCGCACGCCAATCGCCAATCAATAATAATAACAGCGACGCCGACGGAGACGATGACGACGTTGTCGACGATGATAACGACGGGGAAGAGGATGGCGACGAAAACGAGGAAGAGGACGATGAGGACGGTGACCTGGCAGGCGGTGTTGGAAACAATTTGAAGTACATGATCAATATGAAGAGCAAGCCGCGGATTAAAGAAGGTTACAGCAGCTTCCGGAAGAAAAAACAGGAGAAAAAAGCGGCGAGTGGTGGGAGTGCTGTAAATGCGTCACCGCAAAATGTCCCCACTGGTGGTATGAACGAGAACGATAACGATGGCGAGGATGAGGAAGAGATTGATATTTATAGCGCGAATCAGCACCATCGGAGCTATCATCAGCAGCAACGGGTGCAACAGCAGCACCAACAACAACAGACTCAGGAACAACAACAGCATCTCAGACAGCATGCGGCTTTGCAACAGCAGCAACAGTATTCAGGCCAGTACCAGGATCACGAACAACATTTTAGTATGTACTTGGATCCCGGAAGTCGTGCCAGCAGCTGTGATGTGATTAATGAAAGCAATCTCGACACCACGCAATTCATGACTAATGGCAACGGGAAAAGGCTCAAAAGTAGCGGTAGCGGCAGCGGAAAGAAACCATTGAATCGCCGACAAAGCAAAAACTTTAACTATTCACCGGACACGACCGACTACGAGAGCAACTGTGGCGATTACGATAGCGAAATATCGCTCAAGTACGGAAGCGATTTCGGCATGATAGCAAATGGCGGCAGCGGAGTTATATGCGATGATCTGAATAATGGAGTTATAACTTCTTCCTCTGCCGGCGTAAACAATTCAACACTACCGAACAGTGACAGCCTTGGAAGTGGACAGCCTACACTGGGCGGGGGAAATAATTATTCCCGCTACTACACCAGTATGCCCGTGCTGGAGGATGGCCTGTCCAGTGGGCACGTGTCGGATACGGAAAACAATAATCCAATTGCTCTGCCGACGCCGGATCTAATCAACAGCAGCCACAAGCTGCAACAGGTGACTAATTCGTACAGCCTGCTGACATCGCCTACGAGTCATACGGTTAAGCCGGCCAGTTCTTCACCGGTGATAGCGGCGACCAATCACAACAGTAACTCCCTAGAGGGACTCTACGGTAGCAATGGCATCCGAATGAACGGCACAATTTCCGGGGGACTCAACTCGAGCACACTGCAGAACAACAAGATTTTTAAGAACCGGGACCCGGAATTGGAGTCGTTGTACACTATCAGTGAGTATTGAAACTTTTTTAACAAACTATCTATAACAGTGCAACATTGATTGGCAGTTCAGACATGCTTACAAGCATTATATTTTACAAAAAACTTGTGCATTGAACAATCCCGAACGTCGATTACAGATACGCTGTGTAAGTGTCATGTTATCGCAGAATGATTTGTTTGCTTTATGTTCGCGTGATAAATGACCTTTTCAAACTTTTGCTCAATTTCCAATTGAGAAGTTTTTTACTCCATAAAAAGTTTTTCTAGATGCTTTACCTAGAGACCGTAGGTTATAGCGTATATGTAGGTTACGTTTCCGTAGAAGACGTGAGCTTTTTATAAATTCCTTTAGCCGTTTTGATATAAATAAACTCACGCTTTTCCAGTATGAATTATCTATGCCTGAGGCAAATTAGTCCAATCATATGTACGCAAGGGGAGGGCGTTTTTGGGAGTTTCTCTTTGAAGTAACAAAGTTATTACAAATTAATATAGGTGTTTAATAGAGTAATTGATAGAGCGCTCACAGTCAACAATTGTGAAAATTAATCAGAGCAGGTACTGCACCACAAGAGAATATTTTACAAATTCATCAGTGTATACTACGGACAGTGTTACGGAGATAAGGCGTCGTACATAAATTAGGTTACTAATACTAATTTTTAGAAAAAACCCTTCAAAATACAAATAAAAAAAGTTTGATCTAGAACTGAAATTTTCATTGCAAAGCGGGATCTATGAAGAAAATCTACATAAAAAAAGATACTTGATATCTTATCGGGGAGCTGAGATATTGGCGTTTATATATGTGATGGAAAACTATGCATTTTAACAAATATGTTAAATAACTGTTTTATTTGGAAGATAAAAAATAACAATGTTCAGTAAACAAATACATTTTTGGATGGCTGATAAGTTAGTAGAAGGTTTGAAAATTCGGAAAAATCTACCAAAAAATTAGGCATTAGGCTCAACGCTGCAAATCGAGCGAGAACCAAAACCTTTCTCCTCCGTTCTGCTTGAGAACGAGACATATGCTACGTTTCTCAAGTTCTTTACAAATACGCTTTCGAGATACTCTTTCTTCTTCATGTATTCTCCTGAGTAGCAGCAAGCACGCATCGACACGATAACTCTTTTGTATTGCTACTCAGCGACTGTAAAAGAGTATGCGAGCTCCTGCTAGCGAGTAGGAGTACTCGACTAAAGTTAAACTGTGCTCGAAAACGAAAATGTTTTCTTCATCTACCCGGTTTTGCTTCGTGCACCGACAGCCGAACGTGGGGGAAGAATCTGTAAAGTATCGCATACTGGAACTTGTAGGGTATCGGTTTTTTATAGCAATCTAATGCCTGCGGAAGCCACCCGCTACCGAAGTAGTCCGTTACCCAACTTGAAATATGTTTTTGAAGTAGAATACTTCTCTCAGGAAGTTCGGCTACATAGAGATGTGAAATGAAAATCTAAAACCGAAAAAAGTGAAAAATATGTCCAATTTCAAATGCTAATAAATCGGTTAGTATTGGATGGATTTCCTTCGTTCTTTAAGCAATAGATTGGAAAATCTTCTAAAACTCTTCCCAAAAGAAGATATTCGTAATTTTATTATTCACACTATTGTACTATTGAAAATAGTCAAGCCTTGTCAAAACGAAAAATTCGAACTCGGACTGGTCGTTATATGATTGCTTCCCAAGCACGGTCGACAGAATCATATACCTTGCAATTTTAAACATGCTATTTGGCCTATAAAAGAGCCTGTTTCAGCCGAAGCCGCTCATAATAGTTCTAGAAAGCGACAACAGCAGTCGCCCTCCCTTAGCAGTAGCACTAGCAGTGCAGTGGATACCAGCGATGGCGAAAAGCGGTCACAGCTGTGGCGTAGCAATGTATAGCGCATTAGTTGCAACGGATTCCAGCAACGATAGTAGCTGGGCCAGCTGATGCAGGGACAATGGATACCAATGGCAGCGTATAGCGGCCACAACTGGACATGGCTATGGATAGCGCACTAGTTGCAGCGGATCTCTGCATCGATAGCGGCTGATGCAGTGAGGCACTTTAGTGAAATGCAGTCTCTGTGCGATAGTGGGCACTAGTAAATGCATTCAATGAAAAGTTGACTCATTTTGACAACACGTGAGCTGTTTAGTTTTGAGTGTTATATCAGTATTTCACTGTTTACTTTATCACAACTTTGTTCTCACTGTCAGTGATAACGCAAAGATGTAATCGGCATCTTATCCGATACTAAATTGAAAAACAAATTGTCGTTTTCAGGATGAAATAAAAACCAGATGTTTTCTCTTGATTTAGTTTACATTAAATTTGTAAATAAATTTTACTCTAATTCCGTGTTTCAGAACGTACTGAATTATGTTTTCCTCCAGTCATGAGCACGACATCCAAAAGAAATTCATCTCAAAATTTAAAAATTGTCAAGCCCCAACCATGATAAGCAACTCACTATATTATTGAAAATGGTCAATCCTTGTTGAAGCGCCAAATTCGATTGATCTGATAAGTCAACGTTTATTTACTAGAAAAAATGACTGACACGCAAGCAGCCGGGTTATCTTTCTTGTAAAAGTATTCTACTTCAACCTTGCGGTCGTGGCTTTGCACACAACTCTCCTGTTATTTTTTGTCTCTCCGCAACTATCGTAACACATCTTGAAACAATTGTACTCGGCTGGTTAGGTTCGCGAGAAAGGGACTACACACGAGTAAAAGAGTAAGCGCGCGTGTGTGCATATGATCTCGGAAGCGAATGCGAGCAAGAAGACAGCAAGAAAGAACGAGAAATAGCTTTAATGGAGAAAACTCCAGTGTGTGTATTGGCAGCTACGAGAACTTCACTTGAGGTGCTGCATGCTGTTCATGAGTGAGAATAACAACACTGATTAGGCTCATAACTCATGGCTTGCCCAGAATATTGTTGATTAAATCCTAATTTTGTCCACAGTAGGTGAAATGGTCCTCGTGGTAGCGACCATCATGTATAGATACATGGTGTAACGGATTGTTTAAAGGCAATCAGTTGACATGGCATCGATTTGTTCATTAATAACAATTTAATTTTCAACTGTGGTGAATGGAACAGAAAATTTTATTCAAGACGCGAATTCGCCGAGATTTGGAATTTGACTAGGTGAGATACCATTCAAACTTTGTTATTATAGTTTTTTAATGTATTTCGTATTTAGGACAATCGGTGAAATATAAATGAAGTATAATTCGCGAGAGGTGGAAACTGGAACAATCTCTCCAATGATCCACATGTGGAGGAAAATTAGTTAGGAAGTAAATCAGTTGTAAGAGGATATGGATGTGCAAATAGTCACTAGTGGTTTAGTTCAAAAATTTATCGACATGAAAATTAGGAACCTGCAACGAGAAGCACCCATGTCTTGTTCACTTTCGAATTCCGGAATCCGCGTAAAAAAAGCCGCGTAAAAAAAACAGAGTAAAAAAAAGCCGCGTAAAAAGCGACTTTATAGCGAATTTCTTTATTCCACTGCGTGCGGGCAAAACTGCCAAGGAATAATAAAACGTCATCGCCATTTAAGACGCAAGTAAGAAAGAGATGCCAGATAATTGTTTACGAACTTAGCACGTGCGGTGGTGGGTTGAAGCTGACAAATTTTACAGTGCGCTTCGGACAGCACGGCAGGTCAAAACTGGGTCAAAATCGAGTGAATAAAGAAGGGCTTTGACAGCAGTTAGTGCGCCTCCAGGTCAAAACGAGGTGAGCTGGTGGAATAAAGAAATTCGCTATTAGTGTATTTCATTTAATATATAATTATAGTTAAGAAACCAAACTCAAATTCGCTTTCTAAAAAATCTTCACTCTTTATTTATTTCTAACTGATTAGATCTGTTTAAAGAATTATATCCGTTTACAGTCCATTCGCATTCCTAATGTTTACTAGCACGACCTGATTTCTTCAGATTTCTGTTAAAAATTGAGTGGGTTCCTGCTGCCCGAAATCTAATGACTTGCACTGTAACGTCTTGTCCACATACTGGCCATTAGTACTTGAAAACTGCTGTGAGCAGAAACCTGGATGTGCTTGTGCTGTGTGAGCTGGGTGTTGTGATGGCCAGGATCGTATATACTATATGAAAGATCCTATTAAAAGTTACTTTTCCGCAATAACAAATAACTTTATTATGGTGAATAGCTTGTAATATACTTACGTTTTACTTTCTCGAACTCAAATGAATGAAAACAGCACTTATTGTAGCAAACATTAGTATTTTATCGACTTGAAGCGAAAACGAAAACGAATGGACTGTTGTTATTTAAAAATTTGCCAGCTGTCACTTAGCGACCTTTCGTCTCCATCCCTACAGCACAAAAATGCTACCTCACCGCGCACCTACATTTTGATCAAACCGTTAGACCATGTTCTACTCTTCATGGTAGCGACTTCGTGAATATATCTGCAGTTTGCTCGTTGGTCGATACATAGATCTCGATCGATACATAAATCTTAAACAAGCCTTCTTGAATCTTCACGGAATTATAGTTTCTAGTTGAATTTTATCGGCGTGGCAAAAAATCCGGATCGACTTACTTGAATATTCTCTACCGTCACATCTGAGTCGTGCCACCTTCACGCCGAAGAAGGCTGTCACTTGCGCATGGTGATGCTCGAACACCTCCTGGACTTCATCCTTGGTTTCCAACAAGTAGACTGCCGTAAAGTGGCTAAATAATCTATAAACGTGACATAATAGCGCTTCCTGTTTCACGTGGCTAAAGTGAATGGTCCACAGACATTAGAACAGATTAGTTCCAGTAGTCGACGCGATTGTTTCTCTGCTACTTCTTCAAATGCTGTCACAATCATCTCGTTGTCCTCCAATCGACGAACCGGAAACAAATTGCACTGCAAATCTGGCACGTACAACACCTCGTTCATTATAAGTGGCTGCTTCTACTCGTTTCCCAGCATGTTTATTCTCATTCGTATTCAGCATCTAACCAGACTTCATCACTACTATCTGAATTTTCCGCTGTGGAGGGCTCGAACAACGGTTTATCCCTCAGCACGTGGTCCGTTGCGCCCGAATCCAGAAACCACTGGATTTTCATATCATGAGTTGCCGTTGTCAACGCTGCATTGCTCGTGGTAACAATGAACGACACCTCATTTTCGCTAGCTAAGTTCACACCACCTTACTGCTTTCGACCAAATTTTCCTCTCGGCTTCTATTCTTGCTCATCACGTTCTACAACACGATTTTAGGGCAGTCCGCACGCTTGTGTTTGAACTGGTGACATCCGCAGCATTTGAATTCCTCCTTTCTTCCAGTGAAAGCCGAATTCCTTCCGTTTTCCTAATGATTGGAATTGGAACGTTTCACTTGTTCATCCAATAAACGCTTTTTGACGTAGTCCAGAGTGAGTTCGTCAGTCTTGATGGTCGCCAGAGCCGTGATGAGAGCTTCATACGACTTCGGCAAAGCTATTAGGAGCTGGAAAACTACGTCCTCTTCTTCCGTCTTTACTTCAACCGCCTTCATCTTTTAAAGCAGCAGAAAAGCCTTAAGCCCCTTCTTCGAGCCGCATCTCTTGAAACTATTTGCGCTGAATGACGCAAACGCACTTTTCAAAGCTTTGCTGTCGTCTTGTCCTTCACGTATTCATGCTGGTTTTCTGCGATTCGGTGCACCAACAAGTTCGTACATTTGCGATCCTTTGCCATCCAGTCATCCCGTAGCTTCTTTTTTTGTTTTTTCTCATTAGCAGAGTCGTTCGCAAGCTCCACAGAAATTTGATCGGTGTCCTTTTCCAGGTGATCCAGCAAGTCCTTGTCTTACAAAAAATACTTTCATTCGGAATTTCCAGTTCCTAAAGCTACTTCCGTCATACAGCCAAGGTTTTTCTTCGCTTATTTTAATGATCTTCATTCTTGATGATAACTTCCGTTTCACAGCACTGGGCCTATAACCTAATGAAGGTATGGAAAGAGAATGAAAAATAATTTACTAGGCCGAGGATATACTGGTACATCTTGCGTTGCGATGGCGATTCGCCTTGCCGTAGGTAAATGCACAGCTCTAAGTAGAGCTGTAAATTAACCTACGGCAAGGCGAATCGCCTTTGCATCGATAGCCGTGCCAGTATGTCCTCAGCCTAAGGCTCATAACTCATCTTCGATTGCTGTTCAACAGTAACTACCTTTCTGCGAAACATAATAAATATCTGACAAAACCCAGAAATATTTTCAAATCGACATTCGTGGACATTAACAACCCCCTCTTCCCACGCCTATTCGTCCACGTGAACATATTTCACAAAAAAAAAGTCTAAAAATGTGTGTTTTGTGGTCTAGCTTGTGAATAAACGACAAATAGGTAAGCTACATTACCCTTAAGTGGACCCATTTTCTTTATTGTCATGACCAACAAACAAATCTACTTCCTGTGATAGTTGTGAAAATTTAGTATACACGATCTCCAAACAGCAATGGTGAAGCTAACATATTCTTCCCCTCTTCCCACCCGATTGCAAGGACGTGGCCGCCGCGGCGCCATTGTTGATCATTGAAAAGTATTGAAACACTGAAACTTGTACAATGAGAATGGTCGGTCTCTCCCAGCCTCATTCAGTTCAGTTGTGCAATTTTACTGATGCGGACCAATCACGCAGTAGCACTCAATGATATGTGAAATCAGTCTAGCTAAGCTAAGTTTAATGTAATATAAAACATGTTCTGATAATGCTTTTCTCATTCTAGATACAATCCAATCGACACCGCCTCCACCAGCTCCAGCACCACACCGGAAGTCTTCGATAGACTGTGACCCGCAGTCAACACTTCAGCAAATGCACAACCAGCACACGTCCCAATCTGACGTGCAGGCAGCTCTCAAGGACATCCGGACCTGCTTGCAGCGTACCAAAACTCTAGCGTCCCCGACACAGCCTCAATCGAATTGCACATCCGCGCAGCATCAGCAGCAACAACAACAGCAAACCAATGCTAAGAACTACGACAAGCACTCAATGTTGCCACCGGAGAAGCTAGTAGACTCTCCGGTTCCCTCAATCTCACCCGTTTGGATTCCTCGACGTGGCGACGGCAAACTGGTTACGCTTTCTCCCACCACTGTAAACAAACCCGGCATCCTACTACCAACAACGCCCACCACGGGAGGTCCAACCGAGCGCTCTACCAACATGGCGACAGAGAAGGACTCTCTGCTGCTCGGATCTAGCGCGAAGAACTTAAGTGCTCTTGAAGATGATGAAGATCCGGACACGGATCTAGAGACGGATCGGCTCCTGGGCCATCAAAGGCTGGACGATCAGGGCTTCTACGATGACAATAGCAAGAGTTGGGCTGATCGTAGGGCCCGATCCTTGCTGCACAAACTGTCTCCGAAGCAGCAAACCGGCCCAGGGGCTGCCACCTGTGGCAATACGATGTACACCGGTAAAACCAACAACAATCAGGGCTCTCTGCTGCGACAGGGCCTTTCGACGTTACTTTCACCTACGAGTGCTGTTACCCAGCCAAACCAACCGGGTCAAACCCTACCGGAGATTGTCACTTCTAGCAAAGCATCTCCCGCTTTGCTAGGGTCAGGAGGAAATGCACCAAGCCAGAATAGTAGCAGCTTAAATAGCAGCAATAATAGTGGAAACCTAATCAATTTGAATGGCCCGAACGACACCGGTGCTATTTCACCGGATCACAGTCGTCAAACGTCTCCGAACAAGTTGGACAACAAAACCAACGAAAGTACGAGTCCGAATGGATCTAATAACTCCAAGTCGGATACGGATAAGAAGAAGAAAGGAAAAAACAAGGAAGGTAAGTCATCGTGTAAAATTACAATTTTTAACGATAATTTTATGATAATGCTTTACTGAATGCTCTCCTGGATAAACTTTACTATGTGAGTAATGTGAATGTAAAATAATTTTAGAAAAAGTAAGTATACTGATTATAATATTTCCCGCAGCATTCCGACAGTGCTGATCGAGGGAGTACTTTTCCGAGCTCGGTATCTTGGCTCGACTCAGCTGGTATGTGAAGGTCAGCCCACTAAATCGACACGTATGATGCAGGCCGAAGAAGCCGTTTCCAGAATAAAGGTAACTATAGGCAGCTCAGAATATTGCGAGAAGATCATCCACATTTCCCTGACCTAAATCATTGCCCCAACAATCAAGATTCGTTTCTTCACTAAGTCTCTTTCTCTTTCTACTCCCTTTCGACGCACATTTACGCCATATAACGCTTTTATCATGAATAGGCCTTGGTAAGTTGTGAAAAAAAACCGCACTGAAAGTTCATTTTAAAATAAATATTTCTAATTAATTTGCGCTTCCAGTCTCCGGACGGTGAACCACAGCCAAGCACAGAGGTGGATCTGTTTATTTCGACGGAAAAAATAATGGTTCTGAACACGGACCTGAAAGAGATCATGATGGACCACGCACTGCGGACCATCTCCTATATTGCGGATATTGGTGACTTGGTGGTTCTGATGGCACGGCGGCGCTTCGTGCCACAGGACGTTGATTCCGGAGACTCCGGAGGTAGTGGTGGTCCTGCACAAACAGGAACCAACCAAGCGAACACCACTCCGCCGCAGAAAAGTGCAGTTGGCCCAAAGGGCAATCGCACACCGAAAATGATTTGCCACGTGTTCGAAAGTGAGGAGGCGCAGTTTATTGCTCAATCAATCGGTCAGGCCTTCCAGGTGGCCTACATGGAGTTCCTCAAGGCAAACGGAATTGAAGATCACAGTTTCATGAAGGAAATGGACTACCAGGAGGTGCTCAATAGCCAGGAGATCTTCGGCGACGAGTTGGAAATCTTTGCCAAAAAGGAACTACAGAAAGAGGTGGTGGTTCCGAAGGCTAAGGGAGAAATTCTAGGGGTCGTCATCGTGGAGTCCGGCTGGGGTTCGATGCTTCCGACGGTGGTCATAGCGAACCTAGCTTCGTCCGGTGCCGCGGCTCGATGTGGCCAGCTGAACATTGGCGATCAGATTATTGCGATTAACGGATTAAGTTTGGTTGGGCTTCCGTTGTCAACCTGCCAGAGCTACATCAAGAACACGAAGAATCAAACGGTCGTCAAGTTCACAGTCGTTCCGTGCGCCCCGGTTGTGGAGGTGAAGATCAAACGACCGAACACCAAGTACCAGCTGGGTTTTAGTGTGCAGAATGGAGTGGTAGGTTGATTGCGATGAAGTTTTTTTTCTGAAGAATTACTATGTTATTATATTTTCGCAGATTTGTAGTTTACTTCGCGGAGGAATTGCCGAACGAGGGGGTGTTCGGGTTGGACACAGGATCATAGAAATCAACAACCAAAGCGTGGTGGCTGTTCCACATGAGAAAATTGTGAACTTGCTCGCAACGTCGGTTGGTGAGGTAAGTTTTGAGAATAAGTTTACGTAGGGAATTTGTGACAAGAAGAATTAATTCAAGAGGGAATTTGCTTTTTTCCATTCTTAGTATTACATTTTCAACATTATACACAGATCCACTTTGAGCAAATTTTCAATGAAATCATCGTACGAATTATAACAGTGCTTCACACAACCAGCACCAACTGTCACCGTGTTTGCACCACATCTCCATGTCGACAACAGCGCTAGCGCATATGCATTTGTCAAATTAGGAACTACAAAAATGTATAAATTGATAAGAACGAATTTAAAAATCATGATCTCATTTTCGATCGTGCTGAATAAACGGGTAATTTAATGTTCTTGTTGATTCAAGCAAAAATGAAATTATGAATTTTCGATACTTTCGTTCGAATGGGATTTAGTTTGAAATATTAGTATGGATCAAATTAAGCACAATTTGAACAACGATATTACCCCAAGCTCTTATTAGTTTTTTAATCATCTATCCGTTCTTTGAGAAACTTTTAAAGTTTTCTAAAAGAATTTTCATAATTTTATGCTTTCAAATGTCTCTTCCACAGATTCTGATGAAAACAATGCCGACGTCAATGTTCCGTTTGTTAACAGGCCAAGAGAATCCAGTATACATCTAAAGGAAACAGTCTTCGGAAAGTATTGCATTTACCAATATTGGCTTATATTTTCTGTCAAAGCAGCACATTTAAAAAATTCCTTTCATTGATAGCTTTCTACGCAGAGACACAATAAACTGCTCTAATTACTGAACTACTGACAGAAGATCGCATTACCAAATCTGTGAAACGCTATACTAAATGAAACTAATAAAAAAATATTTGTGTATTCAGACTATAGACAGCAGGTGACAAGTGGTGAACGGAATAAATAAACATTGGAATTAAATCACGCCTTAGCCTTGCAGTGGTAAACGATAACAGAAGAAAAAAATCGCAATAAGAACAAAAAATGACTAGCTGTCTGAACAATTGATTCTTCAATATAGCTTTTTGTATTGAGACAAAAGAAAACAAATATCAACATAAAATCATAAGCAGTGCTGAAACCAAAGAAACAAAACGTACAGACAGTGAAGAGCGAGCAAAGCTAGCGATTTGTGAAATTAAGAAAAACACGGAAAATAATCCAGAACACAAAATACATATATTTTTGGACATTATTTAACGATAAGCTAATGCCGCACTGGGTAGCGCCTACCGACATTCAATGGCCAGGTTGAAATGTCTAACTGAAGCCTGCACGAAACGACCTACACACACTGAACCTAACATCTTTTCGTCAAAGATATATAAAGTACACCCATATATTAACTCGATCTTGAACAAACAAAACACATACACACACATACGTACTGTACTTTGGTATGCAGACAAGGACGATTGTATTAACTGTGTAGCTGAAAGGACCCGAATTTTCATATTGCACTAAACCGGCTTCTTTACCCATTTAGTAGTGGCTTTGCGCAAAATAGCTGAGAGAATCTGATTATATTTTTCTACATGACTTGAACCGCTCCATCCATCCATTCTTGCTCGAGCAAAAACAGCATAATAGCCGTCATGGCTGTAAAACCCAATATGGTCCTGTCCGAAAACAGGCAGGAATCCCTGATGCATATTGAACACACTTTACACTGTTGTGGAGTACAGTAGGCTAAGAAATTTGATGCTTTTTGATATATTATAGGTTATGTATTGTAGATAGGTTTTGCTGAATCCGGATACTATAATAAGTAAAACAAAACTGATTGGACCGTCCCTAAGAAATAGTCAGAGCTACAAAAATATGAAAGAATATATTTTCGTGTGCTACGGGAATCGAGCTAGAATCAAAATGGCCAGTAAGTTTGTTCAGTTTCCTGTTTACTTTTCCTAACCTCCAATACCACGTCGACAATAGGTTTGTTTGTGTAGACATATCAAATTGTTACTTGACTCATTACACGACTGCACTTTGATCATTGCATAAACTGTCTTCTAATATTTAAGTTGATGTTCAGTTGGGAAGCTCAAAACTTCATATATAAAAACAAAAACATTGAAAGTACATAACTCACTATCAACCAAAGATAAACAAGCTTTACCTGATAATCAACTATAACCAACATCTAGCTGTCATACGTCCTTGCACCTGCGCAAACACAAATATATACCGCTTATATTTTCTTTTCTAGCATGAATGTCAATGTGGATGTGTGTTTTTGTTAACCATTGAATGTCTAAATGTTCCTTCTTGTATTGAAAATAAAATAAAAATTATTTCCAATCTCTGCGAAATTCTAATCCAAACTTTTTGTGTTGCAAACAAAAGTATTAACTTATCAACTAACGGAAAGAAAGCAAAGAGTCGTCCCCCAAATAGTAATATATATAGTAAAAGAAAGGAAAACAAAAAAATCCCTAACAAAAATGCACTTTTTATGCGCCACTCACCCGCCCGCCATAGTATCAGTAAAAACCAACACTCTCAAAAAAATGCTAGTCGATAGAAGAAAAACAAATGCATAGTTTATCATGTATTTAATCCAGAAAAGACACTAGAAACAAGCTGAAACTGATGAGCAAACTAGACGTCTGCTTATACAAAATACAATATTTACAAGATTTTGGACAACAGTGCAACCACTAAAAACACACACTTTGAGTGAATGAAATTAATGAAACCAAGCTAGGAACAACACAAAAACTGGTCGACATGACGGCTTCGACTCCAAGAAATAGCGAAAAGAAGGACAGAACAAAACCAGAAAAAAAAACAGGACAGAACAAACGTTAGACAATGCTTGATTGATATAAAGTTTAAAGATGCAGCAAAAACAGGCTTAGAGTGCTATCAATACGCATGGAACATTGATTAACAAACTTACAAAAACAAGGCGATATAATGATAAAATAATGCTGCAAATTTAATGTAATAATTATGCTAATTGAATTATGATATCTAACTACGGGAAATGTATATTTATTCCATAACAAGACAAACAAAACCAAACAAGTAAATAAAATTTTGTGATGTAAAATTCTCAACCGTGGCGTTGTTTTGTTGGCAGAGTGTTTTTTTTTAGTTTGAAAAGCAGAAAGAAATGCCAAACTTTATTTCCACTTCTTCTTTGTTCATTTTTACTCTAAAGAAAAACTTTTTAAAATGTTGTATGATATGTAACACACCCTGATCGTCTGAATAAAATTTTATTTTGCTCCTCCTTATACCTTTTTACTACAGCTGAAAGATAACTGTAAGATATATCTTAACATCGACAATATATAAAACAAAAAGATCCGGTCCCAAGTGTGATCCTTGGGAAAAGCTCGTTATAACTAATCATTGACTTAAATACGACTTAATTCAGTTTACGATTTCAAGTGAACAAAACGAAGCCACAACCTACTAGGACACGAAAAAAAGAAAACAAAACAATAACAACTGTCATTCAATCCGCATTCAACATGGCTTCTACTGCACTGAAAATAGTCTGCTTAGTGGGAAGCGGTTTCGCAACTGCCCTTATCTACACCAGAGCTCGTGATATCCAGCAACAAGACCGATGCAGCCAGCAACCGGAACTAGGAGCAGGCATAACCCAGCTAACACGCAGCGAGCGTCGCTTTTTGCAGTTCGCGTCCGTCGAATACGGTCGGCAGATTTACATGACACCGCAGGACTTTCTTCAGTCGGTTCTGGAACGGTACCCGGTACCGTGCCTGAGACGTCGAATTCTAACGCAAGAGGAAATCTCCCGCTTCCAGAGCGCTCTAAGCCTGGTACAACGAAACAGTGCCAGTTTCTTTCGAAATGCGACCGATAAGGGTATTATTTCGTTCATGGAGTACCTCTTTCTGATATCGGTGCTAACCCGGCCAGAGGCTGGTTTCCGTCTAACTTTCAGCATGTTTGATGTCGACGGTAACCAGCGGATAAATAGGAAAGAGTTCTTGATAGCTCAGAAACTGCTGGGAAATACACTGCGCCAACGGAAAGTGACTGAAGACGTGAGAAAAACACTAGGGAAACTTGAAGACTCAAAAACTCTAACCATGTTGCAGGTTCACTTTTTCGGAAAAGATGGAAACAACTCACTAGTGTACGAAGATTTCCACCGTTTCATGAATAATCTTCAGAGCGAGATTTTGCAGATCGAGTTCGGTCGGTATTCATTACATGGTGATGCTATTTCAAATGAAGATTTCGCTAGAATACTACTACGTTATACGCATCTTCAGCCCCACCAGTATGAGACTTTTTTACGACGGTTACACATTCTGGACAATCATCGTCAAGTGTCCTACGCGGAATTCGAGCAGTTCTGTCAAGTGTTACACAATCTGGAAGATTTCGCACTGGCGATGAGAACTTTTCACTCCCTAACCGGAAACATTACTCGGGAGGAGCTCTCACGGGCCGTGAGAATTTTTTCCGGTTCGGGGACTGAAATTGACCATCCAATCGATATCGTTTTCGCGATGTTCGACGAGGAGGGCGATGGTCGGATGTCGTACGATAAATTTTTACTTGTTATCAACAACCGTTTCCGTTATCTGGGAGATCGTAAACTGGTAGGATGGAAGGCTTTCAAGCGCTGCTGTCGACGGGAGGCGCGAAGAGACTAAAAATGCTCTTTTTATGACTTTTTTATTTAGTTGAATGATACATTAGAAATAAAGTTAATCATCTCAATTCAGCGAATTGGTCATTGACATTGGAGCTCCGATAATTTGTTAATTTAGCTTCAGATATTTAGAAAATCCTTTTCATTGCTCCTTATACTAAGAGAGTATTTTTTGCCATAATGTCACTCGGCTTATAATATAATTTTATAATTCATTATTCAATCCCTCAATAAAATAACACCGAAAACCTCGCAAAGAACAGATGGTAAAATGACATACGCGCATCGATGAGATGCACACAGGCATTCTTTTGGCGATGATTTTCCCGTTTGTTTTATTTCTATCTACTCAATCCCATTCGCGAGAGTTCTCGTAGGTGCGAACAGCCTTCAAAATCTCTTTCAACGCGAATATACCAAATTTTCGTTGAGAAATATCATTACAAGACCAACGATTATATTTCAAAAATCTCCGCACACAACGTAAGTATAGGGTATTGGCTCTATTATCGTCAGGTTTTACCTATTATCGTCCGGGGGGTCCGATTTAAAAAAAGTTGATTAAAAAATAATCAATCCAAAAAAGATGCAGCCAAATTTCCAAAAACTACTATGAATTTCCTTCGATTCCATTACGATATATATACACTATTGGAGGAAATAAGTATCCGAATAGAATGAAACTGAAAGTAAATTGTGTCAAAAAAAATGGAAAAACCCGCATAGCACCTCCAAATTAAGAGATAGCGATACACTTTCTTCAAAAAAAATGTGACAATTCAATTTAGTTTGAAGTTCGTAGAACACTTGAACAATGGCAAAATTAGGATAAGAGCGTTATCGCCCAAAAACACATTTTAAGGGGGTGCTCTATTTTCATACCTTATACATTTGTCATGTTGAAAGATATAATTTTCCAATCCTCTTAAAACTTGCCCGAAATAACTAGTTCTACAATGTGCCGGAAGAAAGTGACCAAGTTCACCCAGAAATAAAAAAGTTAACTTTTTTAGTTTGGTGTACATCCACCTTGAACAAAAAAAAAATTACCATCCAAATAATGTACTCATAAAACTTAGAAACTTTCTACAAGACATCGAAACGCGTTTCGTCCTACTATTTTTGATTTCGTCTCACTGTGGGGCGGTAGGAAGTCAGCAATGCCTTTGTCGAATGCATACTCAATAGTTATGAGTATTCTTGGCCCCATCTATCAGCTACAGTTTCCGCGAGATTGTCACTGTGAACCATTTGCTCTAGACAAAATTCGAGCCATTTGACTGCTACTTCCGGGAAGATTACCATGGTCAAGTTAGCTTCCAGGAGGAAGATGAATAAAAACAAAAACTGATAAATGCACCGTAAGAAATGGGTGAGATTGTGCCATCCAGCCCGTGACTCGTCAGCCATCTTTTCCAGGTCATAAGACTAGTCTTTTGTGGTTAAGTATTCGAGGAAACTTATTCAAGATATTTTTGTCTTGTAATCGCCATGAGATGGCTGACAAACAATGGGTTTCTATGGCACAACCTCACCCCCACTAGCACAATCTCACCCCGGCTCGTGGTGTTAAGTGAAATTTCCGGTTTCACCCGGTTCGAAACGGTTTCAGGTTTTTTCTCGGTTCTCCCGGTTTTCCCGGATGGGTGGCCACCCTGGAGCTGTCACACTACGAAGAAATAATAACGGTCACGCAATAAAACTTTCTGAAAATTCAAACAAATGATATTCACCGTTCCTTTGGTAAAACGAAAATGACGTTTTAAACGTGACGCTTGCTGTCGTTACCATAATGAAATGGTAAATTTTCTTTCATGGCAGCACTTTTCTTATCTATCACTAGTCGCGTAATGCTACTGTACCTTACCTTACCAAACAATCCCAAGCCGTGGTGTGGCCTTCGCTGTACATAAGAGTCGTCTCCATTCTACTCGGTCCATGGCTGCAGTTCGCCAGCTCTGCGGTCTGCGTAGGGTCCGTTGGTCATCTTCTATGAACGGATCGATCCACCTTACCCGCTGTGCACTTTTCCGTCTCGTCCTTAACGGATTGGTTTCAAGAACGATATTCACCGGGCTGTCGTTCGACATCCTCACGACATGTCCAGTCCACCGCAACCTGCCAATCTTAGCGGTGTGGACGCTAGATGGCTCCACAAACAGCTCCTGCAGTTCGTGATTCATTCGCCTTCTCCACGTTACGTTCTCCATCAGCAGTCAACCGATGGTACACAACACCTTCCACTCGACGACCGCAAGGGCGCGTTGATCCTCCACAAGCATAGTCCATGTGACATGCCCGTAGAGGACTACTGGTCTGATCAGCGTCTTGTAGATGGTTAACTTGGTGCGGCGACGAATTCTACTCGATCGGAGCGTCCTCCGGAGACCAAAGTATGCATGATTTTCTGCCGTAATGCACCGATGGATTTCTCTGCTGGTATCGTTGTCGGCAGTTCCAGTGAGCCCAGGTACACGAAGTTATCGACCACCTCGATTTTATCACCACCAACTTGAACTCGAGGTGGGAGCACAGACAAACAGACGTACCACTCCATACAACATTCTAAGAAAATTGTGGTGGACCTCTGCTGGACATATTCGACAAAAGCATTTATAATACTGTAAAAGCGGAGGAAGAGAGAATGAAAATGGCATAAAAGCGAAATATTTCCTTGCGATGGTAGAAGTAACCACTACCTAACAGCTGAGTTCATGCACTCAAAACATTCGACGGTGTATAACCCAAAATCGAACATTACGAACAAATACTGAGCAACTCCCGCCGGGGTTGCACAGGAATACGCGCAGCAGCTGGAGGCAGCGTTACCGATGGAAGAGCAGCTTGGCGCAGCTACTCTTGAAAATGGCTAGAGGAACATCCGATCCGCCATTGATAGCACTGTAGTAGCGCTACTAGATACGAGGGCTCCGAATCATAGAAACGACTGGTTTGACGACGAATGCCAACAGTTAGTCGAATAGAAGAACGCAGCACGGGCGAGAATGCTACAACACCGTACGAGAGCGAACGTGGAACGATACCGACAGGCACGGAACAGTCAAAACTCAGCCCTCTGACAGAGAAAGCGACCGAAACTGCATAGCGATGAAAGAGCTGTACCAAGCCAACGAGACTCGGAGGATCTACGAGAAGCTGAACTCCCGTAAAGGCTACGTGTCGCAAGCCGACATGTGCAAGAGCTTGGACGGAAACCTCCTTGCGGACGAGGTTATCGAAAGGTAGAAGTAGCACTTCGATGAGCGCCTGAACGGCGATACAGTAAAGCGCAAGTACGGTATGGCAACTGGACCAACTTTCCAGCGAGCTTTTGAAATCCGGTAGAGAAACACTGGCTAGGGTCGTGCACTGGATCATTGTCAAGATTTGGGATGAGGAACGAGTATCGGAGCAGTGGATGAAAGGAAATTGTGTGTCCCATCTACAAAAAGGGCGAAAAACTGGAGTGCTGCAATTACCGGGCAATCACTCTGCTGAACGCCGCCTACAAGGTACTCTCAAAAATACTCTGCCGTCGGCTATCACCATTTGCAAAGCAGTTCGTGGGGCTCTACCAGGCGGAATTCATGGGTGTCCGCGCCACCACGAATCAAATATTCGCGGTTCAGTAGGTTATACAGAAATGCCTGGAATACAATGTGCCCACACATAATCTATTAATCGATTTCAAATCGGCATACGACACAATCGATCGAGACCAGCTATGACGAATTGGGCATGGATACGGATTTCCAGACAAACTAACACGGTTGGTCAAAGCGATAAGTGTAGTTCGAGTATTGGAGGCATTCACGAACCCATTCGAAACTCGAAGAGGTTGAGGGCAAAGTGATGGTCTCTCGTGCCTACTGTTTATTATCTTCCTGGAAGGTGTCATAAGTAGTGCGGGATTAACACGAGTAGCACGATTTTCCAAAAGTCGGTCCAACTGTTTGACTTGGCCGACGATATCGATTTTGTGGCTCAGACCTTTGTAGAGTTGGCGGATACGTACATCGGACTAAAGGCCGAAGCCAAACGGATTGGACTGGCCATCAATGCATTTAAGACGAAGTACATGAAAGAAGGGGGTTCACGAGGAGAAAGTGACAGTGACAGAAAGGGGTTCACGAGAAGACAATGCTAATCTCTCACCCGGAGTTTAAGTTGGTGGTGATGAAATCGGGGTGGTCAACGAGTTCGTGTAACTTGGCTCACTGATAACTGCCGACAACGATAGAGAAATTCATCGGAACATTATGGCAGAAAAGTAGAATTCGCCGCCGCACCGCGTTGACCATCTACAGGACACTGATAGTCCTCTATGACCATGAGACATGGACTAGGCTTGTGGAGGACCAACGCAAATTTCGGTCTTCGAGCGAAAGGTTTGTTTTATTTCAGGTAGAGGGAAAATTTGCTACTAAACACCTGAAAGACCAACCTCAGGTAGTGTGGGGTTTGACTCACTATAAATCCTCCAATCTCCAGACCATAGTACTCCTCGGGACGACCGCTAGGTATTGCTTCGGGGAGCGATTCTTATGCTTTGTGCAACCTCCTGGCTCTATCAAGTCTCCCAGCTAATTAGCTAACTAACGTGGAGACTGGCAGTTAGCTAACTCTGGCGTGTCGGTGGTCAACCTGTCGCCTGCTTTGCAACTCTAGGACTATTTAAGAGGCGGCTGCACAATCCGCCCTCCAGATGATAGAGTCTTCGCACATTCTCTGAACTAGGTTGTCCGGAATAGTGTCTGGCCCGCTCACTACCACCATGTCGCTCCGCGCACGCGCAAAACGAGAGCATACGAAGAAGACATGCTCAGCAGTCTCTTCCGCATCCACGCATTTGAAGCAAATGGGGGACCCCGCATGCCTGAACCTGTGTAGATACTGCCTGAAGCAACCATGACCTGACAGGATC
Organism: Wyeomyia smithii; assembly: GCF_029784165.1. NCBI lineage: Eukaryota > Metazoa > Arthropoda > Insecta > Diptera > Culicidae > Wyeomyia > Wyeomyia smithii. The sequence goes on from NC_073694.1 coordinate 56,330,092, forward strand.
TGTGTCAGGTGGAAATTACCTTCTCCATGGCGCCTCCCGACCCATCCGGAATAAGTCGGTGCGTCCATGTACCTTTCGTGGAATTGGACCGTTCCTGCTGCTATCGGATCATCGATAATGATCTTCTGGTACCTCGTATGCCCCTTGTGTTACGTTGGTCGAAGCATTCTACGTCCTCCCGAATGGTTATGCTGATAGGCATCATGCTGGACAGCATGCTTGTCATTCTCCTCAGTATGTGAAAGGAGAGGAGAAATAATTCAACGCGCACTTCACTTCCAGTATGCGCCTGCGTGTAGCAGATGCTTTCATCACACTGCTTCTTACTCCACTCCAAAGTGTCTCAACCAGCTTACAGAGAGACAAACACACTTCCAGCTCACCCCACATCTGATAGAAACGAGTGGGGTGAATCACTCTACAGAGAAAACGCAGAAATACGCAACAGTGTCCACTGGCGAGTAGTCCGGAAGGTGAGAAAAAACCTACCGGGCAAAAATGTAGTCCTCGTGTAGCTACGAACGAATTCCACCAGAGTAAATTCGAACGGCACGAGCGGCACGAGCAACGCAGTCTTTTTTTTTTCTCCCAATCTCTTTTCCTCTTCTGCCATGCTCAAGAAACCAACTGTGAATCGCACCGCAGATAGCTCTGCAGTGTAATTATTGTGCGTGATGTCCACACGTGTGAGAAAGTACACCATAGTTCGTTGTCTTGCAAGAGAGAGATTTCAGATTTCACCGCAGTGCGTTCAGGTAGCTCAACAGATAAAAATCGTTTGTCGCTCTCTTCTAGCATGAGCGTATTGATTTGCTCTTTAGTGTGATGGCAGTTGTTTCCGCAGTGCAAGATATTTTCCTGCACTCTAGAGGTTTTCTGAGGAGAAAAGACAAGCATGCTGGACAGGACGCAGATTGCGTCGTGTGACTGGCAAATAGGCCTGTATTCCGATGGGTCCCCTGGCGGTTTCCCAGCTTTTGGCAGTAAGACCAAACTCTACCGCTTCCACCTCTCCGGGAAGCGGCAGTCATCCAGACATCTCTGCATGACTGCCCCGGGGGCCGTTTCAATCGCCAGCCTGATTGCCAGGTTAGGGATCCCGTCCGATCCCGGGGTCTTGCTCACCTATAGGGAGTTATAGTTAGGTTTACAAATGAGTTCCTCATTCGTAACACTAAGATATCTGCTCTTTTTAATAAATCGTTTTTTTTCTACAAACACTGCACAATGTCTAAACATTGATGAGTGATTGAACATAGAGAAAAATAAAATAAAAGGAACAAAAACAAAATTTATCATTAAAAAGCAATGTTTTCTCACACCTTCTTTACAGTGCATTTTATTTATTATGAAAGACTGGAACGCGCAAAAATTGGTCGACGAAGAAATCGTTTCTTTCAGTCAAAATTCCTGATACAAAAAACTTCCTATGTTTATTTTGGTAATTCAACTCACATATTTAAAGGAAAAAATGTACGTTTATTATTTTGGTTTGCCAAATCCAAACTGCCGTGCCTTCCGCATAACCCCTTTCATTAAATTTTGTACAGTGGTCTTATCGACCTTATTCGTCGTCAAATGCCAGCTAGATTCATTCTGCTGCTCGTTTTATTTTTTTTTTCTTCACAAATCATTTATTTGACACGGCACAAATACAATTCAATGTTTAAAGGCGCCAATTATATCGGATGACTTAAAATCTATAAGCAAATTTTTTATCCTCGCTGCCGACTACGAGCTGAAATTAAGTCTATCTTGAAACTAGCATGTATTATTCAATCAGTGTTTTGTAGTTGAATGGTCGTCTGATGATCATCGGATGAATATGCAGCATGTATGGATTTGTTCTGCTAAGCCACGATGTCATGAGCTGGGACAGGGGCTTGTAATCCTCGGGTTCTGAAGGGTATTGTGCGGGGTCTAGTTGCTGGTTTTGGTTCGTTGTTGTTGTTCGCTGGTGTTCAAGTTGCCATATGGTGTGTGCCGCCGAGCCAAGATATAAAGAAAGGCCTCGGGTTTTCCTGGCGAGTTCGTGTGGGGTTCAATTGCTGGTTCCAAAATCGAGGTCTACGACGTGTTCTTGCCGTTTTGTTGAATGTGGGTGGAAAGGAATGGGACTAGACTTGGGCATGGATGGATATCAGGAAAACGTATATAAGGGACATGTAGGATAGGTCACGGCTCGTCAAGACATCCCGAATAGGAACAGCCGGCTGCCTACCTTCGGCCTGCAGGGAAGCTATTAATCTAGACCTGGCGTCACGGTGTACAGGGCATGACCAAACAACGTGCTCTATGTCGTGATAACCTTCACCACAGGCACAGATACCACTCTCCCCGAGCCCAACACGACGGAGATGCGCGTCAAATCTATAGTGATTGGACATAAGCCGGGACATCACGCAAATGAAATCCCGACCTACATCCAACCCCCCGAACCACGGGTTCGTCGATATCTTGGGGATTATGGAATGTAACCACCTTCCCAGTTCCCCCTTGGTCCAAGAATTTTGCCAACTGATGATTATATTCTGACGTACAAATGCGAAAAATTCATTAAAGGCAATTGGTCTTTCATAAATATCACCGTTTGTTGCGCCCACCTTAGCCAAAGAGTCCGCTTTCTCATTACCCGGTATCGAGCAGTGAGAAGGGACCCACGCTAAGGTAATCTGAAACGATTTTTCGGATAAAGCACTCAGATGTTCCCGTATTATCCCCAGGAAATACGGAGAGTGCTTAACATCTTTCATCGATCGGAGAGCCTCAATGGAACTGAGACTGTCCGTAAAGATGAAATAATGGTCCGTGGGCATTTTTTCGATAATCCCTAGGGTGTACTGAATAGCAGCTAATTCTGCGACGTAAACAGAAGCAGGATTACCGAGCTTATGGGAGACGGATAAATTGTTATTGAGGACACCGAAGCCAGTGGACCCATCGAGAAGTGATCCGTCAGTGTAGAACATACTGTTGCAGTTGATGTTTCGATATTTATTGCAAAAAATTTTAGGGATCTGCTGCACGCGTAAATGATCCGGGATTCCACGAGTTTCTTCTATCATGGATGTATCGAAAAACACAGTAGAATCAGAAGTATTTGATAAGTTGACACGATTTGGAATATTCAAAGAAGGGTTAATATTTTGGGACATGTGATTGAAATACGATGTCATAAAACGGGTTTGAGAATTAAGTTCGATTAACCTTTCAAAATTTACAATCACAGGACGGTTCAAGACCTCACATTTGATAAGAATACGAGAAGACAGGCTCCAGAAGCGGTTTTTCAACGGTAGAACTCCGGCTAAGACCTCCAAACTCATCGTATGGGTCGATTGCATGCAACCTAAGGCGAAACGCAAACAACGATATTGTATTCGCTTCAGTTTGATCAAATGTGTGTTTGCTGCGGAGCGGAAGCAGAAACACCCGTACTCAATTACAGACAATATCGTTGTTTGTTAAAGCCTTATAATGTCTCCTGGGTGGGCTCCCCACCATGATCCGGTTATTGTACGAAGAAAATTTACTCTTTGCTGACTTTTCTTCATCAGATACCTAACATGGCAACCCCAGGTGCCCTTAGAGTCGAACCAGATACCAAGATACTTATGCACCAAAACCTGAGAGATCGTTTTACCCATTAATTGTGCTTGGAGCTGAGCAGGTTCATGCTTCCTGGAAAAAAACTACTATCTCAGTCTTCTCCGGAGAGAATTCGATACCTAGCTGTAGAGCCCAAGCAGACAAATTGTCCAAGGTGTCTTGCAATGGTCCTTGAAAATCGGCAGCTTTGGCTCCTGTAACAGAGACCACGCTGTCGTCGGCAAGTTGTCTTATCGTGCATGAATTTGCCAGACATTCGTCGATGTCATTTACATAAAAATTGTAAAGAAGGGGGCTTAAACATGAGCCCTGGGGAAAACCCATGTAGCTAATTCGAAAAGTTGCCAAATCACCATGCGTAAAATGCATATGCTTTTCGGACAACAAATTGTGCAAAAAATTGTTTAAAATTGGAGAAAATCCTTGTCGGTGAAGTTTGCCCGAAAGAATGTCAATAGAAACGGAATCAAAAGCCCCCTTAATGTCCAAGAACGCAGACGCCATTTGTTCTTTGCGAGCATACGCCAGCTGAATATCTGTTGAAAGCAACGCAAGACAATCATTCGTCCCTTTGGCACGGCGGAAGCCAAACTGAGTATCTGATAGCAGACCATTTGATTCGACCCAGTGGTCTAAGCGACGGAGTATCATTTTTTCCATCAATTTCCGGATACAGGATAGCATTGCAATCGGCCTATAAGAGTTGTGATCAGAAGCTGGTTTCCCTGGTTTTTGGATGGCGATCACCTTCACTTGCCTCCAATCCTGCGGTACAATGTTTTGCACCAGGAACTTATTAAACGAGTTCAACAAGCGTCTCTTGGCATTGCCGGGTAGATTCTTCAACAAGTTGAATTTGATTCTATCTAACCCAGGCGCGTTATTGTTACAGGACAGGAGGGCAACTGAAAATTCTGCCATCGTAAAAGGTGATTCTATCGCGTCGTGGCCCGGAGACGTATCGCGAACAAGGTTTTGCGCAGGAACAGAGTCCGGACATACTTTCCTGGCAAAATCAAATATCCACCTACTTGAAGACTCCTCGCTTTCGCTGACCGTTACGCGATTCCGCATTCTTCGGGCTGTGTTCCAAAGAGTGCTCATTGATGTCTCCCTCGACGTCTCGTTTACGAACCGACGCCAATATCCGCGTTTCTTTGCCTTAGTCAAGCTTTTAAACTTGGTATCAAGCTCCGAATAACGTTTAAAGTCGTCGGCATCGTCTGTCTGTCAGATACGCGTCGGATCTTTGCGTGTAGGCATCGGAGCACTCTTTGTCCCACCACGGAGTGGGAGGCGGTTCTTTGATCGTTACGCCAGGGTATTTCTTCGTTTGGGCTTGCAACGCGGTGTCGAGAATCAAGCCCGCGAGGAGGTTGTATTCTTCAAGCGGTGGATGATGTTGAATCGAATCGACCGTTTTTGAAATCATTTCTTCGTATAACTTCCAATCGACATTCCGTGTGAGGTCATACGGAATATCAATTGGTCGCATGCGAGTTGAACCGTTAGTAATTGAAATAAGAATAGGCAAATGGTCGCTACCGTGAGGATCGAGGATTACCTTCCATGTGCAATCCAACCGTAGCGACGTCGAACATAAGGATAGATCCGAAGCGCTTGGGCGAGTTAGCAACGAGCAACAACGTTATTGCAATTTCACCAGACGAGTTGAGATCATTCCGGAAACCACAACAATCTTTCCCAGACCACCCAAACGATATCTACAGGAAATGCAACATAAGCATAACACCATCGTCTAGCTATCAGCAATGCATACAAATACCCCCTTTGTTCTAGACGGAGCTGACCACAACGCGAGGTTTCTTCGTAGGTTAAGAGTCAATTGTAAATCAGTTCTTACTTAGCACCAAATAAAGAAGGAGCTCAGCTCCGATAAAAAATATTTTTTTTCGACTCTCCCTTAAGGGAAGTCTTAACTGGCGCCCGAATAGGGACCCTAGTGTGAAATTAAGTTCAAAAGTGTTAAAGTGTCGAAACCAAAAAGAAGTATCACAACGTTAGAGTGAAGTGAACATCTTTTACCATCAAACACCGGATAGTGAAACTGTAAGAGGATTTCACATCCGCACTTTGAGCGAAACCTATCCCAATCGCAGAAGCAGCCGTACGAATCGGTCCCCAAGTATCCGGAACAGCTAACCACTCGTCCCGGCAAAAAAGGAATCTACCGACCGTACCGAGAAGGAAGGAAGTCACCTATCGGTCCCGACTCGACCTGGTTTCAATTGCAACCCGGCAATTGGTCGAGCTGAGGTAATAGGACTCGATAACAATCTGAGCAGGCGCTCAAGAAGATCTCCAGATTTTCCCTGTAAGAAGGATCGAAAACGGAGTCTACGTGTCCCGCAATCCCGTGGCATACCCACAGGATGCTCAGGCTAGTACTGTAAGTAATAAACCTTTTCTTAAAAATAAAAAAATCAAGCAGTACAAATAAAGTAAAGGTGAAAAAGTGAAAGTAAATTTATATATAAGAATATTAAGCGATAGTAACCAAGTGTAAAAAAAGCCTTAAACAAACTGGAAGAATTGAACGAATTGTTCAAGAAATTAAATATAAAAATAAAAATGGCTCAGAATCCCATAGTAGACGATATCCTAAGCCGACTCGCAGCTCTCGAAACGGCAAATATCCCTCCAGCGTCACCTGACTACAGCGATCCACCGCTAATATTCACTCGTCCCGATGGATCCGCGGTAAACCCAGAATCTTTTGAGAAGATTCCAGATTTAGTAAAGGACTTACCATTTTTCACTGGTGAGCCAGGGGAATTAAACAATTGGCTCTGTGATGTTGACAGTTTGGTTAAGCTATACCAAACCAACACATCACATAGTATAGAACAGCAAAATAGATTTCACATGGTCTGCAAAACAATACGCAGAAAAATCAAAGGTGAGGCAAACGATGCGCTGGTAGCCTCCAATGTTAGCATCAACTGGAATGTCATAAAAAAAACACTTCTCACATATTATGGCGAAAAACGAGACTTAGAGACATTAGACTACCAACTGATGAGCGTGCAACAAAAGAACGATTCACTGGAAACGTATTTCGACAAGGTAAACCGATTACTATCCCTAATCGCCAATCAGGTTAAAACGGACGACAGATTTACACACCCAGAGGCATCAAAGGCTCTGATTGAAACATATAATAAGAAAGCTATAGACGCCTTCATTAGAGGTCTCGACGGAGATGTCTATAAATTTATTCGCAATTACGAACCGACATCTCTGGCAGCAGCCTACAGCTACTGTATTGCATTTCAGAATGTAGAATGCAGAAAAATGTTAACCAGACCTAGGCATCATGAAATGGCAACACCACCCAGAAATTTGATTCCGCTCGCTCCACCTAGAATACCACCTAGAATGGCACCGAGACGAGACCCTGTACCATTCAGACCAGTACAAGTATTTCCCAACCACAATTTTAGACCACAACCAATTTTCCAGAATAACAGACCAGCTCCACACTTCAATAACTTTAGGCAACCCCTACAACAACACATGAACCAACCGCCTAGAGTCCCTCAGAGAAATCCATTTAGACCCCCACCAGAACCTATGGAAGTTGATCAGTCAATTAGAACAAACCAAGTTAATTATGGTAATCGACCCCAACAACCAAACCCATCAAAACGTCCGAGACTTTTTAACACGGTAACCGGAAAATACGAAGACCCACCAGTTGAAATCGAGAACGACGAAAGAGCAGACTACTGCCCATCAGAAGATGAAGAATATTATCCCGAAGAATCCAGTACTTACCAACGCTACATGAGACAAGTCGAAAACCAAGAACGCGATCTTCCTGAAGAGGACATAGAAAACAATGCCGAGCTCAATTTTTTAGGATAAAATCCACCCTACCATACTTTCTTTATTATGGCAAAGCCAACAAACCACTCAAAATCTTAATCGATACAGGTTCAAACAAAAATTTCATTCATCCAAAACACACTAATATTTCACACAATGTGAAACAAACATTCCATGTATCCTCAGTGGGCGGGGATATAAAAATAGAGAAATATTCAAGAGGAAAGTTATTTTTACCTTATTCAGACGCCTTAATCAAATTCTTCCACCTAAAGGAACTAAAATCCTTTGACGCAATAATAGGACACGACACCCTGAAGGAACTCAAAGCAGTCATAGACACTTCAAATGAAAGATTAATTTTGGAAAATCAATTTGTAATCCCTTTACTTCAATACAAACTACAAGAAGTAAACAAGATCAACATCCGCGATAGTCACCTGGACGAATATCAGAGAGATGAACTCAACAAAATACTTAAGAAATTTCAAGATTTATTTCAACCTCCAGACGAAAAATTACCCTTTACTACCAGAGTAAAAGCAGACATTAAAACAACAGACGAAAACGCAGTATACAGCAAAACTTACCCATATCCACAAGCATTAAAATCAGAGGTCAACAAACAAGTGGAAAAATTACTTCATGACGGTATAATCAGACCTTCCCATTCACCGTATAATTCTCCCGTGTGGATCGTCCCAAAAAAATTGGACGCTTCTAACGAAAAGAAGTACCGAATGGTGATAGATTACAGGAAATTAAATTCGAAAACAATAAGCGACAGGTACCCTATCCCTGACACATCTGCAGTTTTGGCTAACTTAGGAGCAAACAAATATTTCACGACATTGGATCTGGCCTCAGGCTTTCACCAAATACCAGTGTCAGAAAAAGACATCGAAAAAACAGCGTTCTCAGTCAATAACGGGAAGTACGAATTTATTCGCCTACCGTTTGGATTAAAGAACGCTCCTTCTATTTTTCAAAGAGTAATGGATGATGTTCTCAGAGAACACATCGGAAAAATTTGTCACGTATACATAGATGACATTATAATTTTTAGCAAAACATTTGAAGAACATCTAAAAAATCTCGAAATAATCCTCCAAACATTACGAAAAGCCAATTTCTAAATCCAACCAGACAAATCAGAATTCTTGAAAACAGAAGTCGAGTTCCTAGGATTCATTGTATCAGAAGACGGACTAAAGCCTAACATGAAAAAAGTGGAATGTATCCGGAAGTACCCGGAACCCAAAAACCTCAAGGATTTGAGAGCCTTTCTCGGACTCTCTGGCTATTACAGACGTTTTGTAAGGGATTACGCTAAACTCGCGAAACCCCTTACAAAGCTTTTAAGAGGGGAGGATGGCCACCGCCAAATTCCGAAGAATCAATCAAAAAACCATGCAATCAAACTGGACGAAGAAGCAATCAATTCATTCAATACACTTAAAGATATATTATCATCTAACGACGTCTTAACCTTTCCAGATTTTGAGAAGCCTTTTATCCTCACCACAGACGCATCAGATATCGCACTGGGAGCAGTTCTGTCTCAACAATTTCCAGATGGAGAACGACCAATAACTTTTATTTCTCGAACTCTTTCCAGCACAGAAGAAAACTATGCAACCAACGAGAGAGAGATGCTTGGTGTCGTGTGGGCACTCCACAACTTAAGGAACTTCATATACGGAGCAAAATTAAAAATCTACACAGATCATCTCCCACTCACATTCACATTATCACCTAAAAACAATAATGCTAAGCTGAAACGTTGGAAGGCATTTCTTGAGGAACACGATTACGAAATGTTCTATAAAGCCGGAAAGTCCAACGTGGTGGCTGATGCACTATCCAGAATCCAAATTAACTCATTAACCGTAACCCAACATTCAGCAGAAGACGACGACAGCTCGTACATACCCTCCACAGAGGCCCCAATTAATGTGTTCCGCAACCAGCTGATTTTTCAGATCGGACCGAATTCATCATATGAATTTAATGTCCCTTTTGAAAAATTCACCAGACATATATTTGTGGAACAAAATTCACGATCGATTTTCTAAAAGACAAATTGCTAAGATTTCTAAATCCCGGAGTCCTGAACGGTATATTTACAGACGAACCAACTATGGGAACCATCCAAGAAATTTATAAAACCCACTTTAATCCTAAAATAACTAGAGCAAGATTCTCGCAATTAAGAGTCGAAGATCTTGAGGACGAAGAACGCCAACTTGACGAGATAAAAAACATTCACAACTTTGCGCATCGTAACGCAAAAGAGAATTCACTACAACTCGTTAAACGATTCTTCTTCCCTGGGATGCATAAACTCATCCAAAATTATGTTAAAACTTGCGAAATCTGCAAAACAGAAAAATATGAGAGACAACCACAAAAATTCATACCGGTTAAAACACCCATTCCCCAATATCCCGGAGAAATAGTTCACATAGATATATTTTTGTACAACGCGAATAACCTCTTCATATCGTCATTAGATAAATTCTCAAAATACCTAAAAATGCGACCCATCAAATCCAAAGCCATCTCAGACATAAAAGACGTTCTTTTACAACTTCTTTACGATTGGGACTTGCCTGCCCATATCGTTATTGACAATGAGAGCTCATTCGTATCAAATGTTGTAGAGCAAATGATTCTAAATTTGGGAGTACAAATTTTCAAAACCCCAGTTAATAGATCGGAAACAAATGGCCAAGTAGAAAGATGCCATTCTACAATTCGAGAAATAGCTAGGTGCACTAAAGCACTAAATCCAGATATGCCCGTGAAAGTACTTATTCAAGAGGCAACACACAAATATAATAACACCATACATTCCTTCACAAAAAATACTCCAAAAAACATTTATATAGGTGAGAGTAGGAACAACGCAACATACGAGGAGATAGCCACAATTCGAAACAAAAATAACGAAAAAATATTACAACTTTATAAAAACAAAGACGCTCTATCAGCCATACACTATTGACTCTTACGCATATGAGAAAACGTGCTCCAAAAACAAAAGGAAAAGTAGATATAACATAGTCAAAATAAAAGAGAATCACAGCACATATATTATAGATTCAAATAACAGAAAAATACACAAATGTAACCTAAGGAAGGATCCACATGAATAATCATCCTCTTAATATCTTTTCAGACTCGCCCTCTGCGTGTCTAATATGCAGGCATCCATACAAATTCACGACTTGACAAATAATCCTTTGGCCATTATACCACTTGGAAAAGCAAGAATAAAGATAGGACACATACGTATTATCCATCCAATCGACTTGATACAAATCGGAAAAACTATATCTAACGTCAATCGCGACATTCAAAACAATCCTTCCACTAACCCGTTATACGAATTAATACAGATAAAAAACTATAAATTGTATGAAACATTCACAAAAATCAAACCTCTGACAAGAAGACCAAAAAGATGGGATACTATCGGAACAGCATGGAAATGGATCGCCGGAAGCCCGGATGCCGAGGACCTTCGAATGATCAACTCATCTATAAACTCCCTCATCTTTCAAAATAACAAGCAAATCTTAATCAACGAAGCCATGGACAAGAGAATTCAAGAAATAACCGATATCACCAACGAAGTACTAAGGATCGAAAATGAAAGAACGAAGAATCATTCATTAGAAATTAATCAACTGATAGTTCTCTCGAATCTAGACTCTCTCCAAAACCAAGTGGAAACATTAGAAGAAGCAATACTGATGGCTAAACACGGAATCCCGAGTAGCAAATTACTATCCATGAAGGACTTCACAAAAATAGCCACATTCCTGCAATTTCACGAAATAGAAATGAATACATTCGAGGAATTATTGTCACAATCACAAGCTCAAGTGATGTTAAACAATACTCACATCCTCTACATACTAAAGGTACCACGAATATCTACAGTATCTTTTGAATATGATTACATAGATTCCATAATAAGATCTAACAAACGAATAGCACTCAACAGAAATTACATCGTTAGGAACATCACGCACGTATACGAGATGAGCCAACCATGTGAAGATCAAAATAAGTATTTTCTCTGCGAGATGTCACAACTCGAACACGCCAACGATTGCATACACAGATTGACCACGGGAAGACATTCCAATTGCACCTTTGAAAAGGTATACTCAGGAGGACTTGTGAAACGAATAAACGACGGAGCAGTTTTAATTAACGACGCAGTCGTAGAAGTCTCATCAAATTGCACCAATCTCAGCCAAACGCTAAACGGATCGTTTCTAATTCAGTTCGCCGACTGCAATCTTCATATCAACGGAGAACTATACTCAAACCCCGAAACCACTATACCTGGTCGAGTTTATTTCCCAACAACAGGACTATTAGCCAATGAGATAAAAACAATAGACGTACCACCAGCCGAATACCTTCAAAACCTGACCATTCAACACAGAGATAAGTTACAGCTACTCAACTTACAAAATCATTCCATAAATTGGAAGCTCAATCTTTTTGGTTCCCTCGGCCTATCAACAATAATTCTTATTGCAAGCATAATAGCAATATTTTGCTACTTTTCCAGACATACCTATAAAAGCAACATCAGAGTCCAATTCGACAAAGCAGATGAGGTCATCACAATAGGAAAACCAGAGCCGTCATCTCCAATAACCAAACACACGCCACTTATCACCGAGACGGAGGAACTATCAGAAGAAAGAAAAAAAGAACTCCAGGCATTCTTCGACACACCAACGCCACTACGCCCCATCCATTCGTGAACTTTGAGGACAAAGTCATTTAAGAAGGGAGGAGTTAGCAACGAGCAACAACGTTATTGCAATTTCACCAGACGAGTTGAGATCATTCCGGAAACCACAACAATCTTTCCCAGACCACCCAAACGATATCTACAGGAAATGCAACATAAGCATAACACCATCGTCTAGCTATCAGCAATGCATACAAATACCCCCTTTGTTCTAGACGGAGCTGACCACAACGCGAGGTTTCTTCGTAGGTTAAGAGTCAATTGTAAATCAGTTCTTACTTAGCACCAAATAAAGAAGGAGCTCAGCTCCGATAAAAAATATATTTTTTCGACTTTCCCTTAAGGGAAGTCTTAACTGGCGCGCTGGAGGTTTCGGGATACGTGTCATTTCACCGTTGTTCAAAATAGTCATGTCGAAGTCATCGCAAAGGTTATAGATCAAAGAGGAGCGGGTATCATTGTAAGGGGAACCCCAAGCCACACCATGAGAGTTGAAGTCTCCCAAAATCAAACGTGGCGAGGGAAGTAGTTCTATTAAATCAAAGAGCAGCCGTTGCCCAACTCGTGCTCTGGGAGGAATATATATTGAGGCAATACAGAGCTCTTTACCTTGTATTGTCATTTGACATGCGACAACTTCGATGCCTGGAATCGAGGGGAGGTTAATACGATAAAAAGAATAGCACTTTTTAATCCCTAGAAGTACTCCTCCATATGGGGTGTCTCGATCAAGGTGAATAATATTAAAATCATGGAAGTTAAGATCAATATTTGAAGTAAGCCAAGTTTCACAAAGGGAAAATGCATCGCATTTGTTTTTATTTATCAAACCTTTAAGTGAATCAATTTTTGGTAAAATACTTCTACAATTCCACTGTAAGACATGCTGCTCGTTTTAGATGGATTTATTAATTTTTTTGATATTTCGTATGATCAATTCTCAATACTGTTCGAAAGGGCGGAAATCTGGGCTGTTAGGAGGGTTATGGTCGTAGGGAACCACAACCACGTTTTTCGATTCGTACCACTCGATCGCCTTTTTCTCAGAGTGGAAGCTTGCCAAGTTCGACCAGAACAGCACAGGCGTGTTATGTTGCTCTAGAAATGGTAGCAGCTGCTCGAAATCAACCTTCACATAAATTTCGTCACCCACGGTCGAACTTTGTTAGCAGATTACAGTTTTGCGGATTGATTGTGTTTTGATCATAATCTGGGTTTGCAACCTTACCGCCTTAAACGTCGACAACCCGACTCGTTTCTTGGCCTGCTGCACATTAATATGGGAGACAATGAGCTTGCCAGTGACGTACCTGATGGAGAGTTTAGGGTTCCGCCTATAATTCGCTACCGCCTTCTTCATCGTCGTTGCCACGTCCGAATTACGATTGCCGCCGCTTCCAAGCTTTCTGACGGTCGACAGACGCTCCCTGAACACTTTTGAAATACATGTTATGGTCGATTTGGCCACATCCAGCAATTTCGCCAATTTGGCGTGCGAGAACGTCGGGTTCTTTTGTTGCGCGAGCAAAATGTTGACACGCTGTTCCTCTTGCTTGGACGCCATTTTGAAAACTAGTGAGCAACCGGTGAAAACTTATTTTAGCAACTATTGTATATACAATCAACTTCCGAATGCAACATTTCATGGTTTTTTTCATGCATTTTTAACAGAAATACACCAATTTGAAGTCGACCAAGTTTTGCGCGTTCCAGTCTTTAATATTTTTTTTTCTGAAAGATAAAATTATAATCTATAACTTTGCCGAAGAAATTATACTGATGAACAATCGAAAAAAATCACGTTAAATAACCAACAGCAAAAAATGACAATAAAATATCAAATGATTACATTTGCCATAAGAATAATTAAAATACGCCACTATTCCACAGCAGCTGTTTCAAAGTTTTTTGGCGAGATTTATGAAATTTTCTGCCTTAATTTCATTTATAAATCTTTATATTTTATAAAAGCTTTTATCGTTATTTCATAATTTTTATTGATATTTTTTGAGTGTTTTTTTTTTTGTAGAGTTGTGTTGGACAAGCTCGGTTACGTTTTTGGTCTACTTTTCGGATGATTTTATTGATTTTATGTATTGTTTTACATAACTACACAAAAAAATTAAAATAGAAATGAAGAGTTGGATCGAGTCTGCAGAATTTTAGAAATGGATGTGTTCGTGCCAAAACTCCCGCCTCAGCTGGGCATTACTGTCATCCGTGAGTGACCAGCTGAGGCCCAAGCGACGCTGGTTTGCGCGCGCTTCTTTTCAGCTTTGTTCTGGCTCGACAATGCTGCCGTCCAAGAGGCAGCCTATAAAAGCGCTCTCTACAGCTGCGCTTGTGTTCAGTTCATTGTGGTAAGTCAATTTGCGTCCGGCGACAGCGCCGGCACGCTGCTCACTTGTAAATATTTTCCGTTTAGAATAAATGTACAGTAAAATAGTGAACATTTGTGTCGTGTCGTTGCACTCCGAAAGAAAACTTCTCTCTGGGCCTTAATTGCCCCCTCGTGATGCCAAAGGGCGGAATTAGAACACAACGTAGGGCCGTGCGCGATCATATTTGGTGCCGTGACCAGGATCGCGCCAATTTGGCATCACCCGCGAGTGTTCGAGCGCCAATTTTTACTAACGGGACGTCACCCGCATCGAGCTAAACCTACACGGCTAAGTTAAGTGTTAAAGTTTTTTACGTTTACGATTTATCCCTCACGCGTTGAATGTGAGCCGACAGTCGGTAGTCGGCAGGGAAACAAAGCCACCAATTTTGCCGTAACGCAATGGCAACAAGAACAATTAAAAATGTGTGGTGAGTGGAAACAAAAGCTATTTGTACGTAGAAAATTGAGTGGATTTCGGACTACAAGGTTGTGTGAAGATCAAACGAACGAATTTTACCAATTTGCAACCGATAACGTGGAAAGTAGTGTGAAACATCTTCGGACAATAATTCCCGTGCGCCACTCAGTGCGGAGACAGCGACGCACAAGCAGTAGAGATTTACCGTTACCGTGCCGTCCACTAGTTTCAAGGAATGCTGATCAACGGGATGAATCGACTTTCATCCGTTTCATCATGGGCAGCCACAAGCTAAAAGTGGCCAGGCGGTTCCAGTAATCGATGCCTCTAGGGGTAGCGCGTTTAGGTCAACCGCGGCGACCGAAAACTGCTGCCCCACAATCCTGCTTAGTTAAGTATTTATTCTTATCTGCAACAATGCAGTACGTTTACGCTGTGATAATTTTCAGTTCACGTCAGTTACCTGACTGTTTTCAATGGAGTTAAACCTCCACCCGGACCGCTGCGTCTACGAGTTTTCGGAGTCGGACCTCTGCGTCATTATGGGGTTTGGAGCCGTGCCTCCCCTTGGAGCCATGCGTCCCCGCCATGGAATGGTTAGCAGCCGTGCCTGCTTTCGATGGAGCTGTGTATTCATCCCGGACCCACACGTCTGTACAAAGTGATGTTTATGGAATAGTGCCTCCATTAACGGACCTGTGCGTCCACGCTGTTTTCGGAGCCCTGCCTCCACCCTTTCGGAGCGATGCCTCCAGGAGCCTAGCCTCCTTTGTGTAAATATTCGAAGTCGTACCTCCACCCTACGGAGCCCTGCCTCCTCGTGTTGATATTCGGAGCCGTGCCCTCACCTGCCGGACCCCTTCATTCGAAAAACGTTGAAACCCATGGGGTTTCAAGGGGGGGAGTATGTTCGTGCCAAAACTCCCGCCTCAGCTGGGCATTACTGTCATCCGTGAGTGACCAGCTGAGGCCCAAGCGACGCTGGTTTGCGCGCGCTTCTTTTCAGCTTTGTTCTGGCTCGACAATGCTGCCGTCCAAGAGGCAGCCTATAAAAGCGCTCTCTACAGCTGCGCTTGTGTTCAGTTCATTGTGGTAAGTCAATTTGCGTCCGGCGACAGCGCCGGCACGCTGCTCACTTGTAAATATTTTCCGTTTAGAATAAATGTACAGTAAAATAGTGAACATTTGTGTCGTGTCGTTGCACTCCGAAAGAAAACTTCTCTCTGGGCCTTAATTGCCCCCTCGTGATGCCAAAGGGCGAAAGTAACACACAACGTAGGGCCGTGCGCGATCAGGATGTTATTTTTTACACTACGAAAATAGCAAGGAAAAAAATGTACCACCTTCTTGAAAACATTTCTGAACCTTACTTAAATTTCAATAGACAGTGTACGGAAAACTGTCTTCTCTCCATAAGCAGCAAACAAAAGCGAACATCCATATACTACGTGACTGTTTAAATGGCAGAGTGTTGGTAAATATTTCGATTCTCAACGTTTAGAAGGACGATTGGCCACAATCCATATAAGTTACTTATGAGACTCTTTCATGTTAGTTTTATGAGCATACATTGTTGATTGTTATCAAAACAATTTCATTATTGGATCAAACGAAATTCCATACACATCAATTAAC
The DNA here is from genome assembly GCF_029784165.1 of Wyeomyia smithii. Classification (NCBI taxonomy): domain Eukaryota; kingdom Metazoa; phylum Arthropoda; class Insecta; order Diptera; family Culicidae; genus Wyeomyia; species Wyeomyia smithii. The sequence continues at coordinate 56,346,766 of NC_073694.1, forward strand.
AATAGTACTCTAAATTCATCAAATTAAGAACGATTCTGATTGAAAAATATAACATTAAATTAATCGAAAATTTCCATTTTTTCGGTCAAATTTTAATTCCATCATGAAACCTACTGATTCGTTTTCACAGCATTTTACCCTTGTGATAAATGATTGGCTCTATTGGCTTTCTACGCTTGCGACAAGCTGTCTCCACCTAACGTTTTTTCGACAGTGTGAAATGGATTAAATTTAGAGGAAAAACATTTTATTTATTGAAACTATAAAAAATCAAATACTAACTATAACACAGGTCACTCAGTCAAAAAAACGTTACGCATCACAAAAATTAGTGTCATCACATGGAAAGTTATTTCACATAAACCGCACTGAGAAATCTAGCCTCACATTACTCTACATATTTTTTCATAATTCAGTTAATTTTACAAGCAAACAAAACTGAACAGAATAATGTTTCGGACCTTGACCTATGATACCATTTCGCAACCAAAAATGTAAGCCCCGTTTCACACTGTGTTCCTTATCTAGGCCTTAATGCTATGCACTTTGCTAGAAACAAACTTACATTTACAGATTATTTATATTCAAGCAACAATATTAAATTCGTGAATTTACTAATATATTGTTATTGAGAACAAGGTACAGACGCGATATAAAGTTAAATTTTTTTAATGATTTAATTAATTATTTACTAACCATCATTACTTCAGTTGAATATTTGACGTTTGGGCAAACTAGTTGTTTGTAACTTACAGTTACCTAGCAGTTAGAAAGGTCTGATTTTCCAAAGTTAAATTTCACTGATAACAAAAGCTTGCTATAGACATAGTTAAGGCGCATACAATTTCTGGTTAACACTTGCAATTAACTAAAACCATTCGAAAGACCATTGCAAATCCTGCACCAAACATCCGTACGCTTAACTGTCAGGTAGACTTTCCCCACGAACACACGTGTGCAACGGATGAAACTCGAACAACCGTGGCCCACGTGATACAACAATCTATCCTCCTGCAATCGGCGATGCGAGCTTCTTATCAATAATGAACCCCTCTTTGTACGCATTATAGCACTCGCAGAAGCAGCAACCCCCAGTTAGAGCTACAATGTTTTCCTACGACTGTCCAATCCCCTGACTATCGGATTTTCTCCTTCCATAATACTGTTTGTTCAAGCAGAACCTCTATTCGCCTATGTATGAGTGAACAGTTTTCCACCCGTCGCCACCCAACCATCATCATCCATGAGCCGATTGGGTATTGGGTGGAAAATCCGATGCCGCGGTGTGGTGTTATGCTGCCTTCAATCTTACCTCACATGCTGGTCGCTTTCAGACGCACGCACACAAACGCGTCACGTTTTGGTTGAATCCGAGCCGACGGCACTCCCGTATTCGGGGAGCGACCAGCCGACGGGCGAAGTAGGCAGAGGGCTGTGTGGTTGGTAGGTGGCTGTCACGACGGATGGGGCCTCAATCGAATCGAACTAGCAGAGGCCGCTTCCTCGAATGGAATGCATGCGTGAAAATGGTTGACGATTTGCCGGAGAATATTTATGACGATAATACACCGATCTGTGAAGATGGATCGAGAGAGAGAGAGAGAAAGAGCGGAACAGAAGAAGAGCACTTCGGTACGGAACAGAGAGTGTGTGCAAGGATAGTTACGGAATCGGAAACTGTGTGATATATGCCGAACCCAGTTGATGTGGGAGAGGAAAAACGCACGCTCTCACATCCATCGCTAAAGGATCTTAGGAAAATGCGAGAGCAGCATTGCTCTGACGATTGAAGCAGGAAAAGTGAAAAAGTGGTATTAAAGATGAAAAGTTTCGTCCTGTCGAGTTTTCCGCCGATTTAAAGTTGCGATTTTTGCTGGGAAAAGTTTGACTTTAATGGTTGAAAAGTTTTTCAAAACAGAATGCACTCGCGACCGGAACGGGAACTGATAAATTAGTGCGTGATCGACCGTTTCGAGTGGCGATAAAGTGGTGATGAAAATTGATTTCCAGCGATAGTTGGATTTTTTCCTCCCAAAATCCAGGAGTGGGCTCCATCGCTGGTAGGATCGACGTCGACCGTCGCGGGGCTGGCATTCAGCCTCCACTTTTTTCCCTTTTTTTCGCTGCATGTTGCTCGCAACAATGATAAAAGTTAGACATTTTATTTGATTGCGATGTGAAAGTGAGTGAGAGTGAAATAATGGAGCTCGGTAACATAGAAATTCTGCTTGGTTTGCGAGGATAAAAAACGAAAAAACGGGTGCCTCGCTGGATAGGCGTGTGATTGGAAAGTGAAAATTTTAGTGCTGAGTTGTGCAAGTTTTTCGCGACATAAAACGGGTCAGGTCAAAAATCGGAGGGGATGCGTGACGCGATGCCAAAAGTGCTGGACAGTGACACTGAATCGGAGGTACCAGCCAGCATACAGAGTAACAACAACAGCGAACCTAACACGGACAATGAGGAAAAACCGGAAGTGGACGCCCTTTCATCGCGCGGCTCGCAGATTGCTCCGGCGACAAATGGAAATGTCAGTGATACGGATAGTACCGCCAGTACTCCAAGCAATGCCCGACTAGCGGTCAATGGGATTGGTCATTGCAGCGCCGGATCCAGTCTTCCACCGTCTTCAGCAGCAGTAACAACAGCAGCAGTACGAGCACCAACTCCTCCCATAGGTACCAATGGTACCAGCAGTAACACAGCCAATAGCTCCAGTAATCCTACGGGCCACAGTAACAGCAATTCGACTGCTGTACCACCCGTGAGATCATCGTCAGCCTTATCCGGGTCATCGTCATCAGCGCCAGCTACAGTCGCGAACGAGCGGGTAAAAAAGTATCGCCATCAACACTTCAGTAAGAACATCTACATCGGAACGAAAAATGCCGAAAAATGGGACACCTTACGAAATCTGTTGCAGTTCAAAAACGACGTGGAGTTTGTTTCTTTTCTGCTCCGGCTAGCCGAGTTGGACGATCGGAAAAGGAAAACCCGCATCCTTAATGGGTGAGTTCAATGATCACTGGGGAGGGGGTGAATTTGCCAAATATAGCAAAGCAGCAAGGCTGTTGAGTAGCAGGGAGAGCCGTTCGTGTGTTACGTGCTAGGATACAAATCAATAACCATATTTGTCGTCCTTTGACTTTTTCGTTGTTTTTATACACGCTTGACGAAGTTGGGGGGTGTGTTTTTATTTTCGTGCGTCATTGATTATTAGTAGTCAATTTTGGTGTGAAAGAAAAACTCGTTTGCGTTGGTTCAATAGCGTGTTGTTTACAAATTGAATATCCGTGAGTTGTAGTTTATTTTGCCGTCACAACGAAAGCTATGCACGAAAAAATTATATTTTATTGAAATCTATTGAACGCTTCTTGTTGCTTTTAAATCAGTTTTGTAGCGTAGATTTTTCTGGTTGATGTCGATTGTGAAATGTAGTTCCACTAGTCAATGGCATAACAGTACCAAGCCATCAATATAGTTTCTTTAGATTCATGTGTAATAACAAACATAGAATGAAAATGAACAATTCTATAAATTTTTTTTCGGATGAATTTACATCAACTCTATTTTTTATGAAAGATTCTATATCTCTTCCATGTTTCAATTAAAATTTTTGAATGTTTTTTATTGTGTTCCCGTTTGTCCATTTTAAGAAACTATTTTTCCCGATTCAGAATTGACGGCTTCTGTAAATTTTTTTCTCTGAAATTAAGAAAAGTCGTTTATGTAAATAGATTTTGCATTTTGACGCTACGAAAAAACAAGAGCATAACATCCTCATTAAACTTTCATTAATTTTTTTGAATATAATTCGAAACACAGTTAATACTTTTCAATAAAAATGCAACTTTATTGTCAGCAAATATTTACCTACATATCATTCGAGATATTGTCCATCGTAAGCTACAACTTTGTCCCATCTTTCTGGCAGAGCTTGGTTACCATTATGATAAAAGTGTACGTCTTTTGAAACTATCCACGAATTAAGCCATTCTTCAATGTCTTCATGCGAGTAGAACTTTTGATCAGCCAGATTATGTGTCATCATACAGAGCAAGTAACAATTGAACGGCGCAATAATTGGGGAATATGGCAGGTGAGCTGGAACTTCCCATTAGAGCGTTTCTATGTAAGTTTGACCAACTTTAACAGTATAAGGCCGAGCGTTGTCATTCAGTAGAATCATTTTTATATGCCTCTACTCGTATTGTGGCCGTTTTTCGCACAGTGCTCGGTGTAATCGCATCGCACTGACTATATGTAAAGTTAGCTAATCGTTGAAGTAGAGGATTGCAATTTCCTTAGAACTTATTGTTAATTTGGTTCGACATATTTTCTAAAGTTTCCAAATTAGTAAGTCTATGTAATTCATTCGTGCTAAACCAGCAATGGCGCTTGAGAGTCACTTTTAAAAGTTGATTCTGAATCCTTCTTCCTGGTTGCACAATAGCTTGTCCAGGTAGGAGCTGCATATAACATTGCCATTGCTGGTTTAAATTTTTGTTAGTGAATTAACAGTTTATTCTTTAGACAAAGTCTACAATTCCTGATGGTATGAGGATATTATAGATAATAAGTGATACATATATTTAATGGCCTTTTCATTCCATATTCTCAATGTGCTTCTTGAAAGTAAGATTGTTATAATAAATCAAACCTAATTATTTAACTCGATCAGACTAATTATTGGATTATTGGTTATAAGGGAAATTATAAGGAAAAATAATTGATTGGGTTTTTGATGCTTTAGCAAGAAATCTTCCATTTTTGCAAGTATGATGAAAATACACTCTTAAAACTGGATCTCAAGCTCGGCTAAAAAATCATCCGAGTTCACTTGGCAACTTGGAAGCAAACTGAAAGCAGATGAAATTTGTGCGAACTACAGGATTTTACAATCTGTTAGCCGGAAAAATGAAGTACAGATTCGTGGGAAGTGGCTGGAAGTCGGAAAAGTGTGGTTTTAAATAGTGTAAATGCAATATTATTATATTTATTTTAAGGATAAGCGTTAGACGTAACATTAGACTAAAGGTTTTGCTCAATGCCCTACATGCGACCGAGACAAAGACAAACATTTGAAACTCAATATGAATAAGTTTTATTACTTATTAAAACTCATCGAGCCTATAATTGATCTTTTGAAAAAAAAATACCGAATTCTAAGCGAAATTATTCTCTGCGATTGGATTCCACTAAAAAACCGGCTCTTTACTGTGCCGAGCATTCAGCTTATACAACCGAACGGTCGTTAGACTGGTTTGCTGCCTCTCGGCTGGATTTGCAGTCAAATGCGGGCCGCGACTCTCGGCATAAAATGACATCTGTCAAAACAAACAATGCCGAGATTCGGCGAAATGTTCTAAGTATGTATATCAAGACTTTTTTGCAGCCGACTGCGAATAACACGAAAGCTTTTCCTTTTACAGAAATGCTTGTATGCATACACAAAACAAAGATTACTCACATGCCGGTGGAGAATCAGAAAGATCTGAAGTAAAAATATTATATAAGATTGGACCTAAGATACTTCCTTGAGGTACGCCAGCTCCAACAGGCAATCTATCAGCCTTACCTTCCAAATAGTTGACCTGAAGAGTGCGGTGATATAGAAAATCCCATAGTCTCCAGCAGGCTTTTGAGCTATTTGTTCATTCGTAAGAAAAATGCAGTCACCATGTTTGAGGACTAGAATGGTAATTTCTTGTTCCGGGCATTGAGAATCAAACTGCTTAAATCATCTAATGCTCTGTCAATTTCAGCACTATTTTGTAAAAGAATATCATAATTCAAGCGTTCTTCGATCGTGGTACGATATCTATCCCAATATATCTTGTGATAATTGAACAGAAAATTGACAGCATTATTTAAAGTCATTGCTGAATTCCAGTTTTATAACAATTTAAGTTGTTAATTTCATACCTTTCACATATATCAAGTTACAGTTCAACAAAGCGGATATCAATTGCAGCATGGATTGTTGTAGGTACACCCAACACAAACGGGGAACATTTTGTTACTTTTGTGCAACTTTTTATAACTTATTGTGTATTAGACCGCGCATTATACACAAAGAGTAATAACCAAAAAGTAACAGAAATTATGACAGCCACACGCTTGTATGTGTTTCTGCAGGAGAACATACAGCCAAGAATCGCAATGCATGTGTTGGGAAAACCTCACTCGTTGCATTTGTATTGATGGTTCACTTCTGTCCCCTTATTCACACATAATAAGAATCTCACTCGCCAACCTTAAATGTCTAATTAGAAACACCACTGTTTCGTTCCCCAGTGTTTACTTGAAATGAAAATATGCAATACCGTGAGCCCAGAATTGCGAATGTTGTTCGGGATGGCACGAGTTTTGTATCTTCAAACAGGTCCAAATGAGTTTCTATGAAGCACACTCATTGCGTGGTTTAGATAGCTTGCATAAAGGCAAACGTTTGAGTTTTTCTCTAACGCAGTTTACAAATCGCGGTGTGATTCCAAGACGCTTTTGAAGTCTTTGAAATCATCAACGTTTGCATACTGTATGACGGGAAAAAATGCTGCTTGGCAACTCTTGTCATATTATTTCTTTATTCCGTATGCGTACAACAAACTAATACACGCACACCGGATGAATTGGAGATAGAAGAAACGGCTTGAGTTGCGATGACAGTTTGTCTTGCCGTGAGTTAATGTACAGCTCTAAGTAGTGCTGTACATTAACCTGCGGCAGCGGGAGTCGCCCTCGCAGTGCATGTACAACATATGCGACGGTTTTGTTTCTTGATTTGAGATGGAAAGAGAGAATTTTTCGACAGAGAAAAATTTGCATCTGGTTGAAACGTCCATTATTAGATAGTCGTACTCCCGTAACACGAGCTAAATATGTTATTGTTATAGTATGTGTTATTACTTGACTAGGGATGAACTTTATTGCGTTTTTAAGTAACAGATTTGTTACCTAAAGAGTCATTTCACATTATTGCTAATTAAGTATTACGGAAAAACTTTGCGTGTAGTCAATTCTCTCAGGAGTAATATTAGAGCAAGATCGCGTCAAATCGCCTATGGTCGAATATCGACCATTTTTGATTTGAATGAAACTTTGCACACGTATTTGGCTTAGCAAACTGAGCATTTTTCACAGATGGAGAGATTTTTTACACCCATGAGTTACATTCTAAAAGGGCGTATGCCTTTTGGCATAGGTTTTATTCGAAGCATTGTAGCCCAGAAACCGTTTGTTGTATAGAAAAACTGTCTGATAATGAGTTGTAGGGAATTGAAAATGCACCATAAAAAAATATACACTGTACAAAAAAAAATATTTTTGACCAAAAAAAATTAAAATTAAACATTAAATTTCAATTTAAAAAAAAAGAGGTGAATTTTTTTTTTATTTTTTTTTTAAAGAAGCTTGACGTTAATACGCAACTTTAAAAAAAAAAGTCCAGGATGGAGAAATGAAAAATATTTTTGTTTTATGGTAGATTAATTTTTTTATAAAAATTCTAATTTAAACATCTTTCAAAATATTTGTATTCTGATGATTTTAAAAGATGCAGAGAGTCATTTTAAATCAAAAAGCTCTTGGTAGTAAACATTCTAAAGGCATCGATTTTCGAGTTATTTTGAATTTAAGCTCAAAAAATTATTAATATTTCGGAAAATACACGTTTTTCTAAATTTGTCCATGGTTCTCCAGCAAAAACCATACGTTCATTGGAATGCTTGATCAAAAATATACAATTCATTCTCTGACAACAAAACGATTGGATAAATAACTCAAGCGCTAAACCTTAGCCTACCTACACGTTCCCCCTTGCCGAATGTTTGATAAAAAATATGTTTGTCGTGCAACACTACCTACTTGTTTACTAATAATAACTGTTTGTAAAGTACGCAACCAATAACTACTGGGTTACCTATAATATCTGTTTTCGTTTATAAATACGATTGCACTACTCCAGATGTGTTAGTAACAGTTTGCATTTTGTGAAGATGAATAAAGTGAAAATGGAATACACCAAGCCCAAATGCTGTAAACCCTTTCCTGATCATCGGTGCTCATCATGCTTACGCAAATTAAACGAAAACGTTATCGCAAAATTAAAAATATTGAACAGTCAAGCTCATTTTAGGTAATACGTCTTTTTCAATTTGTGATTCGTGTAGTTATTGGAATGATAGTCAAGCCACCATTCATCCCTTCGTTGTTTACTATTCTGAATCTGGAACACCCATGAATCAGAATCTCATGATACTGCAGCGGTTCAGGTGTTCATCGCCAAATTAATGAGTTTTTCGAAAACAACAATAGAGTTGAAAAAAGCGATATTAATGTCTGATGGAGCTGCCTCACAATATAAAAATAGAAAAAACTTTGCAACAAAATAAAACGTCGATGCAGAGTGGCATTTTTTTGCGACTTCCCATGGTAAAGGCCCATGCGATGCAATTGGTGGCATATTAAAACGAATGGCAGGAAATGCAAGTTTAGCTAAAGAGCATGAACATCTTATCACAAGCGCAAATGAATTGTATGCTTGGTCTAATCAGAAAAGTAATAAAAATTCATCAAAAATGTCATTTAGTTGGGTATCATATCAAGAATATGAACAAGGAGTAACAGAATGGAGCAATATTTTCAAAAAATCTATAATAATAGCTGCCACACAAAAGTATTACTCTTTTGTTCCGATTTCAGAAAATAAGATACAAACGAAGATGTTTCCAAACGATGACCAATCATTTACTTATGATGTATATAAAATATAAAGTGAAACTAGTTCTGTAAAGTATCTATGTCATAAAAAATATGTTCTCAAGATAATCAAACTCGAAAATAAATATTTGATTCTTATATATATTTATATCACTTAGAACATTTAACTCTTTTCTTGAGAACCGTTCGCCCAATCGTTTTGTTGTCAAAGAATGAATTGTATATTTTTGATCAAGCATTCCAATGAACGTATGATTTTGCTGGAGAACCATGGACAAATTAAGAAAAACTTGTATTTTCCTAAATAATTATAACTTTTCGAGCTTAAATTAAAAATAACTCGAAAACCAATGCCTTTAGAATGTTTACTATCAAGAGCTTTTTGATTTAAAATGACTCTCTGCATCTTTAAAAATCATCAGAATAGAAAAATGTTTGAATTAGAATTTTTATAAAAAAATTAACCTACCATAAAAAAAATATTTTTCATTTCTCCATCCTGGACTTACTACAATGCTTCGAATAAAACCTATGCCAAAAGGTATACGCCCTTTTAGAATGTAACTCATGGGTGTAAAAAATCTCTCCACCTGTGAAAAATGCTCAGTTTGCTAATCCAAATACGTGTGCAAAGTTTCATTCAAATCAAAAATGGTCGATTAAATTTTCGCGTATTTCCAGGCGATTTGAAATGATTCTGCTCATTACCTAAATCACAACTAGCTGACTTTTCTGCACCAAATACGAAAGGCCAGCAACAAGCCTTTTTAATTTGGAATACAATCTGATAGCGCATGAACAGTGATTCCTGACCCGGATTAAATGTTTTCAATTTGTTTTTTTTTTTTTCTGAGTTCGAAATATTACCTAAATTACCTACCTGCTTGTAAAGGGCTCAACAGTTAACTCTTAATGCCGAATCAAGCTGTTCCTGGCACTTGGCATGGATCCTTATCAAGCAATTCCTGCAATTCAGCGTCTTCGAAGGTTTTTGGCCTTCCTTCACGTTTTTTTAACTCAGTCCTTTCTCAGCCGATTTCGAATGTTTTAGCCGTTTTAGAAAAAAGAAAGATAGAGCTTTCAAAATGTATACAGGTTTGTACTAACTCCGCCAGAATATGTTAAAATATTTTAGCGTAAATCTATTTTTGATACTTTTCAAGCAATAACGGGTGTTCAATAAAAAATGAGAATTTCTTCAATGCTAATCAATGAATTCAGGGCACTGGGCACTGGGGTCCTCCGGTACATACGGTTTCTTTTTTTTCTCGCTTATTTTCCGTCGGTCTAGTTCCGCCACTGTTGTGGCCAATCACCGACGCCCAGGGAGGCGACTTATTAACGGACCGGCGCCAACGGCTTTACTTTCTCATGCGATGGAAGACGTGATCCCAGAGATTTTTCGCCTCAGAAAATCTCCCGGTGTCGGCTAGGATTGAATCTAGACCAATTAGGTTGGTTGTGAGTGGATCACGCCACCTCACAACCATCGACACCTATGTCGGCGGTGGGATTCGAACCCAGGCGTCGAGCGTGGTTGGCGGAACACATACGGTTTCTGTTTTTCCTTGAGATACACAAATGTCTTTATGGCGTAATGCGAAGATGCCTTGTCCGGCCAGAAGACGTACTTCCCATCAGACTTCCTCCAAGAACAGGACCAGAGTCTTCCGAAATTTTCGGTCGGCATAACGCAAACTATTACCGTCCTTGTTGTCGAACAGCTTTTTCAGAGATTCCTTTTGCTTCTTCGTCATAATCTTCGCCGGACGGCCACTACCGGTTTTCCGCTCGACGTTCCGGGATGTCAGGATCCAATAAACCCTGCTCGCGAGTACGTTTCAATCCCGAAAGTGGTCTACTGTAAAATTTTTTTCTTGACTTTCATGCGTTAACGAAGAACTGTACGGCCGATCGAAAAAAAAACGATCAAGACCAAAGTGTTCGCCAAAAATTTATTTAACGTCGGATTTCCTTGAAATTTTCAGGGAATGAATTAATACATACGGATTATGTTTCGGAATAATTATTTCAAACAATTTCCTTTCCATCGCTGAAAGCCCGCAGCTTTCCCCTAAAACCCCTTGTTACATTTTATTCAATGATGGAGCCGTCCTTTTTGGTCACTTTCATCCATTCTTTCTTCAACTCCATCTAGGCCCAAAATCTTTCCACCGTACCATGTTTCAATCCAACGTCGATCGCGCGTAATGGCATGATGCCACACACTTAGATTTTATTGCCGAGAACTCAACAGCTGATAAAATCAGCGAAATGTTCTACAAGTTTTAGCGGAATTTTCAAGAACTTCGGGAAATGAAATTTAATACCTGCTGATTTACGGTAGATCGATGTATTTGCTGAATGTTCGTCGAAATATATTGCTGACATTTGTTAAAAAATTCGCCGAGCCCTATCGGCTGTTGGTAAGTTTACCGAGATAAATTAAGTGTGCAGGTCTGGCCGAAACAATGTCGCTGTGATGTACGGTTTACTCAGTTCACCGCATTGGCCTGCTAGAGCAAGTATCCTTTGCGAATTTTTCTACTGTCTTCTTCCTTATGTCTTTCGGAATATCAAAACGGGATTTGGCAACGTAGAACTCCAGCCCCGGTATCTGCTTTGCGTTTGCCTTGATGTAGGTTTCGTCATCCATAACTACACACATCCTCGGTTTCGGTAGCCACTCTCGATACAGCTTCCTTACGCGGGATTTGGCCACCGTGTTTTATTGATCACGCCGGGTTCGGTGCCTTACGAACCTTGTACACACGAAGCCCCAAGCTCGTTTCATGGTTTACTGAACGAACCAGGCGGAACACTTTGCCTTCAGAGCCACGATGCGAATCGAAAGGTTCGGATTACACTTGAAATAATCCAGCACTTTCCGGGCCTTCACAGGGACAGCTGTTTTTGATTTTCTTCAACTTCCAGCCTGCCACTCGGTCGTCTGAGACTCCTTAAACAAAAAATTCTCTGACGATTTTCTTCTTGCTTCGATGACATCTCAATAGTCACTGAACCGATTATTCTGAAATTTTGCGCAGTTAAATAATGCTGGCATTCTGTACCCTGCAGTCACATCCCCGGTGAAGTTCTGCTATGCGACGTGATTCTCGGTTTATTCTGTTCCTCTTTTATGGTGCGAGTGTTTTTTCTTTGACGTAGGACTACGTCTTTGTTTTCTATACTAGATTACATTTTTTGAAATTGAAAATGAAACTTGAGTCAGATTTCAAACGATTATAGCAAGCAAACTACTTAATGCATCTTAGTCATTTATATGTTGTCGGATAGATGAAATATGTAACAATTGTTTGATATAATGTTTAAAATTGTTGCTTTACTGCTTAATGGTGAAAAGGTGAAAACTCCCAAGGTCAAGCTGTTTCATACATTTCCCTCGATATTGGCTTGCTTCCCGAGCGCGGATGACAATAACATGGACGGAATAAATTCCACGGCCTCCATATTGTGACTCAACAAAGTGTTTTGTTCCATTTGTCTTTCTCTAAGCTGCATGGCCACGCCCTAATGACAAAAATCTACGGTGAACTCGATACAAAAGACTGCGTGTAGAAAATTCAGCTTCAGTCTAGTTTGTCACACAATAGCGAGTGGAGTATAGCTGTTAGAGGTACACGACATTGAGAAACGAGAGCTGCATACGAGTCATCTTCCAGGCACTGCGGAACATGTTACCTTTATTTTGCGTGCGGCAGCAACAGTTACGCTGCAAAATAATTTGCTGGCACAGCTACTGGAGGGCACAGCCGATAGCAAACTTTATTATGCGCGGTCAAGCAAAGTATTCAATGCTACCGATGGTGCGATCATCAGCGTTCTGTAACACGAATTTCATACTAAAGATTATGGAATCGGTCCTTTTCAGAACTATAGATGCTTGAAGATAAGAGTTATGGAAATTTGTGCAACTACTACTATTGTAAAATTTTCATGTAATCATGCATTGTTAGTTTTACAATAACGACCATCAAATATAAACGGTAGTGTTGCCTATGAACAGTTTATCACAGCATATAATATATACATTTAGTTACCATTTCATACAACCCCTCCCTAGGGCTGTATACCTTGTAGTATTTAACTTTGGAGAATACGATAGAGGTGAACGAGATTACATCTGTCCAAATCTAACAAGAAGCTGTCCCTCGATCTGATATTTTATGAAAGTTGGTCAGATTGGATATCTAAAAGGTGACTTATTATAGAATACTGTTACCGTGTTATTTTGAACTGCGCGAGATTTGGACCTATTCGGTGGCATTGCTTATCACGGTTAATCCTGATCGCACTGTAAGGTTTTGTATGCATGGGACTTTGCTAGTTTGTGCATATATCCAGTAGGTGTCAAACCATAATTATTATTATGAGTATTGAGGACACGACAAAATAGCTCGCGAAACAAACGAATCATTTGAAAACGATTCACATTCGAATGTTAAATTATTTCGCATACATAGTATTCCCAGTATCATTTACCAAAAAGTAACTAATGGTCATCCACAAAATATGTACGGGTTCAGGGGGAGAGGGGGAGGGGTAACAGAATTCCTTACGAACGCTTACGAAAAGGGAGAAGGGAATTCAAGAAAATCTTTCTATCCATATGTGAGCAAAATTCCTTCTTCAAAAACCTATTTTTCGGCCCATTCTAAGCATTTGCATTTACATTTACCTGCACGAATAATTTACCGCCAAAAAAACAAATGCAACAGCCGCCTTTAGTTCGATGGCTGCAAATTTTGATAGTTTTCTTCTGGAAAATATCATTGAGGTTTTGGTAAGTTTTACAAATCTCGTTGCTCACTAATTTAGTGCAGCTTCCTGTTAGCTATCGCATACGAAGAATCACCACGGGACATAGATTGAAAACTTCGCTGGTATATTGTTATTTCAGCGGTAATCCAAAATTAATTTGTAGACGGAAGTTGCACATTATATTCCTAAACAATTGAAGAAAGAAAACAGGTCGCCAGCAACTTAACCAAGAATCTTATTCCGAGCCACAAGCACGTTATATGAAATCATCAACACCTATACATAAGCACACTGCAGAGTTGCCAAACCAAAATGATATATTCGCGAGATATATTGGCAGCCCGGATTCGTTACAAGCATTGTGTCAGTAAACAGTCATTACAGGCATAATTGTCGGGTCATACGTCGGGCTCACTGTGTGCATAAGACAACTATGCGTTAATGAAATACAGTGCTGAAACAGTCGTGCAGAAAGTGTGGCGGTTTAACACACACATATGTATGTGAATGACCAATTAGACGTACACTGGAAATAGAATATCATGTTGGCTGGAAATGTGATCTTTAGGCCGGAATTGCCCGCTAAACTCTCACGTGTTTACGTAACTTTTTTTCTACCACAAAAGATCAAAATAATGGTCGCAGTGGTCCAAATCTAACAAAAAAAACAACTTTTTTCGTATTTAAAAGCATTTTGTATGTACCCAAAATCACCATGCTTTTTAAAAAAAGTGTAGCGCTCAAAACAATAAGCAACATTCAAGTAGCTTCATTGTTCCCAATCGATAAATCAAGAAAATGCTTATGACGGCCGCCTAACAGGCCACCTTATATAAATGCAGGCGAGCGGACTGCGAGCTGATCAGAAAAGTAGTTTTTTCGAAAGCACGAGCGGAATTCCTTCGAGCTGATCAAAAGAGTTAGTTTATCAGAGGAACTAGTTGATTTTGGTTTAAAATTAGTTTATTTGACACGGCACGATACATTTTCTGTTTCACTGAGCCAAGTAATATTCGTATTAATTCTACGTTAGCAGGGAAAAGAGGGAGGCCTTTTTTTATTCCCGCGGCCGACTACAAGCTAGTGGGGATTTAAGGTGAGAGGAGGGGAGATACAATTTTGACTTAAAACTATTTTGGAACTTTGTTTTTCAACTGGTAGAGCAATTGTATTATTGTTTGTTGTGGGTTCAAAATATTCGTGTAAACATAGATGCGGGCTCTTCGTTTCCGTGTCTTCAGCATAGCATATTTGTATCCTTAATCTGACAAATAGACAAAGAAAATTTTAAATTTTAATGTCAGCGTTTTTCAGAAAGCAGTATAGCTGTGTCATGTACTGGAGATCACCGCTTCCCAGAATGTCTCTAACGGGTACGTTCGGTTGTTTTCCTCGGGCCCGAAGGGAATCTATAAGCTCGGACCTAACACCACAGTATTCGGTACACAACCAAACAACATGCTCGATGTCATGGTAGCCATCGCCACAAACGCAGTGATTACTGTCTACAAGCCCTATACGAAAGAGATGCGTGTTTAACGTGTAGTGATTGGACATAAGTCTGGACATCACGCGAATGAAGTCCAGACCTACATCCAACCCCGTGAACCATGCTTTCGTCGATACCTTAGGAAAAATGGAATGTAGCCACCGTCCCAGTTCATCTGAGTTCCATGATGATTGCCAACTGTTGAGTGTTCTCTGACGCAAAATGCTATAAAATTCATCATAAGCAATTGGTCTTTCATAAATATCGCCATCAATAGCACCCACCTTAGCTAAAGAGTCAGCCTTTTCATTACCCGGAATCGAGCAATGAGAAGGGACCCACGCTAAGGTAACCCGGTAATTTTTATCTGTTAAAGCACTTAAAAACCGCCGTATTTTCCCCAGGAAATTTGGGGTGTGCTCCACAGGCTTCATCGATCGCAGAGCCTCAATGGCACTGAGACTATCTGTGAAGATGAAGTAGTGGTCTATGGGTAGGGTTTCGATGATTCCAAGAGAGTACTAAATAGCAGCAAGTTCTGCGACGTACACGGAAGCAGGAGCATCGTGTTTGTAGGAGGCGGTAAAATTTTCGTGGAAAACACCGAAGCCAGTGGACTCATCTAGATTAGATCCGTCAGTGTAAAACCTTTTATCATAATTAACATGTTTAAACTTATTGGAAAAAATCTTAGGGATCTCTAGGGGTCGCAATTGATCCGGGATACCAGAAATGTCTTGTTTCGTGGTGGTGTCGAAGAATATAGCATTATTAGAAGTATCTAAAAGTGCGACATTGGAGGAATCGTATGAAGAGGGATCAATATCTTGAGCCATATAGTCAAAATATAAAGTCGTAAATCTGGATTGAGATTGAAGGTCGACCAACCTCTCGAAATTTTCAATTACTAATGGGTTCATAACTGTGCATCGAATTAGCAACTGGTAAGAGAGATTCCAAAAACGATGTTTCAACGGAAGAATACCCGCTAACACTTCAAGACTCATCGTATGGGTCGACTGCATGCAACCCAAGGCAATACGCAAACAACGATATTGTATTCTCTCTAATTTTATAATGTGCGTGTTCGCGGCGCGGCGAAAGCAGAAACAGCCGTACTCAAGAACTGACAGTATTGTTGTTTAGTATAACCTTAGAAGGTCTCCTGGGTGGGCTCCCCACCAGGTTCCGGTAATCGTACGAAGAAAATTAATCCTCTGTTGGCATTTTCGTGTCAGATACCTAATATGACCAGCCCAGGTGCATTTAGAGTCGAACCAGACCCCGAGATATTTAGCGACTAAAACCTGAGTAATCGTTTTACCCGTTAGTAGAAGCTGCAGCTGAGCTGGGTTATGCTTCCTACAAAAAACGACCAGCTCAGTTTTCTCCGGAGAGAATTCGATACCCAGCTTGAGAGCCCATTCAGACAAATTGTCTAAGGTATCTTGCAATGGTCCTTGCAGATCGCTAGCCTCGCTACCAGTAATGGATACAACGCTATCGTCTGCAAGTTGCCTTAGCGTGCATGAATTTGCAAGACATTCATCGATGTCATTGACGTAAAAATTATATAAGAGAGGACTTAAACATGAGCCCTGGGGAAGGCCCATGTAACTAATTCGGGAAGTTGTCGAATCGCCATGTGAGAAATACATATGCTTTTCTGACAACAAATTGAGCAAAAAGTTATTCAAATTTGGTGAAAGTCCCTGCGAATGAAGTTTCGCGCTTAAAACTTCTACAGAGACAGAGTCAAAAGCCCCCTTAAAATCCAAGAACGCAGAAGCCATTTGCTTTTTTCGAGCAAATGCGAGTTGAATTTCAGTAGAAAGCAACGCTAGGCAATCGTTCGTCCCTTTGCCCCGGCGAAAGCCAAATTGAGTATCTGAAAGTAAACCGTTTGTTTCGACCCATTTGTCTAACCGTAAGAGGATCATTTTCTCCATTAATTTCCGGAGGCAAGAGAGCATCGCAATCGGCCTATATGAATTGTGATCAGAGGCAGGTTCCCAGTCATGCGGAACAATATTTAGCTCAAGAAACTTGTTGAACAAATTCAACAAGCGTCTTTTTGCAGAGTCGGGTAGATTCTTCAACAGGTTGAATTTTATTCTATCTAACCCTGGAGCCTTATTGTTGCACGACAGGAGAGCCATTGAAAATTCCAACATCGAAAATGGAGGCTCTTCCGTAGTTACTAAAAACGCGTCGCGAAAGGTTTTCTGTTCCGGTACAGAGTCCGGACAGACCTTTTTGGCAAAATCGAGTATCCAGCGATCTGAATACTCCTTACTCTCATTCGAAACGTCACGGTTCCGCATGCGCCTGGCGGTATCCCAAAGAGTGCTCATCGCTGTTTCCCTCGACAACGCGTTTACGAACCGCCGCCAGTACCCGCGTTTTTTCGCCTTTACTAAGCTCTTCATCTGCCTGCCCAGTGCCTCGTACTTTCGAAGTAGGTTGACAGTGCCGTACTCCCGGTAGTCCTTATACGCCGCGGACCTTCGCGCGTACAGCTCAGAGCACTCTTTGTTCCACCATTTGTTGGGAGGGCGCTGTCTAATCGTTACCCCGGGTATCGGTTTCGTCTGAGCTTGAGTCGCGGCGTCGATTATCAAGCCAGCTAAAAACGCGTATTCTTCCTCCGGAGGAAGTTCCTCGTGAGTCTCGATAGATTCCGCTATAATAGACTCATAACGCTTCCAATCAATATTACGTGTATGGTCGTAGGAAATATTGATTGGGTTCGGGGGAGTTGAACCATTAGCATTTGATATAACGATTGGAAGATGATCACTACCGTGGGGATCTTTGATTGCTTTCCACTGGCAATCTAACGCTAGTGATTTCGAGCAGAGGGATAGGTCCAGCACGCTTTCACGTGCTGGAGGATTAGGTACACGTGTCGCTTCCCCAGTATTCAATAGTGTCATATTGAAGTCGTCGATAAAGTTACAAATTAAAGAAGATCGGTTGTCGTCGTACAGCGACCCCCATAGCGAACAGTGAGAGTTAAAATCTCCCAAGATCAAAAAAGGTGCGGGAAGCAATTCTGCTATATCAAGGAGTTGCTTCTGTTCAATCCGCGCGGATAGGGGAATATATAACGAAACAAGGCAAAGGTCTTTTCCATTCATATTCGTTTGAATGGCAACAACTTCAATATTCGAGATCGAGGGGAGGTCGATTCTGAAAAAAGAATAGCACTTTTTGATCCCTAAAAGTACCCCTCGACCGTGTGAGTCTCGATCTCGACGAATGATGTTAGAATCGTGGAAAATAAGTTGGTCATTTGAATTGAGAAAAGTTTCACAGAGCGCGAACGCATCACAATTGTATGTGTTTATCAAATGTGAAAATAAATCAAATTTGGAGATGATACTTCTGCAGTTCCACTGTAACACAGTGACAAAATTCCTAACCTCTTTCGACGTATTAGTCATCGAAAGATACGATAGCTGAAATGAGGGGCCAAGTTGCTGTGAGTTGCTTCAAAAAGGATTTCACTGTAGGGAGAAGGGCAAGAAGAATGTTTTGAAGGGGATCTGGTATGTTGAATGTTTTAAATATCCAGTCCACAATATCAGAGAATTTTATGAACCCTGTTTCTTTTATGTCTTCTGATCGAGAAATGGATGCACGAGGGTTTTTTTGTGCCCCAGGAAGCGGTGGGTACTCCTGGTTTGATTTGAAATTAAAACCGGGGGGTACTTGCTTCGGTTTTTCTTCACCGCTTCCTTTTTGTGTTGTCTTATTGGTCATTCCGCTAGGGGTTATCTTACGACCTTTGCGAGAAAGATTAGGAGAGTTGAGCATTCTCCTCTTCCTAGATCCCTCTGGCAAGGCATAGGAACACCCTTCGACGGGATCGTCAGATGTACCCTCATCAGTTGGCAAGAAGGAAAAGATGTTTGTTTTGGCAATGCATGACCCGCGGTACGAACAGGCGTACAGGTAGACGAACCCTGTCCAAGCGGACGTAGTTCGGCAGCGCGGTTCCGGCGAATGTTACTCGGAAGGAATCCGAAGGGAGGAATTTCTTCTTCCCTTCTTCGGTGGATACTGAATGCAATTGCTTGCAATCCAGTATCTTTACACTTTGCATCAATGGGTTTTTAAAACAGCCAACTCCATGACGCAAAATGTCATCGACAGTAAGATTCCCCTCGGTAACCACACCGTCGATTTCTACATCCTTGGCAGGGATGTACACGCGATACTCTCTCGTGAAGAGCACGTAGCCAGCAATTTCGTTTGCTTGCTTCAAGCTACTCACGACAACTCGCAGTTTGTTCGGCCTCACCTTCGTAATCTCGGTTACGGCCGAAAAATGTTTTGCCAGGTCTTTGCCAATTTGAATAATATTCAATGGCTTCTTTATGGGCCAGAAAAAACAACGTAGGGACCGCCAGCGGCATCTGGGTAAGCTTTTACCCGTACTTCCGGTACTCTTGGTACAGGACTTGACAAAGGGGAGGGCACAGGGGAAGGCAGGGGTGACCTGATGGGAGAAATTTCAATTTATTCCCCGTTTGTTTCCACATCCAGGAAAAGTTGCACCTGCATGTCGTCCATTTTGCGGGAGCGTTACGCTCTACCGCACACAAACGATAAATATTCGAATATGGGGGGGGGGATCAAGTAGTTGATATTAAATTTAAAAAACAATTTTTCAATCTACAATGGATCAAATAAAAAAAGACAGTAATACTAATACTAATAACAATAGTAATAATAATAATAATAATAATAATTATAGTATAAATAATAATAATAACAATAATAATAATATCAATAATAATATTAATAATAATATTATAACATAGTAATAATATTGATAATAATAGTAAAAATTCTGAAGGGTAATACTTCACCGAACGTCTAAGTCACGACCTCACGGCTGCTAGTAGGATCAATCTGGAAGAGTGTCTCCGCAGAACAAACAATGACGATCCAGCTTCGTGTTGTGACACAGTGGCCGTATCTTACACGCGACCTTGTAAATGCCACTTGTAGTTAACTTCCACTCGCTCGATCGTATGGTGGTCCGTGCTGCTAGCGGGGTAACAGCGGTGCGGGAGAATTATTATTGCTGATATATCAGCTGCGTATCGAATCACTGGCGGGGTAACCTGCCCCTACCAGTGTGCAGATGTTTCTGCCGATATACAACAGGCTATTGTTATCGCGCAGCACAAGAACTAATCGACAAAAAAAAACACTTGTACGATAACTCGTGTAGTGTTATTTTGCGAACTCAAACGGAGATAAACAATTTGCGTCTAATCGAGACGAAAGCAAAACAACGAATGAGAGGAACTAGTTCGCGATGAAAAGATTTCGTTTGAGTTAATATGATTTTTAGTGGTAAAATATAAGAGCAACATTCCTCACTTCTTTTTTAATATTTGCACTTATGATCTGTTGACATGTTGTTCGTTACTTATTGTAATCACCAAGTGACCTAAAAAAATAACCAAAAGGGATCTGAGCATTTTCTGTTCCAGGTAGCAAAAATCTAAGTTAGTTGCTGTCAAAAATATTAGGTGCTCAATTAAGTTCTCTCTGTTTGTAAACATATGGCGCCAGCAGTAAGTAGCAATACTCAGAGGGAGAGATATGCGAAGAGAATATTGTGAGCCAAACGAACATGTCAAAATCCGAGCCAAACGAACAAGAAAGGCAACACATTGAAAGGTATTGCAATCCGATACAATGAAGGATATTTAATTTTCATGCTCCAAAATTGCTTTAGCACAGTGATATTTAACTGGTGGCTCACAAACCTTTTGTATGTTAAACAAAATAATAATAATAATAATAATAATAATAATAATAAGTATATAAAATTAAACATAAACATAAAATTTAACACTTTCGAGTCAGATGAAAAAGTTAGTCAAGATTGCGCTTTGAGAAGAGATCTGGCACATCTGACATGTGAAACCTAGTTGCCAAATTGACGGTTTTTTTATCGCTTATCTCTCTCTCTCTCTCTCTCTCTCTCTCTCTCTCTCTGATACATACAGCTGATAAATTCAGTGATAAAAAATAATAGGTGTGGGCATCGCTTATAAAGCCATCCTCATTTTAACCTATCATTTACCGGTAAATGGTCACGGTAAACACTTCCATTTTTCTCATTTCATTCAAAGAAAACGGCGAAGAAAAATAGTGGAATGCAATTCTAAGTAAAACTACGTGCCTTGGATGGTTCTGTCGCTTTAAAGACGGTAATTTCGATGTTCATGGCTGTCACCGCGTGAAAGAAGGCCAACGACCTTCCAAGACGCTGAATTGGAGGAGCTGCTTGCTTCGATATTAGGAGTTACCCGTCAACCCATTTCCAAGCGATGCTGTTTTTTTTTAAATAAAGTTGCATTGATATATAAAAAAAAAACAAGAGAACTTAGTTACCCACATATTACATCTAACTCCAGACCATAATTCACTGATCTATGAGAAACTTTGTCCTCCATGCTGGGAACAACTTGTCGATGCTCTTATTATTACTCAACTAAATCAATCAATCGTTTCTCTTTACAGATTGGCCGATGGAAACCTACATGCCACAGCTAGTGAGTCGCTGCGCGACTCCTTACCCGGTGTACTGACAAGCTCGAAGCACAACCAGCAAAACGGGAAACCTAGCACTAAGAAAACCAAAAGAGTACAATTTCAGGACAGTGTAAATATCATCAACGACAACAGTACGGCAAACACACTGCGTCCTTCCGGAGCCGGAGCTATTTTTGACTTCCACGAGGACGAAGACGACAATGAGGATACGGCAGGAATGGAATTTCGTCGGCGGCGACAACGACCACAGCCAACGTTACGTTCCCCTCAGCCTCCTGGAGAGGACGAACGCCGAGACGAGGAAGCGGCAGCAGATGGCGGCGATGAAGATGAGGAACAGTACATCGTACAAAATATTATCAAGAAACTGCCCGGGAGAGCAGGCAAAGCAAACGAGGTGCAGCAGGACTCCATCAGCAGTACGATGGGGTCTGTTTCCGAGGACTCACTGCATACTGAAACAGAGGTGCTCGACTACCGTATTGCCGAGAAGATAAAAACAGAGCTAGAGGAGAAGCAAAAACTGGAGAGAAAATCTTTCACCGAAGAGTTACCATCTACATCCAACTACTCGGAACATTCTGATCGTCCCTCTGATGATGAGGCGTACGATAGCAAGTTGGATATCAAAAAGATAGACATTCGAAAGATTCCTTTCGATCCCAAGTTGGGAACCAGCAGAAAATTGAAACGGGAAACTGGAACGGTAGATCTTCGTATAGAATACGAAGAGCAGGAATACGGTCGTCTGACACCAGATGAGCGAAAACCGTTGTTACCACCGCCTAAAAAGCCTAGAAAGGCAGCTACAACGAAATATAAGGCCTGCACAGGGTGTGGTTTGAAGCATGGAATTGATCCGTGTCCTTTAAATAACCCCTTGGCAACTATCAATAACAAAATCGAGCTTAAAGAATGGTTAGAGCAAAACGAGGATTTAATCAAGAAGCACAAGATCGTGCTGAAACCGGAGAATCCAGAAGAGATGGACGACGAGAACGACGACAACTATGATGACGATGATGATGAAGACGAAGGAGACGATAATGAGGAAAGCCAGTTCGAAGAGAAGCTAGACATCTTGCCTTCGTTTTCCGAAACATCTCTTCCACCGGAGTTTGAGTTGCGGTTAGCACCGATAGCGACAACAATCAGCACTGGTCCAGCTGGCAGTGCTGTCAGCAACAATCATCCCCTACCCCTAGATCTAAATGAATCCTCACCCTCAGCTGCAATTTCTCACGCAGACCTGCAACAAACACTGCTTCCGTCTCCTGCCGGTACGTTCACGAATACAGTAAATCATGGACTTAGTATCTACACGAAGGTCTTCATTCCAAAGTATACCCAACTGGGGCCGGTAATCGGCCAGATTGCTAAAGAAACCGAGATCCAGGATGATTGCAATATGCGCTACATCTACGAAACGTTCAACGGAACCAGATCCACGTATGTTAACATGGAAAACAAGAACCAAGCGAACTGGCTGAGATATCTGCGACCGGCTCGGCACCGCGATCAGAAAAATTGCGTGCTGAAAGTTCGCGATATGCAGATAGTGTTCGTAACCTGTACGGATTTGGATGTGGGCAGCGAGCTGCTCTACTGGAGCGACGATTCCAATTCGGCGTGGGGAAAGAAGAAGATGGAGAAAACTAGTAAGTGTACCTCATAAAGAATGTTTAATGATTTTTCATTTAAATATTGTTTTATTTCACAGATTGTGGTGGTTGCAATCTACGTTTCGATCATCCCCTGTACTACCGAACACACTGCTCGGTTTTCCACGATCCAGCTTTTAGTCTGACAATACGGAAGTATCACTGCAAGGTGTGTGGAGTGGCTGTACTAGGCAAGGAAAACATTATGAAGCACGCAGAGAAAGAGCACGATGGCAAAGGAGCTTATCAGTGTCAGTTTTGTCAGAAGGTATCGTGAAGTTTCTACTGTTGATAGATTCGTAACTAATACGATTTTCTGTCTATTTTCCCACAGTTCTTCTTACGCCTTAACTACCTGGAGATGCATCGAACATACGGGTGTAGTATGAACCCTCAGCGGGCACGACCTCTTTGTGATTTTTGCGGGCGCAAGTTCTGTCAGCCACAGAAGCTCAAGGTTCACATTAAGCGAATGCACAGCGATATGGCGGAAGTGTTGCGTGATTTCCAGTGCAAACTGTGCTCGAAGCTGCTAGGTTCGCGGGCCGCACTGCAGCGTCACTCGAAGGAAGTACACAGCCGAAACTCAGCGGTAGTGAGTTGCCCTCGCTGTCAGAAGCTGTTCCAAAACAGAAGCAACTTGAAGATTCACATGCTCACTCACTCCGGAGTGCGACCGTTCAAGTGAGTATCGAATTTGCTGTCAACACTGCTGGAATGGTGTGTAATCAATTTGTGCCTTGTCTAGGTGTGCTGAAAACGAATGCACGGCGGCTTTCACAACGAAGCAGTGTCTGCAGTTCCACTACAAAAAGGTCCACGGATATACTCAGGAACAGATGCCGAAAATAGAGCGCAGTGTTGCGTACACCTTCGACGCGTATTCTGGTGGTATGAATGATGGATTGGTTGGTAAGTAGCCTCTCCACTGCCATTCGTACAAGAATTCGTAAACGACGTTGACGTAGATCTCATTTTAGATGGAATCCAACGTCGGCAGCGTCGGAAGCTGGAGGCAGGCGAGGAAGGTCAAACGTTAGGACCGGGAGAAAAGAGGAAACGCCCACCGAAAGAGCTGCCTGGTAACATTCTCAAGACCAAGAATATCTTGGAATCATTCAACGAGATTTGCAAAAACGACAGCAATTTGTCGCTGCTGTCGACAAAAATATCATCGATTCTTAACGGAAATCTCAAGGATTTCACCAAAGTGCCCAGTGGTGTACCTGGTCTGGATGCAGATGGTGTGCGCAAGGAAGAACTGGACGACGATCTGGATTCGAACGATTGTGCCGAACGAGACGAACGTCTGGAGGCAATTCAGCGGCATCTGAACCAACCGATGCAAGATGACAAAAACGATGACTTCAGCCAGTTGCAGTCCCGTTTGGCTAACATATCAGGTCAACCTGAGCAGAACCCGTTGCACTACAAACTTCCCAGCGGCGACGATGGAAAACCACTAGCCGACAGTGATGGCTTTGGAGATCTGAACTCGCTGGCTGCCAGTCAAAAGTACAAAGACTTTATCAATGGGGGCAACCCGGGACTGGTGATCAGCAAGGGAAGCAAAAAGTGGATTAGTGATGATGATCACCTGCCAGATGACAACAATTCCGATAATATGCTAACGTCAGCCGCTAACAGAGATTTTCTCACGAAGTTGATCATGAATGGTCATGGTGCTTCTGCATCGCATCCTGCCGATGATGACGAGGATGATGATGACAACTCGACGATTTTGGACGTGGTAGACTCCAACAACCAGAATCAGCAAAATTCCAACACACAACCTCATCAGCAGTCACATCAACAGCAGCAGCAACAGCAGCAACAACAACAGCAACAGCAGTATACGTCTAGCTTCGCCGGGCTTAATAGCTCACTGCCTGACTTGCCGGCCTTCCAGAGTCACAGTTTTTCAACACACTTCAACCACCAGTCGTTGCTGGGCAGTTTTTACAACAGCAACAGTGGAGTCGCTGGTCGAAGTGCCGGAATTAACACTATTCCAACGTCTGCCAGTATGCTGGTGGAAGCCGCCCTGAACTCCGTGAGCAATATAATTAACGAAGCGGAAATGAACAGCAGCAACAACGATAACCAAGATCTTCACATGGGTGACATCGATGGTACCAATGGAACTGGTGCTGAGAACAACTTACCAACCGATACGTTTACGACTAACGAGGTTAATAGTGCTGTCGATGATATGAAAATGATGAAACCTCACAACTTCCCGCTTCAGATGAACTCCATGTCGCAATTCACCAATCCATCGCCGGATGATGCCAGCATGATACAGGAGCGTAACGAAATGGAAGTAGTTCGGCCCAAGTCACGGGACAAACTAACCAGCTATGGCGAAGGAGAAATACTGGGCTATGATAGTCAACAGCAGCAATCGACGCCACACAAGCACAATCCAAGCGTCGAGTCAGTTCGTAGCGCCCTGTCGCCTGAACAGAACGACTACAACTACTCGAACTCCAATGGTGCCGCCCAACGTCAGCAACAACAAATTGTTACCAATTCCCCGGCACGGTCAAACTCTAGACCAATGTACGCCGAACACGATCTCATATCGCCAGCATCAACACCCTCGCTACCACGGTATGACTTCGGAACAGACAACAATGCGTACGCTCGCAGACAGGAGAAAACCATCAGTTCACTGGCGTTGGAAAACTTTGAGGCCAATCTGAAAGCCAACAGCCATCACATGCAGCATCTGTCTAGTGACGAAGACAGTAGTATCGTGATTGCCGAGAATCTTTCTGTTAACGCAAGCAATACCGAAGGTAAAATGAAGTTGAGTAGTCATAATTCGGCCACCGATTTCTTGGCGTCGAATGCTGCAGGTGCTGGAAATAAGTATGATAATGGCCGTAACAGCTTAGGATCGGACTTATCGACAGACTTGCGTCTGAAGTACAACTCCGAACCTAGTGTAGAGCTTCCCGACTTCCGATCGGGCAGTAACATGAATGAGACTTCCGATTTCCAAGGTCTGGATATGAGCTCCCGTGCTGGTCTGCCGTCCAGCTATTCGCACAGCAACTTCCAAGTTCCATCGGCTGGAACTAATTTGAACTTTAATCGTTACCACCATCATATCTACGATATACTGAATGAACGTGAACAGCAGCATCAGCAGCAGCAACAACAACAACATCAGCAGCAGCAACAAGAGTTCCATCTCCAACAGCAGCAGCATCAACAACAGCAACAGATGCAGCACATGATCCAGGATCACATCGGACCTGAAAGTGAATCCGATCAGCCTGCGTCGGTTGACCTTAGTCGCACCTCCAATTATCTTGTGCCATCTCCGCCATCCCCGGCAATTCCATACTCTCATCCACATCCGGATATGATCCGTATGGTTTCCTTGGATTTGAGTTCTAACAGTGGTGGCAACATGATCGTGGGCAACACACCCCATCACGTTCGCCATCCATCATTTTTATCCTCACAGATCCAGCACTCGAATCGGGACTCGTTACCAGATCACCACCGGCTACTGGCTAGTGAGCAGCTTGCTGCCACCAACCATCGCCTTCTGGTGGATCCTACTGCTCATCTGATCTTCGAGCAGAACAACCGATTGTTGGCGGAGACCCCAGGTCCCTCGCCCGCCCCACCACGACACGTGGTTTCTCCACAAAGAGGTTTCGGAGCCTACCATCATCATCACCATCACCATCAGGTAGGAACTGCTTCCAGCTATCATCATCATTCGGTCAAGCAGAATCTTACCACACCACCGTTGAATCAGCACGCTTCCGCTGCTACCGCGAATTATCATCCTTTTCCGACTTACTACTAAGGAAGTTAATCAGCATAATCCTTCTGTAGGTCAGGAAATAAAACAAAAGACACTCAAAGAAAAAAAAACACTTGAAAATTGTTTATTTGTTTATAACATATGCTTAGGTTCTTTGTAGAAGTACTTAAAGTACACATACGAATCACACAAACTGCGTAAAAAAATTAGACTACTATTAGTTGAAGGCTGTAAAGAGTTACCGAAACCGAATCAGTGGCACAAACACACACACAAAAACACGCCGATAACTAACGCTGATCTAGCTCAACAAGTATTATATTGAGAACAAACACACAGAAAACAACACCCACCAGAAAAGCTAACGCCCTAGGACAAGAGATATACACAAAGTAGAGATAAAAGAAAATCAGTAACGCGTAAATGCGTTTTCAATACATGAAACGAACAATCTGTTAAGTGTCGCTATATTTCTAATATCTTGCAGCATCTCATTGGATCTGGATTCATTCGAAGAGTATTTTTATGTATAATAACTACTGTTTGCAATAGTTTTTCATGCAGTCATACTTGGTAGGTGTAACAATACATTTTGAGCTCTATTTTGAATATTTGTTGTACATATATTGTTACCAATCCAAACAATCAAAACAAAAAAAAAAACTGAAAACGAAAGCATCGCATAGGTGTCGCGCTGTCGAAGGACATCACAAATGTTGTAGCTTCTGGAAACCTTTATTTTCCAAGCATTTAGCACGAATTCAGCATCCATTGCATGACGAAACAATACTTATCGTAGTTTGTCATATTTATTCTAACGAAATGGAAGATGTAGAGGAAAAAAACAAAAAAAAAACTAGAGTTATACCAACCCAGCAGAAGACAAAACCTACCAAAACAATTTAAGAATATTGTGCCAAAAATTGAAGACACAAAAGAAGAAATACATACCACGAAACGACATCTTTTTTGCTCTTGTCTACCGAATCAGCAGTCTTGTCATTTAACCCGTTTTACTATAGTAGGTGTAGAATCGATATTTACAAAAACCCAAATCTGTATTTGTGTAATAATGGACAGCAAACCTTAAGATACAACAGAGAAGAAAAATAAAGAATAGTGTTCTATGTAACAGTGGCACAAAAAAACCATCGCAGCATGTGATTGTGATGAATTGCGAACCGGGCGGAGGAACGGATACAGCAAACGGAACAAACTCCCACAGTCACACAATATTTCATAATTTACACGCACACACAAGAACGCGCGTGCGCGCGGACACATGCTAAACCCATTTTTGACCAATGCGCAAAGACAGCATCAGCAGCATCGCGCAAGAACAATAAAACCGTACTGTTCAAAAATATGAAGCTACATCTGTATACCGACAGGCTAATCGTGAAATGGGACAAATACGAGAAAAAATATTCCATTACAACAAAACTTTGCAAGTACACAATATAATAGAATACAATCTTTACCTTGATGATGGTGAAAAAAAAACAAAGCAAAACTAAATCAGGCATGTGTATTATACGAGAAATTAATAAAGAAACTACAGATAACTGATTTCGGTGGTTTGCAGTCAATGAAAGAAATTGGGATGATGTTGTAAATTACGCGCACTGTCCTGAAGCATCTTGTGGAACCATCACGAGTAACACAATTCAGTTTAACCTACAAAAATCACAATTTACAACAACTTTTTGTGTCAGATTCAATCGTACACTGTCTTGTGGTCTACGAACAGATGATGGTTTGCTGGAAAACATGCGCCCCTTGTATTGCGTGCCTCACTTCGTTCTACCTTGAGAGAAAACCAACACTGTCTATGCCAAAACTGGCTGAAGAATTCCTCATTAACACATTTTCGTTTTTTCTTCATTCCACGTGTTATTAAACTAAATCGGATTAACACGTTCCACTCGATTCATCTCATTTTTGTTTTTTGTTTAATATCCGAAATGCCTAAAAGTTTTGTGTCCAGCATCGCGGGTGCGCATAAATCTCGGATTAACGTTTGCATTAAAAAAATGGACAAAAATTACCAATCTTCCATGGGTTTATCTTCACGCGCACGACGCGCACAAACGAAACTACGAAACTAAACTTGATCACTGATATTGTTACAGACGAATCTCCCAAGTGCTGTGATCACGCTGCTAGAGAGCATTGCGTGTATTCAGCTCCTTGAAGTGTGGTCGATTCCCTTATTGGAGAGAGCCGTATTAATTGATCCAAAGGACGTGTTATCGAAGGCCCCTTCAATATCAAGAAGAGTCTCCTGATAACTCAGGGACTTTTCAATCAACGTCACTAAGCTGTGAAGAGCAGTTTCTGTTGACTTGCCGCTTTGATAGGCATGTTGGTTCCTTTTCAGCGGGGAGTCTTTAAGAAACTCATCACGGATATATTTACCCATTATTTTCTCCATCAACTTGAGGAGTGATGAAGTCAGACTTAGGGGCCATCCACATACCACGTGGACAGCTTTGGGACAGGCTGGCTAATGTCCACGGTCCATACAATTTTCTTTAGAATTTATATGGGCAGTTGTCCACGGAGGGGGAGGGGGGGTCAAAATCGTTAAAAATCTGTCCACGTGGTATGTGGATGGCCCCTTATGGGTCTGAAAGTCTTAGGTAGGGTTTTATCCTTTCTTTTAACTTTGGGGATAAACACTACCTTCACCTTCAGCCAGTCATCCGGAATATAACCCAGGATAAAGCTGGCTCTGAAGAGGTTTATGAGTTCGGGCATGATAGCTGCGGCTGATTTTTGTAGAAAGATGGGTAGTATGCCGTCTGGACCTGGAGACTTCATAGGGTCGAGTGAGCTTAGAGCCCAACCTATTGAAGCCTCCGTGAACAGTCGGCGGGCCAGCAGGATGAACTCCCGAGACGCCATATGTCTCGAGTTTTCCCATCACTATTCTGTTTTTCAGTCTCTGTCGATCCGGGAAAGTGGGTGTTCATGAGAACCTTCAACGTTTCCTTGGTAGTGACAGTGAGGCATCCATCCTCTTTCCTTACTTGTCCTAAACCGTTAGTATGGTCTTTGGACATCGCCTTTTGGAGCCGCGTAGCTTCCGGCAGAGTTTGGATTCTTTCACAGAAACTAACTCTGGATTTCCGTTTAGCCTTGCGTAGCTCGGCGTTGTACCTAGTGAGGGACGCTCTGTAGTCATCCCAGTTAGATGTGACTTTTGCCCTGTTGAACAACCGCCTAGTTTCCCGACGAAGGTTACTGAGTTGATCATTCCACCAGGGTACGTCACGGCATACTGACAACACAGCGGACAGTTTGCATTAAAAGCAAAGCAAATTGCAAATTGTTACTTGGGATGGTTCACACCGCCGATATTCTGATAGCACGCGTTAACCTCCTGGTGGCGACTAGAATGTGGAGAGCTTGTGGGTCGTAGTTCCAAGCGAAGTGAAAAAGCGCAACTTTTCGCTAGCGAAATCTGTCATGAAAACTCGGTTGTGGAGCACACAGATATTTCACTAGCTTGCAGTTTACAGTTTAACCGCAGACAGACGTCCAAGCTGAGTTCCAAACTTGTATAAAGTTTTTCTGCAGTAGCAATTCGTAAACAGATAGCGCTACCAGTAACGACAGCCATGTATACCAGGCGGCGCTAGTGTACAAATGTTTTAAAACGCAATTCTTTTTGAAAATTTACACGGAATTTTCGATCAATGTTGTTCTTGCTTGAACGTCTGTCTGTGGTTTAACCGAATCGAAATTCACAAGTTTACACTTCGAGCGAAGTTAAAATTTGCCGGAACTGACAGAATATAAACGCGCTGGAAGTTCAAGTTCTCGCTAGCTGCTTCTTTTTACACTATAAGGTGGGCATACGTCAAAAAAAGTAAGCCCAAGTGAAAGAGATGCGATTCACAACCTTTGAACGCACGTGAAAAAATCAACTTTAAACTGGGCTTAATACTGATTTTTTCACAAATTTCAGATAAAAGTGTCCTGACTACTTGTCGCATATAGCGAATTTCTTCATTCCACCAGCTCACCTCGTTTTGACCTGGAAGCAACTTAGCTGCTGTCAAAACACTTCTTTATTCGTTCGATTTTGACCCAGTCCTGGCGTGCTGCCCGATTACGCCATTTCGTCGATCTATGCTATATTTTTGTTTCATTGAAAACATCGCACCTTCTGTACTTCACATTGTTATATGGGTTTTATGCTGCCGGCATGGTATTTCTTATTGGAAATCAAAGGTCAGCTGGTGCTGTATAATTTCATCATCCCTTTGATAAGTTATCATCAGTCTGAATTTTGGTAAGCTAGTGGATTCCAAATGAATATAACGTTTTTGCATTTCATACACGTACACTTAAGACCTAATGTAACCAGTGATACACCGGCCTCTGAATCCCAGTAAAATAGTGCCTATTCATCTTCGTTTTGTGCCTGTGATAAAAGCGGAGATAACAGACGTCACTTTCCTGCCCTCGTTAAACAGTGGTATCTTCCTCGAAAGACAAAGCTGCGATAAGACATCTGCCTGTCCGTCCTACGATTGTTTCGCCAAGGCGCCACATTTTAGCTTCAGCGTTTTGCTCGATGTGCGAAAAGTGCGCAAAAACAAGCCCCTAGAAATAACACATGACATGCTACCAGCGCACATGTGACGTGTTCCGGTCAGTCAATCAACAAAGTTGAAAGTGTGAGGACCGCCAGTGAAAACATACCGCAGAAAAACGTAGAGAAACAATTTCGTTATCAGCATCAGAGATAATAAGCGCGAAGCCTGCTGATTCGTGCCCCCAGCAGAGTTAAACTGCATCGATTACATTTTAAAGTGCCGTTCTATATCTCGCGAAGAATACAAGTGGCGATATTTGGGTCATCAGTGCATCGTTTTTCAAGTTCTTTTGGGGCTGCAAAACGTGCTCTACTAGCGACAATCCAAAGAAAAAAATCGTAAGATTTGGATTACTACTACTTACTCGTCAAGAGGCAGACTGATAAAAGATAGAGAGGAACTGTGCTGAACTGATAAGAGACGAACAGCAGTTGGAAGGGAATTCCGCCGCAGAGCGACTCAATGAAACAACGCTTAGTAACGACACTGAATTGATACCTTATTTGTTTTCACGGAGCTTAAGCGAGTTGAAAACATCAGAAACTACCAACAGCCTCTTAATTTTGCCACTACAGATTCACGATGCACGGAGATAGCAAGGGAGCAGGGTTTAAGACGGGAGTAATTGATTTTACTGCTGGTTCACTGGGTAAGTTATATGTAATATTGAAAATAATTGTGTTGTGCGTAGAATTTCTACTCTGAAAACGATTAGCATTACAAATTGTTTTTCATCTCTCCTGTTTATTCAGGCGGTGTTGCGCTGGTCTACGTAAGCCAACCAATGGACACAGTCAAGGTGAAAATGCAAACCTTCCCACATCTGTACAGAAATATGATCGAATGTACCGTACGCACCTTCCAGCGGGATGGTGTAGTACGAGGGTTGTACGCCGGAACACTGCCAGCCGTGGTTGCGAACGTGGCAGAAAATTCGGTCCTCTTCGCTGCCTACGGAGCCTGCCAGAAGCTAGTCGCGTTGGTTGAACGGAAGCCGTCGGTAGCCGAACTAACTAGCCTAGAAAATGCTACTGCAGGCTTTCTTGCCGCTTTTTTCTCCTCCTTCACACTGTGCCCAACTGAGTTGATCAAATGCAAACTGCAAGCCATGCGTGAAGTACAGCAGAACAATTTGAAGCCAAACGAGAAGTTGCCCCGGATTTCACCCTACCAACTAACGAAGCAAATTCTTCGAACGCAAGGCATACCGGGAATGTTCCGTGGATTGACATCCACATTTGCACGTGAAATGCCAGGATATTTCTTTTTCTTCGGAGGGTATGAGGCAACCCGGGAGCTTCTAGCGAAACCTGGCCAAACAAAGGATGAAATTGGACCGCTGAAAACAATGGCGGCTGGTGCTATCGGAGGAATTGCCCTGTGGACGTCTATCTTTCCGGCAGACGTCATCAAAAGTCGAATTCAAGTACAGAGTCTTACGGTTAGCATGACTCAGGTGGGAATCGAAATAATTCGCAAGGAAGGCGTCCTAGCGCTGTACAATGGGCTGCAGCCGACCATCGTGCGGACCATTCCAGCCACGGCGGTTCTTTTTGTTGTCTACGAGTACACTAAACGGTTTATGACCGAGCTGTTTGTTTAGAACAAGGGACTAGCGCCGATACGGCGAAAACGCTTTTTACTGATGCCGCATTTTTGTACGCTTAGATTGTAAATAACTTTTAGATAGAATATGATTCGCCTACCTCCTATGAATAACAGGACAACAGTTGGCTCATTTCAATGACCATGCCCTACCGCTGATTCATCGGTAACAGTTCATTGAGTTTCGTCAACAGATATGCCTCTTTTGCGTGTACTGACTCCAGTGGCCACTCATGCCAAGGTATCTAAGAAAGAACAACAATATGCAATACGTTTAGAGTAAATAATTAATTAAAAAAACCTATTTACCACAATAGTTTCGAACCCGATAAGTTCCAGTTGTTTTATTTTCATGGCAAAACCTCCTGTTATTCGCTTTGCATTTCGAATGTAACAATTCCACGATCCGGCCACAATTGCAATCAAGCGAAGGTTCCTTTTACTACTGTCATCACCCAGTAGAAGGTTTCTGTTCAGGATATTACCAGAGTACTGTTTTGGGCATTTCGTTGCTACGTCCAAAAACTGGCGCAGCTCGTCATCCCACAGCACAACCACATCCGGGCGCTGATAATGGGGCAGTAAATGAATGATGTGCGCAAAAGTAAACCGCTTCTGGAACGTTTCTTGAATTTCTAGCAGCATCCTATCCGATTTAGTTAACCGGTACGCCGAATCGGGTATATAATCCTGTGTCAACTTAGCTACCACTTTAAACGATTTTTCTGGAAAATGATTTCCAGCATATTCCCCGTCACGAAGATTAATCCGCAAGTAGGAATCCAATCCGATTATCTCCCTACCACCACCTCCGAGGTTTTTACCGTAGGTTAGATACAGAAAGCGTGGCTCGAAGGCAGCTGCTATCAGATCAACATTGTATACATCTCTAAGAGAGAGAAAATTTAGCAACGCTAGATAGCTCTTGGGGTATTGTGTTATCTCCGGAATGCGACTAGACAACTCCTGGAGAATTGTTTGTAGCAATTTCAAATCTTTCTTGTCCGGAAGCATCATATTATAATGTGCAACAATGAAAGCTATCCGCTCCATATCTTTTAACCGCAGAAACTTGATATCCTTCGTAAACCGTTCGATAATAGCCTCAATGCAAGGTTGATAACAAAGATGAATGTCGCTTCCCAGCAGGGCCAAATGCAGGCAACAAAATAGTGAAATTCTAGGCACATGCGGTGTGAACACCTTCAGAAGCTGTTCCATCGATTGGGCGTTAGGTATTCTAGAAGAGTACCGCAAAAGTTTCAAAATAGCAGCTAGACTAATATCTTTTACATCCTCTGCGTGGTGCATTGTAAGTTGATAGATTCTCTCGATCAGTTCCGTGCTTCGAATGGGGGTTTCCGTTTTGAAAAAGCCCATACACAAAATCGCTACATCATCAATTTCAAAGAGGTAGAAATTTTGTTTTAAGTTTATCTCAATGTCTACCATATTTTCCAACGGTGTTCGAACAACATTAATATAAAACATGGTCCGAACCAATTGATCTTTCGTGAGCTTGCGCAGCCGATTACTAATTTTCCAAACTGCTTTGTTGACAAACTTTCCAATCTTAGCCAAGCGCAAAGGATACCATTGATCTGCCATGAACAACAGCTTATCCACATCCCATCCGATCACTCGTTTCAAGCATTCTTTATCGAGGGCTTGCCATAATTCGAGAAAATTTCTAGTGTTAACCTTCGGTGTAGGTCCCAGTTCCACTAGCAGTCGCAGCGATTCTACCAAATCTTCGTCACTGAACTCAGAGGATCGACTCACCAGAGCATCAACAAATTCATCAAATCGGTTATCGGAAATGCACAGCTCATCTCGTCGGCAAACTTCAACTACTCGTCGAAATTGTTGTAACAAATCGCTCACGGTGAGAGAACTCCAATCGATTTGTTGTTCGAATTCTACTATATCGGAAGTAGCCGCTAAAGCAACTCTGGTATTGAGGGAAGTTCCAGCTGTCGTGTGTTGAAGAATTTCTCGTGCGTAATCGTTTTCTGTATCGGAAAATTTTTTGACTTGAAGCCGACTGGACGTACTCAAACGCACTGCAAAACAGCCACAGGACGAATTGTTGTTAAGGGTGGTGCACTGACTCGACGGATTCGTTAAAGCGGAAAACTGACGAAACCGAGCGGTCACAAAACGTTTAAAGCCACCGGAAAACATTGTGCCGGTGTTTTGCACGCGAATTCGCGAGTTGTAATCGCTGAGATTTTTTGTTTTTCATATGAAATGTGTTGACACGATTGACATCAGAGCTGCCAGATTTCATTTTGAAAATTCTGTATGCACTCGTAAAAAATCTGTATTTTTCTGTATTTTATTCGTGTGCCTGCAAGTGCTTGGGGTTGTGGTAGTTAGGCTTGGAATCTGATCTTTAATCTCTCCTAAAACCGTTAAAAGGTTGGGGAAATTTTCAGAAAGAAAACTCAGGTCTATAACCGTGTTTTTTTTCTATGTACTCTCGAATTAGGTATATTTTTCCGCTTAGCCCAATGTCGGATGTCCAGAAATCAAAGAAAAGCAAGTTCCCGCTTAGTTAAATGCCAGACGCCCAGCAGAAATCGACCAGAAGTAATAAAAGAACAAAAGAAGAGCGTTGATTGTTGTCAATATAATTACAATCAGGCGCAAATATTCCACATTGGACGAAGAAAAGGATATCAAAGCCTACTCTGAAACAAATGTTGTAGTAACAATAAACATGAAACTGTTTTCATAACTACTATTATCAATAATTGTCCATGTAAAACACTATTTTGTTACAAATACAGTTAATGCAATTGAAATTACTATGTCTCCCGCGACAACTTTTTGCATTGAAAATGAAAACTTTTCTGTGGTGGAGTTTACTACATCATGCATTCTGGTCAAACATATTTCTGTCAGTGTGACCGACTGCATAGTAAAAATAAGCACATACCAACGACAATTTGGCCCACAGTTTTTCTGGCAGCCAAGAACGCCGGTAACGGTCGGTAATCGAAATCATTTCTGTATTGCAAGTCAACCGATCCGGTTCGTGTTTTGTTGTGTGTTTTTTATAATTTATAATAATGAGCACGACCACAGGTGAAAATAAACTCGAACTTATAGTTGATGATATTCTGGCGGATCCTTTACTTATTCACGGTAAATTTCAAATCATGTATTTTGTATGAATACACTAAAGTCGCTTTTTACGCGGGGGATACGAAAACCGCGTAAAAAAAACCTGCGTTAATTTTGCATTCTGAGTGAAGATAAACCGAAATCGGAGCAAAAAAATACCGCGTAAATTCCGGAATCCGCGTAAAAAAAAACCGCGTAAATTCCGGAATCCGCGTAAAAAAAACCGTGTAAATTTCGGAATCCACGTAAATTCCGGAATCCGCGTAAAAAAAGCTGCGTAAAAAGAAACCCGCGTAAAAAGCGACCTTAGTGTATATCAAACCATATATTTAATTTTCAGAGCAAGATGAAATTCCTGAGCTTCGATATCTCTTGGTGAATGAATGGAGATTAGATCCTTCTGTTTATTCAATCTTAATCGATAAGTTCCTGGTTGCTCTTAATGTATTTCTCTGATTGCTTGGTAGTTGCAATGCTTTCCGGTTGACAATCGGAACAAACCGTTTTGGGCTCAATTCGTTTGGTTTCGTTCCGGTACGGTCTGAAGCCCAGTCCAGACTCTGAGGCCGTTTACATACTGGCGCGTTTTGCATTGCGGAGACGATTCAGCTTGCCGTGGGTTATTGTACAGCGCAAAGTAGAGAGAAATCGCATGTCAACAATGGCAGATGGAAGAATATTCAAGCCATTTTGCATCTTTTAGAGTAAAAGAACAGCGGATGTTTCATATAATTAATATTAGTCAATTCGATGGACCTCCAATTCATGTATATAATGTGCAGAGAAGCAGTTACTTTCGATTAAAGAAATATTTCAAATAAACACTATATGTAAATTAGGTAAATAAAATAAATGTTGAATATTGAAATATTGTAGAAAGAAAAGGAAAAACCGTTAATTTTACCACGATGTGCTAAACCGTATCATTCCTAATGCTCTTAAAATTACCATACTACACAGTTGGTTTCACTGCTAAATGTGATACATTCAAGCGCTAATTATCGTTGAAATATCATTCCTAATGTTTTCAAAAGTACCATACCACACAGTTGGTTTCACTGCTAAATGTGCTAAATTAAAGCGCCAATTATCGTTGAAATACACCTGGTATAATTATCGAAAGTACTATGAAACATGGTATTTATTACTACTAAACCATGATATGGATTTTATAGTAAAACCAACGACTTTCATATTTAAAACAAATATCAGTTGTAGTCTGCACAAATCAATTGGCGTCAGGTATTTGAATCAACCCTGCAAAATAGTATTTCTGACTGCAGAATTGTTCTCAGTGTACTCGCACTATACAAATTCCCATTCGGAAATGCATGTGAAAACCGAATCGACCAGTTTGGCTGTTATGCGGGAAACGCATTCGAAAAACTGAAAACTGATGTTCGGATCGACGAAATATTTGTGAGGCAGAGCTACCAGTGCTTTAGTGCGAACATTTTGTGAAACATCACAGTTTCACATCGAAACTTCAAAAATTTCGATTGCTGAAATTCTGTACAAATCTGTATAAAAAATCAAAATTCTGTATTCTATATCATTTCTGTATCGTGGTCAAAATATCTGTATAATACAGAAAAATCTGTATACTTGGCAGCCCTGCCTGACATTCCTGCGCTGGTTACACTATCTCGCAAAGTCAAAATGTATCGAAAAAGTCTCGAATTGTTTTGATCGTTTCCCTGGCGATTTGTTTTGGTTTCTTTTTCTGATAATATTCCTATAATCGGCTGTTTGTTACAAAATACTCAAGATTTTTAATTCGTTTGGTTTATCGTATTTATCTTAAGTTGAATCATTTAAGCACGCAATTATGACGGATGATGTGAAACGATTTTTCTCCAATATGTTGCACAGGTAGGTCATGTCATCTTTTGCAACCAAATTACACATCATTATTTTTTCTTTCACAAATCAGAGTCGCCGGCCTCCGCTGTGTGATGGTTACCGACCGTGACGGGGTACCACTGATCAATCTGGAGCGGGAAAAATCTGAGTTCGTGATGAAACCGGCCTTTCTTTCCACTTTTACGCTGGCCGCCGAACAATCGAATAAGTTAGGCCTGGGAAAAAATAGGAACATTATTTCTGTGTACGCCGACTATCAAGTAGTACAAATGAATAAATTGCCGCTAGTGGTCACGTTCATAGGGGCGGAAAATTGTAACATCGGTCACATTCTGGCGATGGACCAACAAATAGACGTGATGCTGGAGGAACTTAAAACGGCAGTTACGGATTCCTAGGTGTCACAAAAAAAACTAATTGTAAGTACAGATTACGGTGTTTATTTCAAAAAAATCTTATATGTCTATGTTTGTAAAATCTTTAAAATATGCTTTATACGCAAAAATAGAGTTGGAAGAAACCTGATTCCGATGAATTGCGATGAAGGCTAAATGCCTTCAGTACGTTTACGTTCTTCTTCCTCGATAATACGATCCAGTGCTTTCTCTAGCTGCTGGGTAGTACGGGCCAGTTCCGTATTGTCGCTGTACGAGTCGTCCACAATTTCGCGTACTTTAAGCAGCAAGTCTTTAAAGTTGGCCATTTGAGTATCAATTTTAAGATTGTCAATGCATCGACTAAGTTCATCAGCGGGGTTACTTCCGCTGCGATTTATCCGCCTACTGTCCGTCATCTGTTCGAGGATCGTATCGGAAGGACGATTCAAATGAAACCAGGAACTAACGTCTCGAACGGACAAATCTTCCTGCAGATGCTCATTGACGTACGATTTGTTCAGTTCTGCTCCATTAACTGAAAGTAAAAATAATGATTTAATGCTTTAAATCAACAATTGACTACCGAAAATTTACTGGATTTATTCAGTGGTCCTCCCGTGCTTAGAGACGTTCGGTTATTACCGCTTTTGCTAGTAGAGCGATAGGGAGTGCTGCAGCTTTGTGGGAAACCTCGTCCTATTTTAGTGCAAACTTCTCTTAATGCTTTCAATTGTTCTGCAATCAACTTTCCGTGGTAATCAAAATATTCCAAAAGTTCTTTACTGTCGGAATTGCTAGCTTTCAGATTAGCCAATTTAAGGCGATATTTCTCGCTGTCTTCTTCGAGAATTTCAATAATAGTAGACATTTTTTCCGCCAGGCCATTACTTTGAGTGCTGGTGAAAAGTTGGCAATCGATGCTGCTGAATACGCTCATGTTCTTGCTGCCACCGGTTTTACGCAAAGAAGCCGAGCTTGTAGAATTGAGGGTACGCGACAAAGTTCCTCGCAGAGTACTGCTAGCTGCTGGCGGGGAGGGTTCAATGTCCTGCAACTCGACGGCATTGGTGTCGATCAGTTTAGCTTCCATATTATCGAAAGTGGAAGGTTGCTGTGGATGAGCCTGGGGTTCCGTAGAACATTGGTTGAAAAGGTTGCAGATCTTCACAAGTACTGTCGAAATTTTGCTGCTTGAAATTCCCTGTAACAAATGGATTCTATAAATGTGGAGACCAAAAATAGCGTTTTTTACACATACGTTGGTGCTGATTTCGTACATCTTATGGCCCACGTTATGGCTTTTCGTGGCGTACGCTTGGCTAAAGCAGTCGATGCAAAGCGACAGATTTCTGCATCTCTGGCACTTAAAGCGCAATCCTTGTATCGTTGCGCGACAACCCGTGCACTGAACATTGTGAATTACGAATTCGGATTCTCGCAAGCGCTTCGATAGCGCTAAAACGTTGGAATAATAGGAAAACTTCGACGAAAGTTTCCAAAGGCACGAAAACTGATATTCAGTAAGCCCAACCAATCCAGGGTAGTGTGCGAAACATTCGCCCACAATCTCTTGCACCAAACTTGGCTTCAGATGATCCGGTTCACCCAGAAATGCAAGCAGCTTCGCTAGATTCATTAGCATCGCGTCGAGACGATGTCGTGAAACGCACATGTTGTGATCACTCGTAAGTTGAAAATGCTCCCAGATAACCTGTTCGAAATTTGGCGTGTCACACAGCAGCAGAAATGTTTGCTTCAGTTCCAGCACCGAGATCGGGTTGCACCGTTTCGGATCGTAGACGGCCCAGAAGAGACCTGCCAAAGTTGCGATCAACGTTTCACGGTCCGTCGCCGGTTGAGGAAGTTCGCTAAAGTAACCGAGCTGTTCGGCGGCGAAGTAGACATCGTGCAGAACCGCAGTCAACTGAGTGGGTTTTACCGAGGGGGCACTGTCGATCTGGTTCAGGCCGTGGCGATCAAGGATCGTGCAGACCGTTTGAAATGGAATGCAGTTGGCTGGAAGAGCAAGAAAGTTTAGTAAGAGACTTGTTTGTTTTGTTGAAAACGATTGAAAATTGTTCGATTGTTAGATAACGAGAATCAGATACATACTGTAGTTTTCCTAATCTCATCTCAGTAATCTCTTATGTGAGATAGTTTCTTGATAATAATTTTAAAAAGGTTGTTTTGAAGAATGTCTCTCGTTTGCCGTTCCCTAATCAGGACAAACATATAACATCTGCATTCGAACTTGAACGGACTAGAACTAAAAAAAATGTTACATTTTTTGTAACTCAGAGACTCTCCGACTAAGAGAGCTAGAATCAACGTAGAATCCATGAAGATCGAGGAGAGCAGGCAAAGACATCAAAAAGTGTTGGACAGAAAATTAAATACTCGAAATTCCGAGACGAGACGAGAAATGGGCTAATTTAGTGAACGCAGTGATGTCTGTGTAGCAACCCGAGCACTACCCAAACCCACCTCTCCTATGACCCCAAGAAGAGAAGCAGGGAAGCAGCTTGCAAACGCTACGTTAAATACACCAGAAGCTAATAAATGATCGATGCAACCGAGCCTTGGCATCCCTATACCTAGTAACAGTGAATGACGATGAACTCATGTCTTGGGCTCAAATTAATTTGTGCCCGCTGTCAGCAGTAAGATGAAGATGTAAGAAAAGAAGCGGTGATATGCTATCTCGTTTTTACATATGTTGAGATGTTAGCCCTTGAAACATGGCGTGATGCCAAAGGGGTGGATGCAACCCAATTTTGAAAAAAAAAAAAAAAACAATGCGGGGCATTCCTAGAGGACACTAAGAATGAGAATAGGATCGGAAGAATGACCAAGACGTTTCGTTTAATTAAGAGCCACCGCTGCAAAAAATAAAGTCAAAGATCCAAGTACATACATACCAGAGAATGAGAAGCCAGACCAAATGAACAAGAAACGAAGGCTATCATGTAATTTTTAACCGGAATCCGATAATCACGCATGGGTTGAATGACTGCAAGGCAGTTAAAACCCTCTTAACAAAAAAAAATTATCACGCAATTGAACAGGAACCAACGAGAATGAAAGTATCTCGCATTCTGGCACGTATGAAAAATAACACCACACCGGGAATAGATGAAATCCACGCTGAACTATAAAAACAGGGCACTGAAAACTTGGTTGATCAGTTTTTAGGTATTATCGAAAAAATTTTCAGCACTAACGAAGTTCCGAAGGATTGGATTAATACTCTGCAAATACCAATTCAAAAAAAAAAACAACCAATTCAAACAAAAACAACAATGGTCTTTCAAAGAAAGAGATGCATTTTGGATCAGATCTTTGTCCTGAGAAGAATATTATATGAAAGGTAAAGGAAAGAAAAACTTAACATTGCAACTAATGCCCTAGACGTGAAGCAAGCTTCTGACTATCGACATCGAAATGGGTGTATCGATTTACCTAATCAATCGGATATTGATCGCGTTCGTCACTGTACAAACATCAATACAATCGTTCGGGCAAGGAAAACAACCTATTGAGAAAAAACGTGGCATTAAACAAGAGTATCCAATCAGTCCTGTCTTGTATATTCTAATTCTGCACAGCTTGTTATCATCGAATGGGTTTGTACCGGAACTATCGTTGAAAAGATTACTAGCCTTTTGGACCCTCTTCTAGCTTCTGTAGGTCTAAAAATAGGCAAAGAAAAATCAAAGGTACTCATGAGAGATCCATCCATAACGAAGAATTTGGCCTAAGAAAGCACATGCCATTTGAAAGGTACAACTTAACACTGGTCTCGATATATCGCTACCTCGACGTCTATATCACGAAAAGAATCAACAGCATAAAGCCTCTGCACCTTTTTAAAAGATCACTCCCTTGAATGGAACACCTTAAAGCGGCTCTAGTACTCGTAAGTTTCTCCCGTTGTAACACTTTCAATGGCAGTAGCCACAATACTAAAGAGAAAAAGAAATTCATTGCGGCGAATGGAAAATACAATGCTAACAATTTTGAAAAAGCTTTGAAGGAAAGAAATTAATGAACAAACTAACACATCGAGGTAAACGAGGACACCACAGAACAGAGAAGCAGTACGCAGCACCTCGCAGAGACCCTCCTACTTGGACATGCCCTTATAAGAGGCCCGAAGAAATAGTGACCAAAGCACTATTACAGAGTACCAGGTAATAGAAAAATCAGTTGCCCTAGTTTTGATGTAGAACGAATCGAGTTATCGGTAGACTTGGCTTATTCGGCTAAAAATTTGACGTTTCATTCGGCAGCCCAAATATTCGGTGCATCTTTATTTTGGAAACAACAATTCTAGAGTGACTTTTCAACTAGACGTATGTAACAACACAGAATCTGAAAAAATGGAGTAACAAATTTCTGTTTGTATGTATAAATGCTATTTACAATTTTTTGCATTATAATCAGGTTTGATCTTGGAAAGTGTTAAGTGAAACAACATTGTTTTGATTGTATGTTTCATAATACTGGTTTTCTGTTTTATTCCTAGCGAATTTGTCCAAAGAAAATTTACGCCGTTCTGTCGTGTTATTTTCACATACGCCCTAATGATTCGTCGTTGTAGCAGTTCTATATTTACATACGCCCTTTCGCGTCAAATTGGATACGTCAGTATTTATCAGATTATTGCAGATACGTCGGTTTGATAATCTTCAAATTTTAATGGAAAAACATTGGAAGTAAGTTGATTCTTACCAATTTTCAAGACTAGTGATAGATACATTTTTCTAGATATTAGATCAACTAGTGCATGCGAATATATTTTCACCGGTGACGATATGTTCTCGGACACATCCAGCTGAATGTGGTTGATGCTGTGATATATAAGGTTTACAACAAAAACATACCGAGCAGCAGTTGAAATCCTTTGTAAACCGTTTCTTTTCACGCTTTAAGATCCATTAAACCTCTTCACAGGAAACATACAATACCTTAGTACACGACAAACAATCACGACGTATCTGCTAGAGCAAGCCCAATGAGTATAAAAGAGAGGTGAGGAGGAAACCTACTAACACTTGCACGCGCCTCTCTGCTCGCCTCCCTTTGCCCAGAGTTGATGGCAAATAGTGACGTAGCTATTTGGGTCTACCATTGAGTTTGTCTAGTTGTTTACATTTGAAGCATTTACTAATACTAGAAAAAATGCACTCTCCTCCTCACCTCTCTTTTATGCTCATTGGAGCAAGCCCACCAGTGGCTAAATTGAAGTTTCTAAAGCTAGTTTGGCAACTCCCACCATAACGCGGCAACCGCACCGGGCGTTGCTATGTTAGTTTGGGAAATAGCAATCCTCACCTCGGGTAGTAGCGAGTTATTGAATTTGGCAACGCGATAGCAACGTGCCGCATCGTTGCTATTCGATGAACAATGTCAAACTGTTGTTTGTTTTGTTGTGCTAGATAGTAAATGTTCGTAACAATATTATGAAAATAATGAGTGTTTCGAACATAACTGGTCGGCCCCGGAAGACGAAGCGCTTTGCCTTGTTTAAACACGTCGTAGGACGCAAGTAACGACGTGAACCATTGAGCCACTTCATTTTAATTTCGATTGAGCTTAAATTTTGCACAGAGTGTTTTTTTGGGCGGGTAAACATTTATAGTTTTTTTTTTTTTTGAAATTCGAGGTGACCATTTTGGTTGGCACTCTAATCTACACGAAGCATAAAGTTCAAGTCCTCACAAGATTGGTCAACCATGTCATTATTTCAATAAACCTGGATGGTTTGAGCGAATTGCTCGGGAATATTACCGACTATTGCTGCTGACTCTTGAAGGCATGTTAGTCTCAATTTTCCCGTTGCTTTCGGTTGTTGAATAAAAAACCATTTTTCGTATCTACAGCTGTTTTAATCTTC
Source organism: Wyeomyia smithii (assembly GCF_029784165.1). Classification (NCBI taxonomy): domain Eukaryota; kingdom Metazoa; phylum Arthropoda; class Insecta; order Diptera; family Culicidae; genus Wyeomyia; species Wyeomyia smithii. Next base: position 56,391,265 of record NC_073694.1, read on the forward strand.
GAAAACAACGTAAGACGAATTCGAAAGTGGCGTCGGAATTGGTCATCGGTATAGACCGGTGTTTCCGAAAAAAAACATTGTTAAAACGCTGGGTGGCAACTTCCTCAGCATAGCGGCCAATATTTCACCGTTTTCCAACAATAGGTAACGTTCGCTATGACTCCCCCCTAAAATTACATAACGCTGACCCCCCTCCGAAATTTTAATTTCGAACCAACATGACAGTTACGTAACTGTCTCTACTACCACCCCTCCCCCCACGTAACAATAAATAACGCAGTCTCAACGCCCCCCTCCCCCTTCATGCGTTACGTTATTTGTGTACGACGCTTTATTACTAGTTGCGCAGAATTTCTGGGAAATACCACACACACAAACATTTTGCTAACGCTAGCTAGTCTTTAGGAATTGGCAACTGCCGGCGGTAAAAAGAAATAGATGAATTGGTGATCCCCAATAACAACGACCGGTGCAAAATAGCAACGGCCAGCGTTGTGAAAATAGCAACTCAAATGGCAACTCACCGGTGCGCTTGCTCTAAACGATTTTTCGTTTATTTTTGTTACATGCGTCGGTTCACTACGATCCTATCTGCAGTGTGCGCGATGTTACTTTGTTTTGACACATACGTCGGTTTGCCGAGAAAAGGGTGTAAAGAACAAATGCGAGCACATTGAAAAAAAGATGCCATAGGACGTTTGCGTTATTTTGAATTTTAAAGTATAATTTAATTTATTTCGATACAAACGATCAATTCATAACAGGTGAATTAATATTTGCAACTTCATGTGAACATTAACTCGATTTGTGTATATTTGCGACATACGTCTATTTGAAAACTCACGCTAGAATTGGGTTGTCTAGCTATTCACGGATTTCTGATTTTTATGTATCATCTGAAAGAGTGTATTTTTCTGAGCAAAACGTGATTTTTTAAAACGTTATATCATTCTCCTTCGATTTTTGAATGAAGAATAAAAATTCACTCTAAATCGCTACAATGACAGTTGATATATGGGCGAACAGTCATTGTAGCGATTTCGAGCAGGTTTCGAGCAGTTTTAAATCCTGATTTAACAAGCGAAGGACAATGATAGAAAATTTTTTTAAATCACTTTTTACTTAGAAAATGCAGATCCGCAGACAGACGTCCAAGCTGAGTTCCAAACTTGTGTAAAGTTTTTTGTAGTAGCAATTCGTAACCAGATAGCGCTACCAGTAACGCCAGCCTCGTACACCAGCGAAAAAAAAAGTATTGTAGCAAAAAGGTCAACAGGCGGCACTAGTGTACAAGTGATTTATAACGAAACTTTGGAAATTTACACAGAGTTTTCGATCAATGTTGTTCTTGTTTGGACATCTGTCTGTGGCAGATCTTTCAGATGATATAAAAAGCTGATATAGCTAAACACCCAATTTTGCATGGTTACCTCACGCAGTGTAACACTTCTGTTGTGAACAACACCACAGGGCACACAGCTCGCTCTCCGGATCAGCCGACCTGAACCTGATATTTTCCAACCGGAACACGACCCAAATCTGAATCTTTTTGAAGTAGAATACTTCTCTCAGGAAGTTCGGCTACATAGGGATGTGAACTGAAAATCTCAAACCGAAAAAAGTGAAAAATATGTCCAATTTCAAATGCTATTAAATCGGTTAGTATTCGATGGATTTCCTTCGTTCTTGCAGCAATAGATTGGAAAATCTTCTAAGATTCTTCCCAAAAGAAGATAATTGTAATTTTATTATTCACACTATTGAAAATAGTCAAGCCTTGTCAAAACGAAAAATTCGACCTCTGATTGGGCGTTATATGATTGCTTCCCAAGCACGGTCGACAGAATCATATACCTTGCAATTTAAAACATTCTATTTGGCCTATATAAGAGCCTGTTTCAGCCGAAGCCGCTCATAATAGTTCTAGACAGCGACGACAGCAGTCGTCCTCCCTTAGGGACCATCCATTAATGATGTCACGCATTTAGAGGGGGGAGGGGGTTTAAATTATTGTGACATTTCGTGACATATGGGGGAGGGGGGGTTAGCCTGAGTGTGACATCACATTTCAACTCAAAAAAAAAAAATAAATAAATGAAAACGTCACGTACCTAATATCTAATTTTTTTTCTCGTTGAAATGCATAATGTTCGTTAATTCTGTTTTACCGTGCATGTTCGTTTATGAATGACAGCGCAATTTGACTAATTTTTAGTGTCTCTTAATCCAATTAATATAAAAATTGTGACAAAACGTAAAAAAAATGCTTGGCTATTGTAACATGTGGAGAAGATTTGGATTGCGAATTGATTGAAGAAGAGGAACTAAATATTTATGGTCTTTCAAAAATCAGCAATGATGCTGTAGTTACTGTCTCGGCTTTCTATGTCGTCGGTATGCGACTCCATCAGCACTTGGACTAAGAGTGGTGGGCACCGCTAATCGAAAACTGAGCGACGCTAATCGCTAAGTCGCTAACCGGAAAATTTAGCTCGATAATCGCTAAACGCTTAACGCTAAACCCACATTAGCGGAACTTTCGCTAATCGCTAACTTTCTAATATGTAAATAGTCATATCGCTATATTTATTGCTCGTGTTTTGTAAGATTTGGACCACTTTGATCTGTTTTGGTTAAATAAACGAAAACGATTACTTTTTAAAGCTATTTACAGTAAGAGGTTCACGAAACGGTATTCATATTTGATTTTATAAAAACAAGAATAACAAAAGTTGTTTAGCTTGCATTGAAAATAGATACTCTTAGGAATGTTTTCATGAAAATTCAATAATTATCTGAATCGAAAAAGTAGAACCAAAGTTGTTATAATTTCAAGCGCATTGCACCAAAGTTCTTGGTGTGCCGAAAATTCAATCTAGACCTTGTGCTTGTTCTTCAAAATGCTCCTGCTTGTACGATAACTGGAACTCCATTTTAGGGTAAAAAACTGACAAAAGTAACTTTCGCAGTAAAGTATGTTCATCTTTCGAAGCAATTTACGTACGCCATCAGCAATTCACAGTTTTTCTAAATATTTCTATTGTCGCTTCTCCACAAAATTTAGCGAATTAGCGATTAGCGTTTCGAAGGCCAAAATTTTAGCGACGCTAACAGTTTCGCTAACCAGTTCAAAAATTAGCGAAATCGCTAACTGAATTTTAGCGTCGCTGATTAGCGAATTAGCGGAATGGTGCCCACCACTGGCCTTTTCTAGTTATCTTCTATAATCTTCGTTTCCTTTTAGTTTCAGTTTTTCTGTCAGTAAAATCGTTCTTATGAAGAAAAAGAGCATTCCTAAAAAATTTCTCGATTTTCAATCAATTATTACCAAAGAAGGGGGAGGGGGATATAAAACGTGATGTAACTAAGGGAGGGGGGTCAAGGAAGTTGTGACAGCTGGTGACAAGGGGGAGGGGGGGAGTAAACTGCGTGACATCATTAATGGATCGTCCCTTAGCAGCAGCACTAGCAGTGCAGTGGATACCAGCGATGGCGGAAAGCGGCCACAGCTGTGGTGTAGCAATGGATAGCGTACTAGTTGCAGCGGATTCCAGCAACGATAGCAGCTGGGCCAACTGATGCAGGGACAGTGGATACCAATGGCAGCGTATAGCGGCCACAACTTTGGCATAGATATGGATAGCGCACTAGTTGCAGCGGATCTCAGCATCGATAGCGGCTGATGCAGTGAGACACTTTAGTGAAATGCAGTCTCTGTGCGATAGTGGGCACTAGTAAATGCATTCAATGAAAAGTTGACTCATTTTGAAAACACGTGAGCCGTCTAGTTTTGAGTGTTATATCAGCATTTCATTGTTTATTTTATCACAAGGAATACTTTATTCGCCCTGTCAGTGATAACGCAAAGATGTGATCGGCATCTTATGCGATACTAAAATGAACAACAAATTGTCCTTTTCAGGATGAAATAAAACTCGACTGAAGAGTTAATATTTTCTAATGAGATAATTCACATTTTTAAATTTGTAAAAGTTATAAATTTTACTTCATCTCCGTGTCTCAAAACGTACTGAATTATTTTTTCCTTCAGTCATGAGCACGACATCCGAAAAAATTTCATCTCAAAATTTAAAAATTGTCAAGCCCCAACCATAACAAGCAACTTGCTATATTATTGAAAATGGTCAATTTTTGTTGAAGCGCAAAATTCGATTGATCTGATTAGTCAACGTTTATTTACTAGAAAAAATGACTGACACGCAAGCAGCCGAGTTATCTTTCTTGTAAAAGTATTCTACTTCAACCTTGCGGTCGTGGCTTTGCACTCAACACTCTTGTTATTTTTTGTTTTTCACCAAACCCGTACCCGATACTTTCAAAAAATTTCAAACCCGAACCCGACGGGAACGGATCGGGCTCAGGTTTTCAAACCTACCGACCATCTCTAATAGACAGCAAGGATTGTTAGGCATATCAGACGTTAGCGTAGGCTACCCGATAAGTTATTTGATTGTTTGACTAGATACAGAGCATCTTATGTGCTTCCGCGAACCACGTCTACCTGTGATCTCAAGAAGACCATCGATGAAGAGCCCAACTTCAACAGTCATAAGGAATGCGCAGCATTCTTGGATACGCTTCACCTTCGTGCAGGAGAAATTTGTACGGTTTGCATTACGGTCGGTTCCTTGGAACGACCCAGTCGAACTTCTCATGCGTTTGAATTCGTTGTCCACCGGATGTAACAAATCTCAGCATCTCCTCGTACTCGATGTGCTTCAAGGAGTAATTGACCGTCCTGAGAAAATGTCGATAAATATCCCTCTTCGTCGTTTCCGGAACTATTATCTTCTGGCTTTTCGATACCACGAAACCAATACAACGGTACAACGAACCTTCGGGCAAATATATTCGCTTGTTCAACGATGTTTACGACAAGTTCGATTTCAACATGGCAAAGTGTTTTTAGAAACCGCACAATAATTTAGTTATAAGAATATTTGAAAATAAGTACCTATACAGTCTGTGCGTTATTGTTATCAGCTAAGCAGTGTGGTTACTTAGTTGAAAGACCGGGATATACCCGTAACCGGAGATAAAGTGGGAATTTCGCGAACAAACTGAGAATCACCAACCGCAGTGCATCACTTTTCCTAGGCAGACGCCATTCACTTGCTCGTGTAGGTAAAAAGTGTTATGTTTATATTTATTTTTGCAACTTTCAGTTCAAACATCATATCGTTATATCGATCGGAAAAACAAATCTGTTTTTCAAAAGCACTTGCCTTCCAAAAACATTTCATCATAGATGCCTAATAACGAGGAAACTCGCAGATAAAAAACTCAGCGTTAATTTATCTAATATGAAAGAAAGGAGTTCTGCATGCAAAAATTAAACCTTGAATCAAAAATGATCAAATAATCTGAAAGTCATTTTCTACCAATGATGTCGATATTTTAAACCCATTAACAGGGGTACAAGTGTTCAATATCTTTCATTTCCGTTCGACACTATTGTAATTGGATTTTAGGCTGACAAACTTTGGTGAGACGTGTCTCACGTCAAAACTGTATTTCTTGCTTTATTAGTTTCCCAATAGCAATGTACAGGGAACCATTCTGAATTAATTTTAACAGTCAAAAATATCGTTGAAGCCTTTGTAATGCTTTGCTTTCCTAGAACAAAACACACATCGCACATATTAGCAAAAAACAGGATTGACCTTGCACATGAAAAATCGATTCATCACATAGAAACCTATATTTAATTAAATATTTCAATTTACAATTATTTTAATCAAAGATTTAACCCCCGCAACGGTACTCACTGTGAAGTGCTTTCTGGAGAGCAAACAGCTTGCAAGCGCACCGATAGGTGCTGTACTTGGAGGCACAGAATTTCTCATTGATCTTGCTCACCACGTAGGTCAAGTTTGGATTGTCCGGTTGCGAAGTGCCATTGTAACGGTTCACGTACACCAGATAACCGCGTTCGTCTTCCTGCTGGTCGTACATTTCGCTTTGCACTGACTGAGAACTAACTAGGACTATCGACTGTTTGTTAAACTGCTCAAAGACGGATTTGCACCTGAGCTTTACGCGGTGGCGTCCTGTACGGACCCTAAACACAAACGAAACAAAAATGCCCTCCCGAGAACCTCACGCATAAGAATACATGAATTAATTGAGTAACAAGTGTCAGTTAGGATTTGTGTTTTGAAAACCGGTTTCTGAGGCGGGCAAGATTGTTCAAGAATAATGGTTGGCCAAAAATAAAGCTGCAGTTTTCAACGTTCGCCCTCTCTATGTCAATGAATGAACTGAGTTTGACGTTTCGCGCCATATCAGATCCTGCAATTTATCGTATTATTCGTTTAGTTACGCACAGTCTGATAGATTTAAATTAGTGAAGAAATAAAATAACCGCTGTTAAATTGAACCGGTTGCGATGGCTGCTTTGGATACGTTTCCGGAACTTCCGCGCCCAGGAGAAATATCGTTTTGCGAGCGTGATGGACGCATCTGTTCTTTACCGGCTAATGAAGTGGATGCTCCGAGTGCATGCAATGTAAGTCCATTTTAGTTCGTTTTTAACTTCAACTTCAATGCATTTTTGGTTTTCGGCTTAGCTGCCGTCTTATCCGGAGATAAACATTGGCCGAGAACTGTTTCATCATGCATCCACCAATATCCGAGAAGATCGACGCACGCTAATGGTTCCAGTGAACGAAACACTTTTCAAGCGCGTCACACGCACTTTTTTCGAGGAAGGACTGGTGGAAGCACTGAATGAAGCCACCAGCAGTGGCAGCGATCAGTACAATCCGCTGATTGGTTCTATGGCGCGCTATTTGTTGGTGCTGGTTAAATTTGGCAATCGGATCAAATTCTTTCTCAAACCACACCTTGAAGAGCAAGGCGTAGACTCGATAGGAAAGTACACCCAAACCAGGGATTGGTCAAAGAGTGCTATACGCTGTATTACATGGCATCCAAATTGCTTTAAAATAGCAATTGCAGCCTCAGACGACAGTATCCGCGTATACGGTGACGAACCAAGTATTGTGCCGATTTTAAAAAGTGGTCTGCAGAAATCTATTAGCTCCCTAGCCTGGAGACCATTCGCCTCTGGCGAACTGGCTGTTGGCTGCCAGAGCGGGGCCTTGGTGTGGAACATCGATCCGAACAGTTTAATAACTAGACCACTTTCCCAGGCCGTTCAGCTGCGTTATGAGAATCATTTTCCTGTTACCTCGGTAGAGTGGAGTCCAAACGGATGCCTGTTGGCAACTGCTAGCATAAACGATACGGATGTACTGGTTTGGGATGTGGAACAGAACAGAAAAGTATGTCGTTGATTGCGAGATTTTGGACATATGTATTAAAAATGAGACATTTCAGGTTCCCCTGCGACGTGTTGGTTTACCGTGTGCATTGCTGAAATGGTCACCAACGGGTTCTCGACTGTGCTCCACCACGGTTGGCAATGTTTTTCGCGTTTGGCAAACCACCAAGTGGACACCAGATCGCTGGACGATCAATCACGGTACAATCCAGTCGGTTGTATGGTCCCACACAGGGTCCCATCTGCTGTTTGTCACCACCGAGGAATGTTTCCTGTACTGTTTGGGATTTGTTGAAGACGAAGTGTTCACGGCAACACTGATCCCTAAGTCAGCGCTACCCATTGCTGACCTCTCGAAGTTCACTACCGGTCAGGTTGAGGTGGGAGGACGGCCGCAAGCACTGGCCTGGTGTTCTGGGAGTGAATACCTTGCGGTTACCTTCAAAGACACTTCGGCGATTGCCATTTTCAACACGGTCATTAATCGAAGCCAGCTGAATATCACACCGTCGTGCTTCATTACCGGGTTGGGCATTGAAAGCCCATCGTGCATTTGCTTCCAGCAAAATCTTGGCAGACGCCCGAGCAGAAAAATTAAAACTGTTTTAACCATCGGATGGTCCAGCGGTAGAATACAATACTTCCCATTTGTTTGATCAATGGCTTTCTTTTCTGTTGATGAACTATTCTGCCTATTTCTATTTGGTAAATGTTTCTTCTAAATAAAATTTGACTGTTATCACGAATATGCATTTAAAGATGATTCCATTCTTCGAGAATGGGGAACCGCTCAATGAAAAAGCACTTTAACCCGATTTGATTAAACCAATAAATACAATAAACCTCGACGGATTGTGGCTTAGCATTCACCGTAAATGTAACCTAAAGCTTCAGCGGCTTTTACCTTCACCGTAGCATCTTCATCTTTAAGCAGAAGCGATATCTTATGACCGACAGGGTCCATGTGTTGAACGGAGCGGTTCTGCGTGTACAATAGCCCTGAAAAAGGGTATTTAGTTGTTGGCACTAGAAAAAAGGAGAAGACTGCTTACCTATTAAAACAGCTGCGTTCCCTCGAATCTCCGACCACTGGCTGCGCAGCGATGGAAGGCAAGCATCAATAAAGTCACCAATCGAATCTGGTAGTTCTTCTCCCTGATTAAAAAATTAGAGGTAATTGTTAAGAATTCAGTCCAATATCTTACAATACTCACAATCAGCTTACTAAAGTCTTTTATAAAGTTATTATACTGCAACTGTCCGTGCTCTAGCAGGTGGTTTTGCGCCAATTGATTCATCTTGGGCGTAGCTAACAGTGTGCACACATTTTTCAGTGTGATTTTACACGCCTGTAAACAGGAAACGTTTAAGTTAACAAATCTTTTACCCCGGTTAACCCTCATACCCTCGCAATCAGATTATTTTCCTCGCACAAGTGCAGCAGCAGCGAGCACAAGTTCGCCTTCATCTGCTCTAGCAGCGATTCGGAGGTTGCCGAACCGTTCTCCAATCCATTCGATTCGCTTCTCGGAACCTGCTCGACTGCCGTTTTAGGTGGAACCTTCTGATGGCAGAGATCTCCAAACAGCAGTATAGCGGACTCACGCAACTCTATCGACGCGTTCTCGAAGAACGGCTTGATTCGGATCGCCAACGATACCTGGAACATCTCGAACTTGTCCTGCGGGAGGGTTTGCAGTATCTTGGACAGTCCACGCATGCTTTCCAGTGGAATGTTGATGAAACAATTTTTGTTGTAATCGTCAATTCCCTTAAGCAGAGCCGTCAAACACATCTCCGCGTATTTGTCGATATCGTGCTCGGTTAGACTACACAGAAATGCCATTCCTGGAAGGGTGGATGCATTTTGTTATTTTAAATTGCCGAAAAAAAAGCCAACTTATACCTCTTATACTGAGACCTCGAACGAGCGGATTCGGATCGTTGAGCGATGAATTCAGATGAAGCATAATCACAGAGGATATATCTCCGCATGGTTTCAGCGGCACCAGATGGGAGTAGAAACCGGCTGACGCTATTCTTTGGGTGTCATAAGGGCTGCTAACGTACTTACTGAGCGTGGTGACGATTTGCTTCATTGTGGTTGAGTTAATGCCAACCTGACCTGCGGTGGCAATGCTTAGCGGCGTCAGGATTTCAATGAAACTATTCAGATCTGTGCTGGATCCCAGGTTAGGACACACGTCCAAAACGTTGAAGATTTGCTGCATTTCAAGAGTGTCGAGGAAAACCTTAAACGTATCTAATGCTACTTGGCATGGTACAAGCTTAACATCTTTACTCGCAACCGCTTTGCCTCGTTTGGCACTTTTCGGAACGGTCACATTCACACCTTCCTGGGAGTACGCATGGTTGCACGGTGGCAACAAGTTTATGTACGTTGCCACCGTGCTCAGCAACATGCAGAATATTTCGGTGAAACGTGCTTTGATTTCCGCTCTGATTTCCTTACACTTGAACATCTCATTCAGCACGCAGATAATGGTGAACGGGGGTAGCGTGACCGCTTTCTGCGAATCGTCCCTCGGCTTGTCCTGATGCTGCTGCTCGTATAGGCAGGAAGTGGTGACGGTTCCGATGAAGTTTTCCAGTATAATACCGGTCAGCTCTGCGTCTAGTGTGATAGTTCGCCAGTAGTCGATAACGTTTCTGTTGGGGAAAAAATAGATTTTATAGTACAAAATGATATAAGGCCTTAACGTTACATTTAATGTTTCATTATTACTACTTACTCTTCGAATGGCAAACTCTGACCCAGGACTTCATTACAAACCAGCTTTGGGTGATGCTTGGTAAGTGCCAGCATAGACTTCAGCACGCCAGATCGAGCCTTGGCTACTTCACATATTTTAACGGCCTTAAAATACAAAAACAAAAAAAAATATATACTCTCATAACTCAGTTCCCAGGACCTTTTCCAACTCACGTAAAGACACTCCTTCACCAGCTCTGGAATGGCGTGAAACATTTCCGAACCCTTGGCCTGTATGAAAAACTTCAGCACCACGGAAGCGCCAATAGCGGAGCTTTGCTCCGGATCGTTCAAACTGTACAGCAAACACTTGCTAAACTGCACGTACTGATAGCTGGACAACCGCTGGGCGATTATGTTTGCCAACTGGCCGGCAATCCGATAGATGTCCTTCGCGTCGTCCGTTATTATTTCATCCCGTATCTGATCCAGCTCTTTGACCCAATCAATGCGGTTGTCCGCAATGGTTAACGTTTCGTAGATACAGGCAATTTCCAGAATCTTCTTCAGCACTTCGATGGCCGTCTGTCGTACGGTGGCGTTAGAATCGATACAGCGTGGAATGATTTTACCCAGCAGACTGCCGGTTTGATTAAATTTGGACGGTGCTTCGCAGCCAATTTTCATCGAGCGCATATAAACATCCAGCGTGCTATTGTACACGTGCCCAGCGCAGATTCGTACCTCATTGTTGCGATCCTTCAGCCAAATCTCCAGGATCGAATTTATGTCATCCAGACAAGCTGGTGATCCATTCTGTTGCTCCAGAATGGTTCTAATAAACTGATTCAGCTCCGGTAGTGATTGGTTTAGGTATTTGGCCAAATAGCTATTTCGGTTGTCCTCATCGACTGATTCGAACTTTGATTTAAGATTTTGAGCAGTTGTAAAGAAGTAGTAGCAGGCAGTGTTAAGTAGTCCATTAAAATCTACATTTTCATCCTCGGCATTTAGTTTAATTAGTAGGGTTGACAGTTTAAGAATCAGCGGAAACAGGGGAAGATATTCGTTCTGGGAATCGCACGTAATATTCATACAGATCTTCAAGAGTTCGTTCTTGTTTTTGAAGTTGTTCATATGATCATCCGGCAAGGCGTTCGGGTCCTGAACGAGAATCTCCGCCAAATTCAAAAATATAGTAAGAATGTACTTTCTGATAAACAGTTCTTTGTTATCGAACTGCGCCGTAAGATAATTCACAATACTCTCGTCGAACAGCCGAAGGACCTTTTCCCGTGGAGCCTTCGCAACAATGTTGTTCAAAGACTGCAAAACTAATATCTTCAGCTTGAAGTTTTCTGTCTCCTTACTAGTGTCTTTTATAAAGTGCAAATTTGAAAAGAAGCTGCTGGACTTTTTCACACTTCCATCGTCAATCACCAACGCAATGAGCTTTTTCATGACTTTCTCAACGTGCTCCACTGAAACATACGCCAGCGACTGTGCGTGATCCTGTAGCAACTTTTCGTAATCCTCATGAGAGGCATTTTTCTCCAGTTTCTCCGCCTTGGCTAATCCGATAATGAGATCGATCTTATTCTCTATCACGTGTTCGTCCATCGAGTGGGACAAACACATGCCTAAAACTTTGACTAGCATTCGTTTCTCCTGATCTAGTGAGGGGACCTTGAACTCCACTTGAATTGCGCCCGGCGTTATCGGCTGGTACAGTGGCAACTGCTGGAATATCTCCGCAATCAATCCTTCGATGAATACAAACTCATCAACGTCCTTAATGGTGGCCTGAATAAACTCAAACAGCAAAGTATCATATCGTTTTCGATCCAAGCTTCCCGCCTGTAGATCTTGCAACAATTGACCCAACTTTTGGTTCCATAGCGGCGTAAGATGTCTGTACAGATACGACGAGTAACTTTTCAGGAAGGATAAGATATTCTGCACTCGAGCAGTTTCGTCATAGTTTCCAAGTAGGGCCAACGATCGTACGAACACAGATATCGCACTCGGAGGACGGACATCTTCGTCGGTCGGAGATCTGTCGAAGGGATTACGCCGCTCGGGAATTGGATCTTTGGCAAGCAGATTTGCCAAGCACTTACCGATTGTGCTGCAAATGTCGGTGTACTCCAACCTAAGAAAGCTTTGTAATAGTTCCATCTTAAGAACATCGTCCATAGTTCCGATTGTTGTGGACAGGATGAACATGGTGTTGTTACAGGCTGTCACAAACTCTTGATACTCCTCGGAAGTACCATTTTCGGTGCTAAATTTATTCAACCGACAGCTTCCTCGAATCAGAAAGGTAACAAATTCCTTTTCATGTACAAGATTTCTCTGCATAAAAGCTACGATAGTTTTAAGCAGTACCATTTTCAGCTTAATCGACCGCTCACTAGTTAGCATACCTTTCAAAATTGTGGTGATTTCTTCTTGCTCTTCGTGAAGAATTGGCTCTGAAGTGTTTGTAAGATGCGTCAACACTAGAAGCGACTTTATTCTCTCGCGCTCATTGTTGCTACGCAAATGCAGCAGAAGGATGGCAATTATCTTTTTGCCGTAATTACCAGCCATTAGATCAAAGCAACGAAGCACTTCATAGTGACCCTTAACTGTTTGTGGCTTTTCATAATCGGGATTAACACATACCAAGTCAAACAAGGTGGCTATGATAGTATCGGATTCGGACAGCATTTCAGCGTTAAGAGCTTGAACCGTTTTAATAATTGCTGCCAAATATTGCGTTACGACGCTCCGATCCACACTACGACGATATAAGGCTAGCGTGCTTGGGACCACCTTCAGTAAGCCTTCATTTATTTTTTCTACCGACAGAAGTGGGTACATAAAAGAAAGCGCGTTCAGCACTTCGTACGAGACTTTCGGTTCTCGCGAAGAAAGCCATTGCGACTGAAACAGCTCGTACGCTATACCCACTTCATCGCATATATCATAAGGGACACCCGTTTTCATAGGTGCTTCCTCGTTCGGATTCAAACGGCGATGTTCTTTGTACTCGCAGAAGGCCTCGCAAAATCGTCCAATTGCGAAGGCATACGATTGCCGGATGTAGTCCTGCTTGATTGACGAAAGAGTCGGAAGAATGTATCCTAAGATCGGTTTAATCAGTGGAATAGAGTCCATTATGTTGGCCGTTGCTAGCGATCCCATCGCGTATGGTATCATAAAATGGGCTACCTGATGCTGCTCCACGTGTTTCGTCAGAGCATCCATCACCTCCTTACAGAAGCGTCTTCCCACAGAAACCAGGATTTCTCGACAAGGTGCCTGTACCTGTACCTGCTGGTCGGGTGAGCGCGTTATTTCGTTCACGCTGTATTCCACGCATTTACTGGCAGTCTCGTGGCTGATTTGGTCAATTAGATTGATAACAACATGCTCAATTACTCTGTAAATTTGGTAATTAATAATTAAATTTTCAAACAGGCATATGAAAATAAAAAACATGATTACACAGAAGAAATCTGAACGAGAACATGTCATATGCAAAAGAGTGAGTCATATGCTTACTCGATCACTAGAAAAAGGCTGACTTGAGTAGCGTAGCGTTAGTCAACATAAAATTAAGTGAGGAAAATAATATAAAGTTGAGTTTTCATAAACAATCACAAATAAATACCTTAGTATGATCGCTGCCTGTGTTTCTCCGAGCTTGGGATGCTTCTTGCGGTAATCGCAAAATACTTCAACGATTTCGTCATGTCGCTGTTTGGCAATCCTTATCAGCGATGCCTCTGTCATGTTGCGCAGCGTGTCATCCTTCTCCGACAGACTATCCAGCAGACTGTTAACAATGGCTGCGGAATTTAACATTCTTAAGTTTAAAGCCTCTAAAGCAATACAGAATTAAGGCCACGGCTCAAATGATTCGGAAACCTATTCTCCGAACAGTCGTAACCCGATATTCTTCTAATCAAGTGGAAGGAGAGAACTGGAGAAATCAATATGGCTAAAGTGAAGAACGGTGCCGCGATTGTTCTCAATGCTTTACTCTCTTTGCTAGCTCAAAAATACAACTGAAAAATGGACCAAAAAATGGTGATACCGCGGACGCAACCGTAATTTCATGCTAAGACGAATCACAAAAACAGTGTGTATACTGTTTCGAACGCACTGATAAGGCTAGCAGTCACCGAACTGTTCCCTGATTTTCATAGCCGGAATGCCATCCATGATCGTGATTACTCACCGATGAAGTGCTGGTCATGCTTCACAGCGGCCGCTGGCTTCTTTTCGTCGTTCGATGCATCCATAATGCGATTAGCAGTCGACAGTAAACTGCGTCGCAATACTGGAACTTTCACAAAATACCGTCGAAGCAATCCGCAATCAATTTCTTCTGAACGCTAATCGATTTTTTGAACGAGAATTAAACAAGAAAACAAATCTCAATTTATAATTATTGGTGAGGTGTGAAAGCGGATCAAAATTCACTTGTTTCTTCGTCTACTGCTCTTTGCACTTCACTATTTACGTTGCGTGACCTTTTATGTTTTCCTCTAGACAAACCAAACGTCAAATTCAGCTGATAACAAGTTTCGTCATGCTTTGCTTTGCTAGCAGTACCGTGCATATAAAGCACAAATAGCCACGGGAATGGCATCGCTGTCAGCTACCATACATTTGACGCGTTACCAACATCACTGGCACTGGCACCCGAAAAATGGGCAGTTCACCCTTATCTTATGTTGATTCGGGCAAACCGGCTAAATGTTGACTGCAATTATTGATAGCATATCAGACAGTTTTGAGCAATTTCTTAAGGGCTCTTCCCACTGCTTCCGTTCCGGGACCGGGCCGGGACCGGGCCGTGGCTGTTCCGCGTGTCGTCCGGGCTCGTTTGAGATTGATTGCATGCGTTCTTATGAACGCATTCACACCGACGCGCCGTACCTAGACCGGGGCAGCGTTGAGTTGCCGTCGTGTTGCTGCAGTGCGAGAGAAAAACTATCGTTGCCGACGATACTTTGTGTTGGCCGGAGAGTGCACGGAAGGCACTCGGGTGGATGCGTGTATGTTGTAGTGACATATTTCGCGCGGAGTGAGCTGCGGTATGAAAAAAAGAGAAAGACGTTTTTTCACATACACACATCAACATTTCTCAGCCAGAGCGCAGCGCAGGCACGGTTCAAGCACGGCGCAGTGTGAATGCATGAAAAGTCCCGGACGAGCCCGGTCCCGGCCCGGCCCCGGAACGGAAGCAGTGGAAATAGCCCTTTAAGGTTTTCACATGGTATGTGATATTCTAAGTGATATTTAGTACATTTATTGTGTCCCAAAGCAAAGTGAAGCAAACTGTGACAGCAGAAAAAGTAGTTTTGGGACAAACGGTACAGAAATAGATGTTCGTAACGCTTGAAGGCTACCATACCATTCCTAGTGATGGGAAAAATCGCCCAAAACGTACATCGATAACAATCGATAATTCCGGGGGTTTTATCGATATTATCGATAAGTATCGATAATTTGACAGCTAACGTTTGCGGTAAAAAAAATTTTTTTCAGATGATGAAAAAAAAAACTATTTCAGATGGTGATGAAAAAGAAACTATGACAGATAATTGAGTTGGATGAATTTCCCATGCAAGGTTATCATGTTAGCTTCCTCGCAAAAAAATATAACGTCCTTGCCATGGCGGACGAAAACATGCGTGTAGTCATGTTTTTAAGCTCTTTCTTCGTTTTTTTTTTATTAATTCCTCCTCCGTTTTCGCGACAAAATTGTTGGAATAGATCTTGCGCTTCAAGTTTGCCCAGAAATTCTCGATGGGAAGCAGGTGGGGGACATTGGGCGGAATCGCCGACTTCGGTACCACATCGATATTCAGCCGCTCCATCTCCTCCTACGATCGCTTCGAGTAGTTGGCCGACGTCAAATCTGGCCAGAACACCGTGTCTTCGCGCTTATGGTATTTCTTGATGAACGACGCAACGTCTGTCAGGCACTTCGTACTATAAATTTCCCCGTTCACGGCCAGCCCGGAGCGAAAGAAGAGTAACTTTGACATCCCTTTCTCGCTGATTGTCAGCCACAGCCGCACCTTCTTGGGGAACTTGGTCTGTGAAATAAACTTTACCTCGGTGCTCACTTCCTTCGTGGGGGAGGTAAAATACGAAAAATCCTGCTAGTCGTTGCCATCCAGGGTGAGATAGGTCTAGTCGTCCATCACCACTGCCACGTCGCGATTCGCCGGGAAAATCGACTTGACCATCTTATTCAACCGCTGTCGCTGCGTCATTGCCTGCAGCTCCGAGACCAGTGGTCGAGACTGCAGCTTCTTGTATGCATGTCCATGTTCTCCAGATACTTTTTCACTGTTTTAGAGCATGCACCAATCTCTCGGCCAAGTGCACGCAGCGATTTAGCCACTTTTCCCTCGGTCTTCCTCTTCAGCATCCTTTGAAGCTTCTTGTCACTCAGGGTCGTTGGCCGTCCAGAACCGGGTTTTCTTTCGATGCTCTGATCATTGTCCAATAGTGTCAAAATGTTGTAGATGCCAGAACCGGCATACCCGGCGTCCACAAAGTGCCGCACGATGTCTGTTTTTGACGCCATTTTGAAACCCATGAAATCGGCAATTTTTGTCCATTTTTTTACCGCAAACTTTATTGCGGTTATAGTAACGGCCCAAACAGAATGGATACGTTTGCGTTGCTTTGGCGTCAATTTGACAGTAAATGTATGGGCTAACTGTCAAATTGCCGCAAACGCAGCCGCAACGTATCCATTGTGTTAAGGCCTTGAATGACAAATCTTACGATACTGCGAATGATAATTCAAACTACCGGACGAGTTAAACAGTTTGTTTTGGAAAGTCTTTGAGTTTTACGCCGGGAGTACTTTCTACGGAGTAGTTTCAAGCCGAAGTTCATTTTGAAGGTTGCGTAATAAGGGAAATAATTGAAGCAGGCAAAATTCTGTCAATTTTTAAATGGCCAAAACTTCACGAAAAATGAATCAATTCAGACGAAACAGGTTTCATTTTACTGGAAAACTGTCCTAGATTCCTAGTATAACTTGAGAACTGGACGTGACCAAGGGTCACTGGAAATGTTTCAGATTTCCGGAGTGTGTGTACATTTTTGCAACGCGTAGAACTTTTTCTGACATTCTGTTTCACATAGGTTTATATGTTGTCAATAAATCAGAATTTATTTCAGGTTCATTGGTAGCCAAAGATTGAAAATTTGCCAAGGAATCATCGAGGTATGAATTTATTAAGTATGGGTGTTGATTTCGGCGGTTTTTTCCCTGTTGGGTACTAATTTTCTTTGAGCTTGCAGCACTCTAGCAGAATTCAATCGAACATTGTGGGTGTGTAGGTCTTATTAAACCAAGCAACTTTGCAAACTTGCGTTTGAAAATTTATCTGGATTAACATTTAAAAAGGTCAGATTGAAAGTTGAGACCATGATAATTGTTAGTCAAAGTTTCGATCATCATGTGACAAATTACAGGAGCTCATTGCTGAAAATTGCACTCTTCAGGATGGGGTAAGTTCATCGAAGCAGTCCCAATTGTTTGCATGCTTTGGTTGGAAAAAAAATTCAAAAATAAATGTTAACATGTGTACCGTTTTTTGAACCCGTTTGTCCCGTTTTTATCCCGAGAAAATCTGGTCAGCCTACTTCAAAAATATAAAAAAATGAGTTTAAGATCCTACTCTGAAAAAAATATAATTTTAAAAACAAAAAATTATTTTAGAAATTATCGGTGATCTCAGATTTTTTTAAATGAAGTATTTTAGATAGACAATTTAGTTGCCTAAAACGTGAAACTGGTTATCAAAATAGATTCATTTTTCGTAAAGTTCTGGCCATTTAAAATTCGAGAGAATTTTTTTTATCTCAATTATTTTTTCCACCCCCTGTATAAATCAGGATACTTTCTTTGGCGCAACAATTTCGTTGATTTGGATTTTTAGTGGAACTAAAAATTGTTTGTTGGGTAACAGATACTTTAAACTTAAACAGTTCCAAGTTAAACTAAACAATTACCAGAGAATTACCAATAGACTGCCGCTATGCATGTCCATCATATTATAAGAGTTGGCAAGCCAAAGAAAATGCATTTTATTACAATTTCGTGTCATTGCTTTTTATGAGATGGTGCAAAAAGTTTGGATATTTTTCTAAAGTTCTCCAGTACTGAGTTGTCGAATTCATCTGTTCATAGGAAACTAAAAACTATAAATACCTTTTTAGTTACCATTATTTCTCAGAAACTCAGTGACATCCGGGGCGAACCTTTACACCACCCCCAACAATGCTAAATCTTGTCGAATAGCAACAAATACCCAGCGGCAAAAGCAACTCTTGGGGAAGGGTAGGTGGGGTCTCCTTCTTTTGGGTCTCCTCCAGTAACCAGCCGCACTGACTTGTGCTCACCCTTATAATATCGATAATTATCGTTAACATCAAAAAATTAACGATAATATCGATGTCAAGCACTTATCGATATTATCGATAAGTTTCCCATCACTAACCATTCCTGTTTGCCGGAAACCGAAAGTCATCATCTTGAAATTTAAAAAGTCGTCTGGGGTCGATTTCTGGCCTCTGCATTTCATTCCGGTCCTGAAAATCATCATATTCGACGGCATTTGGACTTGTTTTCAGCTTTTATTGTTAGTAATTTCTGTTCGAAACAAGGCTCTATATTTTCCAAAAGTAAAATAGTTAGCATCACAAAATCACAATTTTCCGTATTCCGGTGGGCGCGTAACTAATTTTCCAATCGATTGCTTCAATAATGAAAGACATCCGTTGAAAACTGTTTAAATAATAAATATTCGAAATTGGACAATTTTCATGACGCTCTCGATGTTTTCGGTATTCTAATCTGCACCCCTTTCCCAGAATATCACCGTAAGACCGTAAGTTCTAGATATTAACATAAAAATTTTATATACCTGAAAGAATAAGAACTCCTTTTTTGCTTATTTCTATGTCGGAAGCGACGGGCTCTTGCAACCAAACCGCTGATCTACTGCTTACCTTACCAAACAGTTCCAAGTCGCGGTGTGGCCTATGCTGTACGTAAGAGTCGTCTTCATTCCTCTCGGTCCATGGCTGCAGTTCGCCAGCTCTGCAGTCTGCATATGATTCGTAGGTCGTCTTCCACACGATCGATCCACCTTGCCAGCTGTGCATCACTCTGTCTCGTCCCCTGACGAATTGGTTTCTAGAATCGTCTTTACCGGGCTGTCGTCCGACATCCTTACGACCTACCCAGTTAACCACAACCAGCCAATCTTAGCGTTGTAGGCGATAGATGGCTCCCGAGCAGCTCCTGCAGTTCGTGATTCAATCGCCTTCTCCATGCTCCGTTTTCCATCTGCATTCCACCGAAGATGGTACGCAACACCTTTCGCTCGATGTACGTATCCGCCATCTTCACTAAAGCCCGAACCATAATGTCGATATCGTAGGCAAAGCCACACAGTTGAACCGTCTTTGGAATATCGTGCCACTCGTGTTAATCACCGCTCTTCTAATGAAACCTTCCAGGGCAATAGGCACGAGAGACCTCAAACCTACAAACTCGCTCGAAATAACTAGTTCTACAACGTGTTGGAAGAAAGTCACCAAGTTCATTAAGAAATAAAAAGTTTTTTTTTATTTTGGTGTACACCTCCCTTAAACAAAAAATTCTAACATCCAAATGAAGTACTCATAAAACTGAGAAACTTTCTAGAAGACATCGAAACGCTAAAACCATGCGTTTCGTCACAAACATCAATGTCCTACTATTTTCGAATTCGTCCCACTGTACGGCGTTCAGCAGAAGGATTACCTGGTAATTGCAACTCTCCAACTTGTCGCCCTTTTTGTAGATGGGACACACAATATCTCGCTAAACATGTGAAAAGGGCCCATGTGCCATATGTAAACAAACCACAATTTCACGTTTTTCAATGAATACAAGCTTAATCTACTCGTACAAATAAGATTGATTGATTAAGGGTAAATTCTTTTATCAATAAATCTTATTGGTAAGAGCAGATTTCGCTTGTATTGATCAAAAAACGAGAAAATTTGGCTTGTTTACATATGGCACATGGGCCCTTTTCACATGTTTGGCGAGATATCTTCTATCCACTTTACCGGTACTCGTTCCTTCTCCCAAATCATGGCAATAACCCAGTGCACGGCTTTAGCCAGTGTTTCTCTGCCGTGATTCAACAGCCTTATTGTTTTGACGTAGAACTACGGTTTACTTAAGCCTACCACATAGGGATGTAAATAGGAAAACTATTACCGAAAAGGGGACGAAATATGTCCCTTTTTAAATGCTTATAAATCGGTTTGTTTTCAACCGATTTCCTTCATTTTTGCAGCAATTGTTTGGAAAATTATACACGCATCCACCCAAATGTAGAAAATTGTTGATTGATTATGCAAACTATTGTACTATTGATAATTGTCAAGCCTTGTTCAAACAAAAATTACGTCCTCTGATTGGTCGTTATATGATTGCTTCCCAAGCACGGTCGACAGAATCATATACCTTGCAATTGGAAACATGCTATTTGGCCTATATAAGAGCCTGTTTCAGACGAATTCGCTTATAATAGTTCTAGACAGCGACAACAGCAGTCGTCCTCCCGCAGCAGCAGCACTAGCCCTCTGGTTGGTCACCACGTCTTAGGAGCAGCGCGGTTCTTCTCAGCGTGCCTCGCCAGACTGCCATTATTCCCCCGTGTTTGTGCAGCATGAAGATCGTCATCACCAAATCCAATTTTGAACAGCAAAATGCCTTTTTTCAAGGCAAATAAACAAGTCATTGAAAGTTAATAATTTTTGACAACGTAAGCAAGCATTCTGTGTGGATTCTAGCAGTTACATCTGTCGCGGCCGTCTAATTTACAGAAGGTGAAATAGCTTCCACAGTGCATGTTGTCCGTGTATCTTAACTCCCCCACTGTTGGGGCAGCACAAAGGTTGCGATCAGCAACCGATTTTGAACAGCAAAATGCCTTTTTTCAAGGCAAATGAACAAGTAATTGAAGGGTGAAAATTTCCTAGCATCAACACAAGCAAACATTCTTCGCGGGATCCTAGTAATCAAATTCTGTTGTAGTTTATTTAGTTAATACCCCCACTGTTGGGACAGCACAAAGGCTGCGATCAACATAACCGATTTTGAATAACAAACTGCCCTGTTAGAACGCATTCACAAAGGCAGTTAATTCGAATATGCAGTACTGATATAGAGTCGATTCTATCAATCAGCATTAACAGAATTTCATCGTCTCCCAGCTGCCAAGTTGCAACATGATGCAACACGCAACAACGAGCAAACGAAATCGCTTGATGTTACAAACCGCAATAAAATACGGGCTAAAACCGTTGCGTGTGTGAGAGCTCCATCGGTGTTTATTCGCTGGAAACAAAAATCGAATGCGAATTGTGGAATAATTCTTCTAAAGAATATTAGAGAATTAAACAACTGAACAGAAGGGCGTGGCCTATTACGTAGCACCCTTCGGCTATAAAAGAGTGTTTCTGGGAAAACTAGCTACATTCATTAGTCGGAAGGTGAGCTGGATGGACCGTCCACAACGTTGACAGCAGTAGAGGAAGATACAGCACTCAGAAGTAACAGCGGGTTGCGCCTGTGGCTGCCTTCAAATTAAATAAACCACTTGCGCTGTGGTTGGTCACCATGTCTCAGTAGCAGCGCGGTTCTTCTCAGCGTGCCTCGCCAGACTGCCATTATTCCCCCACTGTTGGGGCAGCATAAAGATCGTCATCACCAAATCCAATTTTGAACAGCAAAATGCCTTTTGACGTAGAGCTACGTTTTACTTTAGCATACCACACAGGGATGCAAACTGAAAAACTGGGACGAAATTTGTCCCTTTTCAAATGCTTATAGGTCGGTTGGTTTTCAACCGATTTTCTTCATTCTTGCAGCAATCGATTGGAAAATTATACACGCATCTGCCCAAATGCAGAAAAATGTTGTTTGAATCTACGAACTATTGCACTATTGAAAATTGTCAAGCCTTGTTGAAATAAAAATAACGTCCTCTGATTGGTCGCTTGCCTGCTGTGTGTGTATGATATGGTATCATGTGTGTATGTGTGTATGATATGGTATGATGTGTGCATGGTATAATGATATGGTATGATGTGTGTGTGTCTATGATATGGTATAATTTGTGTGTGTGTGCTGTGTATGTTTTTTAACTCGGCACGATCTGCTAACTGCTAAATCCGGTTCACGAAATTCACAACTCTTCATTAGTAGACATTATAACTCATTACCCAAGTAAAAATATTGGTTTTATCAAAGTTTAATAACGCTCAATACAGCCAAAAAAAGCGCTATAAAACTTTGATAAAAAAAGAGTTGTGTTACTAGGGTAATGAAACACTCAATGCATTTGTTAATAGTGTACGTAGTTCTACGTCATTTATGCGGTCGTGTCTTGGATACAACCTCCTACTTTTTTAACCGGCCAAGCTCTTTCTCCATCTCCAAGAGATCGGGAGGTAGAAACCTGTTTTCTTCTGCCTTCCGATCACCTCACACTCGTCCGTAAGGAGATTGCCGTACAAGCTCCTGCACATATCGGCTTGCGGCACGTAGCCTTTAAGGGAGCTGTTCAGCTTCTTGTAGAACTTCCGAGTGGCGTCAGCTTGGTACAGCTCTTCCATCGATCTCGGTTCACTTGCTGACGCTTCTTCCTTCGGAGGACTGAGTTTTGGCTATTCCGTTTCCGTCGGTATCGTTCCACGTTCGCTCTCGTACAATGTTTATCGCAATGCATTCTCGTGCGTGCTGCGTTTTCCTCCTCAACTAAAGGCTGTATTACACTCTTTATAGTATAGCGGTACCCACACAAGTACCCGGTTTAACACGTCTGGTAACAAACAAGTCAGCCTTGGGTAAACTCTAAGAAACAATGTGAATTAGAGAGAAGCTTGCGTTAGTTTTTTTTTCCTTGATAACTTTGCGTCTATCTCTGAAAAAAAGTATATAAAGTAAAAAGTCGAAATGGTTGAACGAAATTAATAGCAAATTTCTTTATTCCACTGTGTGCGGGCAAAACTGCCGAGGAATAATAAAACGTCATCGCCATTTAAGACGCAAGTAAGAAAGAGATGCCAGATAATTGTTTACGAACTTAGCACGTGCGGTGGTGGGTTGAAGCTGAAAAATTTTACAGTGCGCTTCGGGCAGCACGGCAGGTCGAAACTGGGTCAAAATCGAGCGAATAAAGAAGTACTACACTCAAAATATTTTTCACGTTATAATTACCGGAAAAGTTATGTGAATATTTTCCACTGTCATTTTCACGTAGATTTTACGTGATTGTCATTTGAGCTCATCATGAACTGGTGAGATGATTTATCCTGTGAATCTTATACAGTAGACATATGCATTTTTTGTGAATTTCACGTAGAATTCAACTGCCGGTAAAGTGGAAAGCATTCGTTTATCTGCTAGCTGCTACGTTTTATACAACGTAAAATTTCCCAATTTTGTTTTGCCAATTCTTAAGAGACGGGGAATAGTTTTTAGAAATTATCCAAATATATTGCTTGATAAATCGCATGATCATGCCAAATTGCCGATTCGTAAATGAATCACGGCATAAAAACTGACAAATATTACGACATTTGCCGGCGATAACTACTGTAAGCTGCAACTGTTTATGTAAAGGAAACTCCTCGACCTTTGAACTGAATGAATCTGTGTGAAACCTGTAAGCTCAAGACTCGATGTCAAATTCGTACAGTTTTTCGAAAGCTCACTTATTGGCAAGCCGTCGAGAAGTTCTATTTTATTTTCAGAGACTGAGTTAGACAACAGCTTCGCCATTTTGATTTCTGTATATTTTCACACAGAGAGTTCACGCGATACATCTTCTATAACATTCACGTTGCCAAGTTCACGTAGATGCTACGTGATAAAACATAATATGCGTGTGATTTTCACGTAGTTGTTATGTTTGCCACATAAATCATGCAAAATGACAGAAAATGAATAAGTACAGGAAATTTCACGTAACAATAATGTGGAAAATATTTTGAGTGTAATTAAAAAAATAAAAAGGTTGTGTACGAGACCCGACCGCGTGTTAACGTAGGGTTATGACTACCTGTCGATGTATTTTTTAACATAAGCATAGTTTACAGTTCCAACCGAAGTGAAAAATAAGACAAGTGAAAAAGCGTACGTTTCGCTAGCGAAATGTCTACATGCGTGAAAAAAGTAAGCCCAAGTGAAAAAAGATGCACAACCTTCGATACCACTAAATCGAATATGTTTACAGTCCCAAGCGAAGTAAAATCTCTACAGGTTGCATTTTTCACGCACGTGAAAAAATGAACTTTTTGTATCAGATTTTCATTTCGTTAGGAACTCTGAACAGGATTATAGGTTAGAGAATACACTTGATTGGGGAACGTGAAGCGGTGTATGGTGTTATCGATATTAGGTGATAACACCTTTAGGCTGTTCAGCGGAAACCGAAAGTCATCATCTTGAAATTTAAAGTCGTCTGGGGTCGATTTCTGGCCTCTTCATTTCATCCCGGTTTTAAAAATCATCATATTCGATAGTATTAAGCTTTGTTTTAAGCTTTGATTAGTAGTAATCAAAACATTTCCGTATTTCTGTTGACGCGTAGCTAATTTTTCGATCGATTGTTTCAATGATAAAAAACATCCACTGAAAACTGTTTGATTAATAAATATTAGAAATTGGACAATTTTCGTGACGTTCTCGATGTTTTCGGTATTTCAATTTGCACCCCTTTCCCAGAATATCACCGTTAGATTAATTCCAGATATAAACATAA
The DNA here is from genome assembly GCF_029784165.1 of Wyeomyia smithii. Taxonomy (NCBI): domain Eukaryota; kingdom Metazoa; phylum Arthropoda; class Insecta; order Diptera; family Culicidae; genus Wyeomyia; species Wyeomyia smithii. Next base: position 56,416,139 of record NC_073694.1, read on the forward strand.
AAATTAATTACCTTGAAGAATCCTTAGAACTCCTTTTTTGCTTTTTTCTACGTCGGAAGCGACGGGCTCTTACAAGCAAACCACTGATCTACTGCTTACATTACCAAGTAGTCCCAAATCGTGATGTGACCTATGCTGTACGTAAGAGTCGTCTTCTCTCCACTCGGTCCATGGCTGCAGTTCGCCAGCTCTGCCAGTTCAAAATTTTAATTTTCGCAATGATATGCCACATGATCGATCCACCTAGCCAGCTGTGCACCCTTATGACATACCCAGCCCACCACAACCTGCCAATCTCTTCGTTTTAGACGATAGATAGCTTTCCGAGCAGCTCCTGCAGTTCGTGATTCAATCGCCTTCTCTACGCTCCGTTTTTCATCTGCATACCACCGAAGACGAGCATCAGCCACGAGAGACCATCACCTTGCCTTAAACCTCTTTCGAAGGGGCTCGAGAATGCCCCCGATACTCGAACTACACACATCACTCGATTAATCGTCGCTTTGACTAACTGCGTCAGTTTGTACAGAAATCCGTGTTCGCGCATAATTTGCCATAGCTGGTCTTGATCGATTGTATCGTATGCCGATTTGAAATCGATGAATAGGTGATATGTGGGTCAGGGTTGATATTTGTTGACACTCTTGAGTGAAAGTGGAAAAAGCATCCATAAACTTTTTTTTTTACAATCCTTTCAGAGTTCTCCTTTCTCGCTTTTTGCATGGAAGTGAACTGTCAATACACCTCATTATATTTCATGCGATGAAAGCAAGACAACAAAATCAGTTTATCAGTTAACGAAGATTGTCAAGGCATCGGTCAGTGTCAGTGAAAAAGTGTTTCGGTGAGGTTTATTATGGTTGAGTGGACTGTTTGTTTTTCTTTTTCGCTTTGAAGTGAGGATTATTTGATTGGATTTGTCGTCAAATTTTATTCCGTAACCGTGAACGATGCGCGCGATCTATTTCATCTGAGTATACCAGCACGTTAAAAGGTCGAAAATATAGTGTATCTGAAAGAGTGCTGCTATCATTGGAAGTGAAAATTGAAAATAATTGGCTATAATTTTTGAAGAATTTTGCTGGGGAAAATGATTTTTCTCAGCACTGATGTGGGTACGTTGTATTCGCGACATTTCTGCATAACCTGCCGAACCGTGAATATCTGTTCGTGGTGGCGCAGGCACCCATGAATCCCGTCAGGTAGTGCCCCACGAAAAGGGTGATAGTCGACGGCAGAGTGTCTGAGAATACCGGCGTTCAGCAAAGGGATTGCCCGGTGATACCAGTTCTTCAACTTGTCGCCCTTTTGTGGTTGGGAAAAAAATACCTTCTATCCACTCCACCGGTACTCGTTCCTTTTCCTAAATCTTGGCAATAACCCAATGCACGGCTTTGGCCAGTTTTCTCCACCATGATTCAATAGCTTGCTAGGAAATTGGTCCACTCAAGCAGCCTTATTGTTTTTCAACCGGCCAAACTCCTTCTCCATCTCCAAGAGACGGGGACCAGAACCCTGTTTTGTTCTGTCTTTCGATCACCTCACACTCGTCCGTCCAAACGACTGCACATATCGGCTTGTGGCACGTAGCTGTTCAGCTTCTTGTAGAACTTCCGAGTGGCGTTAGCTTGATACAGCTCTTCCATCACTACGTGACCTCGGTCCACTTGCTGGCCCTTCTTCCTTCGGATGACTGTGTCTTGGCTATTCCGTTTCCATCGGTATCGTTCCACGTTCGCTCTCATACAATGTTCACAGCATTCTCGCCCATGCTGCCTTGTTACCCTCGACTAACTGTTTGCATTCGCCGTCAAACCAGTCGTTTCTATGATTGGGGCCACCACGGATCTACTGATTGCTAGGATTATCCACACTTAGAGACTATCCATTAATTAAGCCACACAATGTACGTTTGAGGTGCGAAACAATTAGACAGATAGTGGCACTTCATCTTCAATTTTCCTCAAGATTCCCAAAGCCCTCGGTTGGACGGTTGGACCTTGCGGTTCACTTTTTGTCACATCTGATGAGGTGGAATTTGAGTTGCTGAACTGCGGTGGCTTCCCAACTATTTTCATACACCAACTGGGACAGAATGGCCCATTATGATTTAATTGGCCACGCCCTCCGTACGTTTGGGGGATTTTCTTTTGCGTATTTTCTTACTTATCGTCTTTGTTATGTATGGTGCAGATTTTCTACAGCTGCTTCTCCGTGTACTTCAGTCTGGATTCTCGCTTGTTACCTTTCAGGTACTCCTCTTTCAGGATTTTGACCACCGTGCTCACCGACATGTCTAACTTCTAAGTCAGCTTCGTGGTCTTGGCACCCAATATGTTTTAGGTTGCAGCTTTCAATTCCCTTCACTTGGCGGCGCCTATCCAGCTCAGCCATGTCCAAACCACACTCTGCACTGAGTGGCATATTTGAAACACAAAACGACACTCCCGTAGAAAGCTCTGTTTCGCGACCTTTATCGTAAACAAAATCAAACACACTGAGCATGAATAACACCCACAGAGAGGAAAACAAAACCACACTAGAGAGCCTGTACATTAAGAGAGCCAACAAAGAACACATTGTTATGGTGAATGTGACACCAAAACGAATGCGCTGTATGATTGTATGACAGTTACCACATGGATGGAAAAGAGCACTCACTCGAATAATCACTTCCGATTTTTTATCGCACAAAATGACAAAAGGAATAGGATTCATCCTTTTGTCATTCGGGTTATTCTCGTTGAAAGAGATTTTGAAGGCTATTCGCACCTACGTGAACACTCATATGTAATTGTTAAAATGTGCGTGATGACAAAAGCAAAAATATTTCCTTCCTTCTTTAACGCATGCAAAAACCAAACAAATATCAGCAACACCGTCAACGCGAATTTATCAACAGTGATACGGCTGCTTAGTTACAGATATAAAAAAAGAATCGTTATTGATCACTACATGAGAATCAACGCCGAAAATTTTCGTTTTCTGGAAACGATAATTTTCTCACCGATTTTTTTTGCTAGTTCAAAATTTTAATTTTGCAATTTTCGCAATGATATTCAACAAGTCTCCGGCAACAATACCTAATATATATTTTTATATCTAGAAGACAATACCCCATAGAACATCAAATATGTATATACACGAAGCTTTTTTAAATCGGCGCCACCCGAAATCAGTCGATCGGTCATTTAGCATGGAAACGCTCATGAGTGCACATATGAGCTACACTTTATTATCTTCTTGTCTACATGTTTGCTGATAATTCACCCATTTATCTCCGGAGTATTCACAATCCATTCACAGTGAGATCATCACAAGTATTAAATTCGTCACTTCAAGTGTAACGATGATTGAGCACGGACTGCAACACGACGTTTAAGGCCGTTATCTCGGGAAGAGTTGTGCGGATAACAAGATCTTTACCTCAAGCATTATAATGTCGAGTTCCAGTTTTTCCTCTTCATCAGAAACGCTCTCCGATGGCAAGAACAGCTGGCAGAGTTGGGTGAATCGGAGAGGTCGAAAATCAGTGTGCGTGCGTTGATTGGCGCCAAAAGCAGTCAACCCGTTAGAAACGGGTACCTTTGTGGCCATAACGCAAAACGAAGATCCAAACGTGTACTTTCACTCTTTGACCGAAGAGCCTGCCAAACTCGAAGCGTATCTGTGCGAGACAAAAAGAATCGACTGGACTGCCAGTCCCGTGATCTCGTGCATTAGTGATCAAAATCTAGACATAGTAGCGAATGTGCTCCAGAAAGTCAACTGCAAATATCACCGTTTATCCGGTTGTTCCCATTACAGAATAACTAAACAAGATGCTATTCAGTGTCAATTCCAGTAAAATGAATCAATTTTTTACTGATCACACAGTTTGAATTTCTGTTTTGTTTTAGAGTTCCGGACGATTTGGTGATGAGACCCATTGAGCCAAAGTATGCATCGTTGATGGACCAGCGGTGGTATCATCGCTACCCAAATTCTCAAAAGTACATTGAGATGTTGATAAAATTAAATGGTGGATACGGACTGTTCAGTAAGGAAAGCGATGATTTAGTCGGATGGGTTCTGAAGAATGAATTCGGTGCAATCGGGTGAGATACTGCACTCATTTCTCATCTAAATTTCAGTGGCTTCTGACGTAAACCACGATTTTGTTTGAAAATTGTGTGCAATATCATTTAAATTTGCGTGGAATTTTCTATGAAATGCGATAGAGGCAATTCTTTACATGCGATTCGACATAAAGTTTTTTTACTGTGTAGTTTATTGAGTGTGTATAAGCTACATCGTAGGGCAGAGAATGAATCAAATTCCGTAACTGTTTCATTCTCGTTACAGACATTTGCAGATAATGCCAGAATACCGACAGCGTGGATTGGGAAAGATTCTAGCTAAGGCCATTTCGAGTAATAAAATGAGTAATAATCAGCACAGTTAACGACTTACATTCCAGTAGGTGACTATTTTAAACTTTCGTAGAAGAATAGAAGGCTGAGTTTATTAAGCTATTAACGAAAAAATCTTATTTTTTCAGAGTCATCAGTTTTCCACAGCTACAGTGTGCGGCTAGAAATAACTGAAAATTTTGGTATTGAAGGAAACGAAAACGTTGATCTGATAGCGAAAATGAATGAACGCACATAATTTGATTTTCACAAGTATTAATAGGCTGCAGAAAAACAAAAATGTGAATCATGTATAAAAATGAAACGTTCCGTGATTTCATAGGGTCTTAAACTTCTTACTACTTACTCTTAAACTTAAGCAAAAATTTCTAACATTTTTCAGACTTAATAACCCTTTGCTATAATGAACAAAATAAATCAAGAATGATCAGGCTGTTAATAAATGAAAAAAAAAAAAACTAACTTTAGACAGGGAAAAATTGTAGTTACAGGAGAGTCATGTCATGGCCAAAGCGATGATGGATCGAGTGATGTGTGTAGTTCGAGTATCGGGTGCAATCTCTTCGAGTATTGGCAATCTCTCGTGCCTACTGGGTAATATTGCCCCGGAAGGTGTGATTAGGAAAGCCAAGAGATGACCATTTACAGGAAACTGATCAGACCTTCACACCTTCACAACCATAGGCCATGTGACATGGACTATGGTTGTGAAGAACCAACACGCAAGGTGGATCAATAAGATGACGAACTGCAGCCATAGACTCTTACGTACAGCAAAGGCCACACCACGACTTGGGACTGTTTGGCGAGTAAGAAGAGTTATGAATTTAAAAGAGTCGAACCTGAAATTTTACACGAAATACAATTTAGCTTTATACGTGCAGCTTTGCTTACGATTGGCTCTAGTTTAGGTAAACATATATATGAATAATGTTAAGCAGATTGAATAACTCCGTGCCCAACACTTCCGACTTTTTTCGATTTTTTTTTTTGTATACTGTAGAAACCATTGTTTTATAAAGCTGAAACAAACAAAAACTAAATAAAAATAATCACATCGCCCAGCACATTGGGGTACAAAATTACGAACTACTCTATAGTATCAGGTATCCTGCTGGCCCGTCGATTGTTCATGGAAGCTTCAATAGGTTGGGCTCTAAGCTCATTCGACCCATTCCAGACGGCATACTACCCATCTTCCCACAAAAGTCGGCCGCAACTATTATGTCTGAACTTATCAACCTCTTCAGAGCCAGCTTTATCCTGGGCCATGTTTCGGATAACTAGGTGAAGGTAGAGTTTATCCCCAAAGTTGGAAGAAGGGTCAAAACCCTACCTAAGACCCATAAGTCTGACTTCATCACTTCTCAAGTTGATGGAGAAAATAATGGATAAATATTGGGTTGGGGAAACAGAAAGGTCGTATTTTGTCAATAGATGACAACACTTAAACATATCTTGTGTTATACTTATCGTGTCGGGTCATACTATACGGCTATTTAGAGACAAAAATCTGTGCTACAAGTGACGTTTTGATAGTGTTGTGATCGTACGTTTCAGTCTCAAGTTACTTACTTTTATGGCGACAGATCATTAAGAACCTATGCCGAATCCAGAATACGTCTCCATAAAACTCGGTCTTGGGCTGCTACTCTGCAGTCTCCCCTTATACCTGCTGCTCTGGTATCCTCATCGACAGCACACATCCAGCGCGTGCGCGGTCTGCCTCGAAGTCGTTGGCCTCTAACCGGTTCTCTACTAAATATTATCTTTGCCGGTCGCTCATCCGCCATCCGTGCTACATGGCCAGCCCACAGTAACCTGCCGTGTTTCATCAGCTTGACAAAATCAGCGTGTTTGTATACTTCTTACAGCTCGTGATTCATGCGCCTGCGCCACACCCCGTTCTCTAGTTTGCCTCCGAGTATTGATCGCTGGATTCTACGCTCGAATTCCCCAAGCGCTCGTCGATCGGCCTCCTTCCACGTCCACGATTAATGTCCGTAGAGCGCCACCGGTAGGATCAGAGTCCTATAGAGCGCAAATTTCGTACGGATCTATAGGCTACGGGACCTAAGCTGGCTACGCAATCCGTAATAAGCCCTATTCGCCGCCGCAATCCGCCTCTTCACCTCGCGGCTCACCACATAACACGAGAGTACCAAGATAAACAAATTCGTCGACCACTTCGAAAGTATCTCCATCCATCTCCACCGGTTCTCTACTAAATATTAGTAGAGAACCGGATAGAGGCCGGCACCAACACCCGTAGAACTACCACGCTCTCTGCCAGCCACCATGTACTTCGTTTTGGCAGTGTTTATGGTGAATCCAATTCTCGCAGCTTCCCTTTTGAGAGCCGTAAAGGCCTCCTCAACTGCTCTACGGTTAACACCAATTATATCAATGTCGTCCGCAAAGCCCAAAAGCATGTGTGACTTAGTGATGATGGTGCCGCTCCTCTGCACATCTGCCCTTCGTATTGCACCTTCCAAAGCTATGTTGAACAGCAAGTTCGAGAGCCCGTCACCTTGCTTCAGACCATCCAACGTCACAAACGCATCCGAAAATTCGCCCGCTGTCCTGACGCATGATGTGAAACCGTCAAGCGTCGCACGTAACAGTTTAATTAGTTTTGTTGGGAAACCATGTTCTAGCATTATTCGCCAAAGCTCATTGCGTTTCACTGTGTCGTACGCCGCCTTAAAGTCCATGAACAGATGATGCGTCTGCAAGTTGTGTTCTCGAAACTTGTCGAGAATCTGTCTCAAGGTCTGGTCTGTTGTAGATCGCCCCACTCGGAAACCGCATTGGTATTCTCCAACAAAGGCTTCCTGCAACGACCTCATACGGGAGAGAATTTTTTAAGCGGAATTGAGGAGGGATATCCCTCTATAATTACTACAGTCGAGATAGGGCATATGAGTCCTTCCAGCCAGTCCGTAGGTAGTTGTTCCTCAGACCATATCCTTAGCATAATCTGGTGAATTGCACTACACAGCCGCTCGCTCCTAACTTTGAAAAGTTCGGCCGGTAAGCCGTCCTTCCCAGCGGCTTTGTGGTTCTTTAGCTCTTTGCAAACATTCTTCACCTCGTCCAATGTTGGTGGGTCCACAGCTTGTCCGTCCTCCCAATTTCTATCCTGTTCCCTTCAACGACTCTCCTACCTTCCTCACCGTTCAACACCACTTCAAAATGTTGCTTCCAACGCCTGGCCACCTGCGATTTATCGGTAATCAGGTTCCCCTCCCTGTCATTGCACATGGCAGGTACTGGCACAGTCCGGTTCCTGATTCCGTTGATCGTTCTATAGAAGCTCCTCGTGTCGTGCCTGGTGAGGCAATTCTCCGCCTCCGCGAGGACGCAATCGTAGTGCTCACGTTTCTTACGGCGATGAAGCTTCTTTTCTTCTCTCAGTCTCAAGTTACAGCGCGCCAAAGATGTAGTCCACCAAACAAGAAATTCGTCATGTTTTACTTTTTTATTACCTGAGAGGTAAAATAGCAACGAAGGCGGCTAAAAAAGTTTGTGAAGTTTATGGGCCCGATACTGTTCCGATTCGCACAGCATTGGTTCGATCGATTTCGTTCTGGTGTAGTGGCTGTCGAAGATACACCCCGTACTGGTAGGCCAATCGTCATAGAAACCTTTAAATTGTGCAAATCATTCAAGTAGACCGGCATGTGAGCATTCGCTCGATTGGCTAGGAACTGGGTATAGACCATAAAACTGTTTGGAACCATTTGCAAAAGATTGGACTCCAAAAAAAGCTGGATGTTTGGGTGCCACACGAGTTGACGCAAAAAACCTCTTAGACCGAATCAACGCCTGCGATGCACTGCTGAAACAGAACAAACTCGACCCATTTTTGAAGCGGATGACTGGTGATGAAAAGTGGATCACGTACGACAATCGTGGTCGAAGTGCGGTGAACTGGCCCAAACCATCGCTAAGCCCGGATTGACGGCCAGGAAGGTTTTGCTGTGTGTTTGGTGGGATAGGAAGGGAATCATCCACTATGAGTTGCTTAACTATGGCCAGACCGTCTATTCGGTTCTCTATTGTGAGCAGCTCGACCGTTTGAAGCAGGCGATTGACCATAAGCGGCCAGAATTGGTCAATAGGAATGGTGTTGTTTTCCACCAGGACAACGCTCGGGTTCACACATCTTTGATGACCCACCAGAAGCTACGGAGCTCCGATGGGATGTCCTATCGCACCCATCGTATAGTCCGGACCTGGCACCGAGTGATTACCATCTCTTCCGGTCCATGCAATACGCTCTTGGTGATACTGAGGTGGCCTCAAAAGAGGCTTGCGAAAACTGGCTGTCTGAGTTTTTTGCAAATAAGGAGTTGATTGAAAAGTCCCTGAAATATCAGGAGACGGTGCTATGTGCCTTTCTTGATATTGAAGGGGCCTTCGATAACACGTCCTTTGCATCAATTAATACGGCTCCAATAAGGGAATCGACCACACTTGAAGGAGCTGGATACACGCAATGCTCGCTAGCAGAGTAATCACAGCAACCTTGGGAGATTCGTCTGTTACAATGTCGATGATCAAGGGATGCCCGCAAGGAGGAGTTCTCTCGCCCTTGTTATGGCCACTAGTTGGCGACGCACTTCTTAATAAGCTCTCTCAGCTTGGCTACGAGGTCGTTGGATACGCTGGTGACATCGTTCCCATCGTCAGAGGTAAACACGACGCAACTTTGTCGAGACGAATGCAAGCGGCTCTGAATGCCACCATGTTATGGTGTCTACAGGAGGGTCTAAACATAAACCCCTCAAAAACAGTTCTAATTCCATTTAGTAGACGGAGAAAGATCTCCATCACTCCTCCAACACTGAATGGAGTTAGACTGAGCTTCAGCAATGAAGTCAAATACCTCGAAATTATTCTGGATAAGAAACTGAACTGGCCTGCACAACTGGGTCATATCGCTGAGAAAGCGACCTCGGCTATCTGGGCCTGCAGAACTCTGTTCGGTAAGAACTGGAAATTGAAACCAGACTTGGCAGTCTGGTCTTACAAGACCATTGCCAGACCAAGAACACCTATGCTGCCCTTGTGTAGTGGCCTAAGGTGAACGAAGTGACTGCTCAAGCCAAACTCAAAAAAGTTTAAAGACTTGCATGTCTTTCGGTTACCAGCACGAACGCGAACAACTCTAATTACAGCCATGAAAGCAATGCTCTGCCTACTGCCTCTACATCTTGTGAAAAAGGAAGCAGAGCTTGGCGCTCCAAGGTTGCAAAGGAGGAAAACTTTACTCTAAAGGGACCAAATCAGCCACCTTCGCATACTTAGGGAGTTCAAACTAACTCCGCTATTAACTACAGTCTCCGACTGGATGGACGTTAGGACCAACATGGATATTCCGTATAGAGTGATGGAAACAAACCGCTCTAAGTGGAACAATGAAGGGCCTAATCTTCCACCTGGCATCGTCAGTTTTAATACGGATGGCTCGAAAATGGGATCCCTATTAGGCCTAACGGGATCTGGCATATACGGACCCGGTATCAGGGAAACGTTTTCCCTGGGCAAATGGCCCACCGTTTTTCAAACAGATATATGCCATATATATCTGCGCAAAAATATGCTGAAACGCAACTACAGGCATGCGAAAATCGGTATATTCTCGGACAGTCAAGCAGCACTACTAGCACTTAGGTTCGTCAAATGCGCTTCCAACTTGTTTGGGAATGCATTGAAACTCCACGGGAACAGAACTCAGTTTTTCTGTTTTGGGTACCCGGACATTGCGGAGCCGAGGGTAATGAACACGCTGACTACCTAGCAAGAGTTTATTGGCCCCAAGCCGTTCCTGAGTACGTCCGATTCCGCTATCAAAAGCGAACTACTAACTTGGGAAAGACTAGAAATAGCATCGCAATGGCAACAGGTATAGGGTTGTAGACAAGCTAAACATTTAATCTATTCGAACCCTGGAACCGCCAGAAAGTTACTTAGTCTAAATCGTAGTGAACTATGGATAATCATGGGACTCCTTACCGAACACTGTCCCGCTTTTTTATCATTAAAAGAAAATCGGTGTAGTGTTGAACGACACCTGCCGATTCTGCAAATCTGAACCAGAGAGCTCAGATCATGTGCTTCGTTTTTGCGGAACTCTAGCTTCCTAAAGATACAACTTCTTAGGAAGTTACCTTTTAACTTCATATCAAGTATGGAGCTCTAAACCCAAGCAGGTCATTAGCTTCATCATCTATGTTGTACCTGATTGGGGTACAGGTTTACAACAAAATAGTTCTACTCAATCAATGAGTACGAGCAATCCGTAACTTGTGCAGAGCAATCGGGGCCCGCCACAAACGACAATCAGCAAGAAAAATAGTATCAGGGCACCCGGCCACAGTGAGACAACACTTGTGGAGCCTTATCACAGCAAATTAGGTATTTAGTTTCGATTAGCTTACATAATAATCGATAGTTATTCGTATCGCACAAAGCAACGCATTTCAACTCGTTCACATTGTTATTTACTTCACGGTGCTCCCACAGACCGCTATTTGAAAAAAATTCATTATAGGGTCTGAGTACATCATTCGATTCGTTATGACGTCCTGAATCTCTGGTCAAAATTTCAAAATCGTCGTACTACGGTACGGAGTAACGCCCTTTTGAAGGTCATAAAGTACAAAAAAGTGATATGAAAACAACGAAACACTTATTGTAAAGCACGTTTCTCAACCATCATTCAATGAAATAAATAATCCAAAATAGTTTCTACACAGTCATATGTATTATATTTCATGACTTCTACAAGTGGGCTCTGGGTAACGATTAAAACTGATAAACCGAACGTTGTAATCGGCGCTATTTACATTCCTCCTAATTTGCGGAATGAAGTCGAGATAATCGATCGGCATATTTCTTCAGTGGAAAGAGCTGTTAATTCTACTAGTATTAACGACGATGTTCTTATTTTTGGTGACTACAATCGTGCCGGTTTATCCTGGTCGATTCACACAGACGGAAATTACCTCTTCGTGAATGCAGGTAGCTCCCATTTATTGGACGGTATGGCTTTTCAGTGCATGCACCAGATTAATCCTGTTTGCAATCGATTTAATCTTTTTCTCGATTTAATCTTTGTAAACTCGCATGCTTTACCAGCTTGTTCAGTCACTACTGCACCCGACCCTCTCTGTAACATTGACGTACATCACCCACCATTGATGGTTAGTTTCGACAGACCTGTTGAGGCTCTATTTATAGACGAATTTGATTCATCCAGTTTCGATTTTCGACGCGGAAACTATGATGCTATCGAATCAGAATTGAGAGGTATCGCCTGGACTTTTATCAACCGAAGTACAGATTTGGATGAGGCCGTGTCTGGATTTACTGAATTGATTCAGGAACTTATACATCGCCATATTCCCAAAGCTCGTCCTCGTCGTGAGCCTATTTTTGAAAATCGACATCTCACTAAACTTAACCGCCTTCGTAAGTCAGCTTTGCGTGCATATCAAAAAAATAGAAACCCTATCAATCGGACACGGTTCACTTCTGCTAGTCGATCATACAAAACGCTGAATAAAAGTCTGTACACGATGTTCGTGCGTAAAACGGGACGCAACCTACGCTTAAATCTGAAAAGCTTCTGGAGGTTTGATAACTCGAAGCGTAAGGAAGAAGGATTACCATCTAGTGTGTTCCTGCTAAATAGTGAAGCGTCTACTAACAACAGTAAATGCGATTTATTTGCCGAGCACTTCGCTAGCGTTTTCAACAAGGAGCGTTTTCAATGCCGAAGTCTTCGAGATCACAATCGGAGAGGTTTCCAAAGCCATCTGCGATCTGAAACAGTCCTACTCCCCTGGACCAGATGGCATTTCTGCTGTACTCCTGAAAAAATGTGCTGGAAGTTTAGAGTCACCGCTTGCTGCTATTTTCAATCTTTCCTTACTTAAACATCAATTTCCCCGTGAATGGAAAGAGTCGTTAATGTTTCCGGTATATAAAAAAGGTGACAAACGAAATGTCGAAAATTATCGTGGTATCTCATGTTTGTGTGCCTGCTCCAAGGTTTTTGAAACTATTATGCATCATCATCTGATATTCAGCGTGAAGAACTACATCTCTACTGCACAGCATGGGTTTTCCCTGGTAGATCTGTATCTACCAATTTACTAGAGTTCACTTCATTTTGCCTTCGCGGTATGGACCGGAGCCTTCAGATCGATGCTGTCTACACGGACCTGAAAGCTACTTTCGATCGCGTTGATCATGGACTACTTTGTGCCAAATGCGACAAGCTTGGAACTTCAATTGGAATGGTGGAATGGGTACACTCGTACCTACGTAATCGTAAGATCGCTGTTAAGTTGGGCAAGTCGCAATCCGCCTGGTTTAGTAACAATTCTGGTGTTCCCCAGGGTAGCATTCTTTTTTTTTTCCTTGGGCCGCTACTCTTTTCGCTGTTCATAAATGACGTTACGAAAGTTTTACCACCTGGCACACGTTTACTGTATGCGGATGATACAAAAATTTTCAAACTCATCGAGACTGTTGAAGATTGCCTTAGGCTTCAATCGTTGATTGACTTATTTAATGACTGGTGCCAACGCAATTATATGATGCTAAGCTTTCCGAAATGTTCTGTGATTAGTTTCCAACGCAAAAAGCAGCCGCTATTGTTCAACTATAACATTGCTGGTACTTGTTTGCAACGTACCGATATTTTTAACTGATTTGGGTTTTCTGTTGGACACGCAATTAACTTTCAGGCAGCATTTTTCGATGATCATCTCTAAGGCTAATCGTCAACTTGGGTTAATATTCAGAATCGGAAATGAGTTCGTTGATTATGGCACCTTGCGGTCTCTTTACTGCTCTTTGGTTCGCTCAATTTTGAAAACTGCGTGCGCTGTATGGAACCCGCATTATGAGTTCTGGATTCAGCGAATTGAGCGCGTTCAGAAAACCTTTACTAAAAGAATCTGTCGCACACTACCATGGAGAGATCCCGATCACCTGTCATCCTATGAAAGCCTATGCTTATGAGTTGGAATCACACCACTCGAACAGCGCCGCAAAGAAATAATTTCCAAAATGACACAACATTTTGACAGGCCGGTATAATTGTCCAGCTATCTTGGCTATGTTACAGTTGCATTGCCCTCTACGACCTCGACGAGACCAGCGTTTGTTGCATACAAATGCGCATCGCACAAACTACGGCCTGAACGAGCCTATCCGCACAGAACGGAAGGTCATCTGTGATACGAAAACTGCTAAGTGCTCAGTGAATTTTGCAGCGCTCCCCAGGGGTGGAAAGAACGCTTTTTACACGGAAAATAAACAAAATTTATACTACTTTTATCGAAATCAATCAAACACACTGGTATAAATCTGTCGGCGAAAACACTACAGGTTAACTCTGCTAAGCATCTGTAAGAAGGAAAACACATTATTTCTAGGGGCTTGACAACTTCATTTCATGAAAAATATTTCGGTAATGGTGGATATATATATTAATATTTATCATTTATTTATCACATTAACTTCCCAACCATAGCGTATAGGACATGGTGAAACGGTTTGATCAACAAGTAGTGTCTGAAAATGCAACGATAAACACTTAGTAACAATGAATACAATCGAATTTTGCTCGTTGCACTAAATTCGTAGCCCAACTAGTGAAGGACTTTCACGCGTTGGGTTGAGCTATCCAGGTTGCAAGATGACACCGGTTGTTTCTTTTTGTTAGGATTACTAATCACCTATTGGGTTACCTTTGGATACCTTTCCTCCACCTCTCCCCTGAGCGCGTTATGTATTATACAAATGTTTCCATATATGAACGAACGCTAGAGGTAAGGCACTATTGATATACAATGGTGATTCGCTTACCGGTTGCTCCTTAGTCGGGGGTTTGTTAGTTGGGCCCTCATCCATCTAAAAAGCGCTCTTATGTCAAAATGGAACGACATTCAAATGCATGCAAGAAACCCGAAAAGTGAATAAAAAATAAAATAAATTTTTACTACTCGTACTTGAGTTTATTTGTCATTGATTGTTGATGGTTACCTTTGATTACTCGAAAAAAATGACATTGATTACTTCGGAGTATTCTCAGGTTACGACGCATTTCGAAACCCCTTGAAACGAACCTCTTGGGATCCTTTTTTAGTGTTCTGTAAGGTTGTCACTTTCGGTTGTCAGCAAAGATACCAGATTTGTCAGCAAAACGATGATTTGTTTTGAATAGCAGGTATGTGCGGTTTTTTTCAATCTCCATCCCGCATAATCAATAACCATAAACGGATGATAATCCATATGGTTTAACGATACCCCATACAGTCGAAACTATATCCCGAACTAGTTGTTAGGCACGTTTTATGATTATTGATTATGCGGGAAGTTTAACTACATTTTTTTCCCTATGACTTTCTCAAAATGTGTGCAGGTTTTTACTGATTTCTGCCTCCTCGAGCGCATTTTTTCGAATCACGATTAGATTTTTATCAGATTTAAAAAAAAAGACTGCACAATGAAACCAATCGCATTATTCGTTGCTCTAGAAGCTAACCTGATTTTAATTAACCTTATTCAGCTTATTTTTATTTGAATGGCATGTCGCATGTCAAATCAATGAGTAGAAAATCTATATTCTCCAGAATGGACTAGAGTCAATCGGCAAAACATTTAATATAATCTTATAAGATGATGAAAATAGTTTATAATTTTCATTTTCGAATAAAAATGTGATTCATTTATTATAAATATTCGGAAAATTTGCGTTAAAAAATTCATCTGTGCCATGATTTTTAAAAACTCAAAGTACTTTCTTTAGTTTTCAAAAACTCACGAGCTGCATTTTAAATTTTAACAATTTTCAAAAATAGCCGTCTATGACACATGGTACAATTGTAAATGGAAGAATTGCAACATTAACGTTTTAAAACGCACGATTTTTCAATAACATTGATTGTTGTTCGTGTTTCAAATCAACATTTGTCGATTACAATACCTTTGTTACACTGTTGTAATATGACAAACTCCACAAATGTGAATAATTGCGAATTTTACCCAAAACGTTTTTGCATCGAACGTAATAGATTGTATTAAACGGGTTAAACTGTTGAAATAACCGTCAATTCAAAACATCGAATAAATTATGCCACATTATACCACTGGCAATGCGGCATGAACGTACACGACAAATAAATATTGCCCGAGAGCACAGAAAATTCAATTGTCATTTTTCAGTCCTTTTTGTGTGCACTTTCTGTTCGATCATATACCTGAAGTTGACCTTCCGTTCTGTGCTATCCGCCAAATGGCTCTGCTCTTTAATCGATACTTTGACAATTTTAATTTTTAGTAACTTATTGTGTATTGTGAATTGTTCATTGATGTATTTTATTGTATGATATATGTTATTCTGCACTTGTATTCCTAAAAGATGCTGGGTTTTTATGCCGGCTCGAAAGTTTCCTTCACGGCCTCTCGAGGCGGCTTTTCCCATATATATATATATTTTTTTTTTTTTTTTTGTTTCAGGTGGAGGGGAAATTTGCATCCAAACCCCTGAGGTAACCAACCTCAGGGAGTGTGGGGTTGGTTTGAATCAGTGACCGGACCCACTAAAACCCCTCCAGTCTCCAGCCCATAATACTCCCCGGGACCACCGCTAGGTATTGCTTCGGGGAGCGGCTTTTGTGCTCTGTGCACCCTCTTGGTTCTATAGATCTCTTTGCTAACTTAGCTAACTAACCTGGAGACTGGCCGTTAGCTAACACTGGCGTGTCGGTGGTCAACCTGTCGCCTGTTTTGCAATTCTAAAACTATTTGAGAGGCGGCTGTACAAACCGCCCTCCAAATGTTTGGGTCTTTACACATCCTCCGAACTAGGTTGTCCGGAGTGGTGTCTGGCCCGCTCACTACCATCATGTCGCTCCGCGCATGCACAAAACGAGGGCACACGAAGAAGACATGCTCAGCAGTTTCTTCCGCATCCGCGCACTCGGGACACATGGGGGACCCCGCATGCCCGAATCTGTGTAGATACTGCCTGAAGCAACCATGACCTGACAGAATCTGTGTCAAGTGGAAGTTAACTTCTCCATGGCGCCTCCCGACCCATCTGGATACGTCCGGAATAAGTCGATGCGTCCATCTACCCTTTGCGGAATTGGACCATTCCTGCTGCCATCTGATCATCGAGAATGAGAATGACATTCTGGTGCCTCGTATACCCCTTGTGTCACGTTGATCGAAGCATTCTACGTCCTCCTTAATGGCTATGCTGATAGGCATCATGCCGGACAGGACGCAGATTGCGTCGTATGACACTGTACGGTGCAAGACGGAGGATGCAGCGCGCACGTTCCGACGAGCAAAGAGCGGAACGCGGTGTCGCATTCAGATCCGCTAAGGCAACGCTTAAGAGCGCAATCAGAGCCAGCAAACGAGCCTGTTTCGAACGACTCTGCGCCAGTGCCAATTCGAACCCGTGGGGTGACGCCTACAGGATCGTTATGACCAAGACTAGAGGTGCGCTAGCCCCGGCCGAACAATCACCAGCGATGCTAGAAACGATCATTCAGAGCCTCTTCCCAAGACACGAACCAAGTCCCTGGCCTCCGGCTGACGAGTCACCACCTACCGTGAGTGACGGCAGCCGTGCAGAGGCTGACGATGCGGTAAGGGTGACGGAAGATTAATTGATCGAGATCGCAAACTCCCTGAAGGTAGGCAAGGCTCCGGGACCAGACGGAATCCCGAACTTGGCCATCAAGACGGCCATCAAAGAAGCCCCCGGGTTGTTCAGGGCGGTCATGCAGAAATGCCTTGACGACTGCCTCTTCCCGGACGTGTGGAAGCGCCAGAGGCTGGTGCTGTTGCCGAAGGTTGGGAAACCACCAGGTGACCCATCGGCATACAGACCAATCTGCCTGCTGGACACGGCGGGCAAGGTGCTTGAGAGGGTAATCCTCAATAGACTGGTGAAATATACAGAAAGTGAAAACGGTCTATCAAGCAACCAGTTCGGTTTTCGAAAAGGTAGGTCCACGGTGGATGCGATTCTCTCCGTCACTAGAACGGCTGAGGTTGCAATCCAACGCAAGAGGAGGGGCATTCGTTACTGCGCGATCGTCACGCTTGACGTGAAGAACGCGTTTAACAGTGCCAGCTGGGACTCCATAGCCTTAGCGCTACAGAGTCTCAGAGTGCCGACGTCGCTGTACGAAATTCTAGGCAACTACTTTCAGAATCGAGTGCTAGTGTATAACACAAACGAGGGTCAGAAAAGCATTCCAGTTACCGCAGGTGTACCGCAAGGTTCCATCCTGGGTCCGGTACTGTGGAACGCTATGTATGACGGCGTGTTAAAACTAACACTCCCTCCAGGGGTGGTGATCGTGGGCTTCGCCGATGACATAACTCTTGAGGTCTATGGCGAGTCTATTAGAGAGGTAGAGTTAAAGGCCGCGCTATCAATACGCGTAGTGGAAGACTGGATGCACTCCAGGAAACTGGAGCTAGCGCACCATAAGACTGAAGTTATTGTTGTTAATAACAGAAAGTCTGAGCAGGAGGCATCGATTAGTGCCGGTACATGCACTATCGCCTCAAAACGCTCGTTGAAGCTTCTGGGGGTTATGATCGACGACAAGCTCACGTTCGGGAGCCACGTCGATTACACCTGCAAGAAAGCTTCCATGGCTGTGGCAGCGCTGTCTCGCATGATGGCAAACAGCTCAGCGGTTCGTAGCAGCAGGCGCAAAGTCCTTGCTAGCGTGACCACGTCCATACTCAGGTATGGAGGACCAGTGTGGTCCAAGGTATTGAGTACCTCGTGCCATCGCGGCAAACTCGAGAGTACGTACAGGCTAATATGCCTAAGGGTCGCGTGCGCATACCGAACAGTGTCGTACGAGGCGGTTTGCGTCCTGGCTGGCATGATGCCCATCAGCATCATCGTCAAAGAGGATGTAGAATGCTTCGACCAACGCGACACGAGGGGTATTCGCAACACCATACGGTCATCCTCAATGGCCAGGTGGCAGCGGGAGTGGTCCAACACTACAAAAGGTAGATGGACACACCGACTCATTCCAGAGTTAGCAGGCTGGATTAATAGGCGCCATGGGGAAGTAACCTTCCATCTGACACAGATCCTGTCAGGCCATGGCTGCTTTAGGCAGTACCTGCATAGGTTCGGGTACACCGAGTCCCCTATGTGCCCCGCTTGTACGGGTGCGGAAGAAAGCGCAGAGCATGTGTTCTTCACATGTCCGCGCTTCGAGCGGGTACGGTACGAAATGCTGGCAATAAGTGGGATGGACACCACGCCAGATAATATAGTGCGTAGGATGAAAAATTGAAAAAAAAAACAATTGCTGAATACTGCGATATCCTATCTGTTGGACCAACAAAATAGAGTTTTCTGTGGAACACTCTTCCTAAAAATCAGTTTTTTGACGTAGAATTACGTCTTACGGCAACATATACAGGGGACCAGTTTCATTACAGGGATCCAATTTCAAAAACCAAAACCATCGAGAGCGTCACAAAAATTGTCCATTTTCAACCGTTTTAAGCTCAGTCAGTTTCCAACCGATTTTCGTCATTTTTGCAGTAATCGATTGGAAAATCAACCAAGCACCCGTCCAAATGCAGAAAGTTGTAATCTGATTGTTCGAACGATTGTACTATTGAAAATTGTCAAGCCTTGTCGAAACGCAAATGTCGACCTCTGATTGGTCGCACAATGCTTCCTTCCCTAACAAGGTCGACAGAATATACCTAGTTGACTAAGAATGCGCGCTTTGTGTTTAATGTATAATTCATCCCATGGTTGTGCCGATACCACACGGACGTTGGTTGCTGATCGTGAAGAAGAAAGAAAAGCCGGGTTTCAATTTCTGGTTGATCGCGCTGGGCGCGTTGATACTTAAGTTGATACGTGCGAAAAAAATCTTTGTCAGAGCGGATATCGCGCGCTATCTGGACCATGAAGCAATTATGCGATAATTGAATGAAATTTGCAACTGCAGCAACTAGTCTTTTTCAAGGCTACTATAATGAATGGTTATTAATAAATTGCAACTTTGATTGCAGTTTGATGCTGCTGCAATTGCGCAACAGTGTGATGTATATAACGATTCGATAACACTGTGCATCACAAGCGGTATATGCGAAACAAATCCGATTCCAAACAGAGAAGTTCAGCAAGTTCTGCTCACGGCGCTGAGTCCGTTTTAGAAAATTCATAACACTTCATTAATAAATATGTAACGAAAGAAGACGGTTGTTGCTTAACATCACATCTTGAAGAAGACGGTTGTTGCTTAACATCACAGCATAATTGCGACCCTTATATCCGATACGAGAACGGGAACATCTTCTTCCTTCAAGCCGTGCAACACACGATACATGTTATATTGTTGCCTTTATAAGGCAACAAAAGGTTGACAAGAGGAATGTAACAATTTATTTGAAGCAGCAAACGTACGGCGGTCTGAACTTTGCGGCAAGTGTAATAGTATAACGTTTGTTGTAATCCGCCAACCGGGAAGCAACCGAAAATGTTTCTCCTTACAACGTGGTTTGACCTGTTGTGACAAATTTTCTGGCTCCTTTGTCGCTTGTCTCTGGTGCCATCTCAATGATGACACATTTGTTGGCTGGTACACAGTTGACGATAAAATAATGCGCTTTCACGCTCAAATTTCGCTTATATACCGACAAACTGTGAGCAGCGTAGCCCATCCTCTTTTTTACGAACGTAGTAGAATGATATAACTGGAAATAATTTTTCCAGTTATCCCATTCCACAACGTGCGTAAAAAATCGGGTTCGCCACAGAAGGCAGAATCTCGAAAGGCAGAAGCACGAAAGGCAGAATCATGAAAGGCAGAACTCTATGACCGTACACACAAGGCAGAATATTTCAAAAGGCAGAATTTCGAAGGGCACGAAAGGCAGAATCACTGATAGCAGAGCCTGACTCACGATAGCCAAGTGCGTGATGGCAAATTGGTGCGAATCCTGGTCACGGTATCAAAGCTGCTATTCTACATTTATTATTTGATATTATTTGGTAACCAGACATAATAACTGGTCACACAGCAATGACCAGTTTTGATAGGAGGTGCAATTCAAGCCTAATTATTACATCCGACTGGTTTGGCTCAGGTCCTCAAGACTCTCATGGCATCGCGGAGAGTAATCTTTCGATGTTAGGTATAACTTACACTAGTCTCAACGGCTTGTTGGTTATAATTAACATAAAACAATTCATGCGGCGAAGACGCATAATCGAGGGCAAGGAACCGAGGCGGCACAAAGCCGCCGTGGTTTCCGCGGTCCGAGCCGGCCGCCGACCCGCCGTCGGAAGCGGCGGCCTCTCGCATACAAACAATTGATCTATTGGTTTTCTAGGACTATTCAAACAGGTTTTCTTTCCCTTAGTTAAGTCCGAACGAGCGGTAACGAGTAAGGACAGCATACACTTGGACAATAGAGTCGGCCAAAGGCCGCGAGTGTGTGTTGTTTAAAAGAAAATAGACCATTTTTTGATTCTGCCATTCGTGCTCTTTGTGATTCTGCCATTCGTTATTCTGCCTTATGAAATATTCTGCCATTCGTAATTCTGCTTTTCGTGATTCTGCCTTTCGTGGTTCTGCCTTTCGATTTTCTGCCTTCCGTAGGAGACCCAAAAAATCTTTGTCGGAGCGAATATCGCGCGCTATCTGGACCATAAAGCATTTATGCGATAATTGAATGAAATTTGCAACTGCAGCAACCAGTCTTTTTCAAGGCTGCTAAATATATTTGGAAGAGCATAATGAATGGTTATTACTAAATTGCAACTTTGATGGCAGTTTGATGCTGCTGCAATTGCGCAGCAGTGTGATGTATATTACGATTCATTAACACTGTGCATCACAAGCGGTACATGCGAAACAAATACGTAAATGTCAATTTACTAAGTTTTCATCATTACAAACCAGTCACTTCTTACAGCATCTCGATCATACTCATGGTTCATAACAATTTACAGAAGGGGCATCTTTGCCGATTGAGGATTCCGGCCTTTCTCTGGTTAAACTCCGTCTTCTTACAGCATCATGAAATACAAACAATCTTCATATTCATATACTTGACCAAGGATTCAGACGATACCTTCGGAAAATTAAAATTCTTTCTGCTTTCTTTATTTTAAACATTTAACAAGGCTGAAATTATTAACTGTTACTGCACAGTTCAATTGTCTGGTAAATACAACTAATATCAAACATTTATGAATTGATCATACGATTTTTTTATGTTTCTTTCAACAGAATCGACTTGAGCACATCGATTAGTGCGTTTTCGACGTAGAATTATGTCTTACGGCAACATATATAGGGGTACAAATTGTAATGCCGAAAGCATCGAGAGCGTCACGAATATTGCCCACTTTTAAAAGTTCTGAATTCAGCTAGTTTCCATCGGATTCCGTTTATTTTTAAAGCAAAAATAATATACGAAAAAATACGGAAAAATATATCGCTTCACACCATTAAAATGATTAACCCTAATCGAGTGTATTTCCAAAGCTATTGCAAAAAATTATTGACATAAAACAGGCTTTCGTAATTCTACGTTAACCTTGCGGTCGTTTCTTATAACCACCTCTTCCACTTTTTTGTCTATAATTTTGACAAAATAGAGTTTTTTTTTTTTGGTCAACATTCCTCCTAAAAATCAGTTTTTTGTCTGTAATTTTGTCTGTAATAGTCAAAACAGTTCAATATGCTCTAAAATTTTATTCATTCAACTAAGCTTCTCTCACGACTTCGTAAAATTTATTTGTTTTGACAATCACAGAAAAAGTTAGGAAAATCAAATAACCAACGACCATAAGATGAGTTTGAATGATTAGCCGTTGTAAACGAACACTGTCACGTTTTCTTTCACATGTCGAATCAATACAATATGTACGACAAAATAACTGACACAGATGGAATAAAATATATAAAAGAACAGCACGCCAACAAATGTAAATTAATGTAAATGAACGCGGATTATAAATACGGAAATCCGTCTATGCTTAGTAGTAAAAGTCAGTTTTTTTAGCAAAGAATGAAGAATATTCACACCCCGACTCACGCGCAGCGAAACTGACACAGGGAAAGGGAGAATATGCTACCTCGTTATTAATAAATTAACAGCTGACACTGAATTTAAATTGTATTCGAACTAATTGCACATTTCAGCATGCATGCTTTATATATGACTACGGCCAATGAATATTTCGCTAGAGAAAACAACTAAAAAGCACATGTTAGACACGGCTTTTGATCGTGCTGCCAGATTCTTTTTTCAACAATTGGGATACGAAAATACAAAGGGCACTTTGGGTCGTTTGGGTTAGGATTTCAATCGAATATTCAAATTAAAATGCTTTTTATGGTTTAATTTTCAATCGAAAAGCGAACTATCGATTTCACAGATCACAATTCCAGTAAAAACTATCCCTGCCTGGCATCTTATAATCAATAGATTGCAAAACAGTTCTTTAATACATTGTAATCCAATCACTACGAGTAATTTCTAATGATAGTTTTTTACTATATTTTATCATCCCTTTTGTTTTTGCTACTAGACAAGTCACTCTATTATCTCCGGTATAATTCCATTCAAAGTACCATGCCTGAAGAACAGTAGCGTGACACTTAATATTCTAGCATCTCCAGTTTGCACGTTGCAGTCAGCTGGTAGCGATGGGTGAGCACGGAACGAAATACGAAGAAGACATTTTAAGGCCCTTATCTCGGGAGGAGCTGTGTGCGTTAAGAGAACTCTACTGCAAACATTACACAGTTGATCTGCACTTTTACTTCTTCATCAAAAACGCTCTCCGATGGCAAGAACAGCTGACAGAGCTCAGCGAATCGGAGAAAATGAAACTTTGTGTGCGTGCATTTATAGAATTTTATACGCCAAAAGCTGTAAATCCGTTGGAAACAGGAACCTTTGTTGCTGTTACGAAAAATGAGGACCCAAACGTCTACTTCCATTCGCTGACCGAGGAACCCGCCCAACTGGAGAAGTATTTGTGCGAGACAAAACGGATCGATTGGACGGCCAGTCCGGTGTTTTCATGCGTTAGTGATCAATTCGCGGATACACTAGCAAATGTGCTCCGAAAGTTCAACTGCAAATATGATTTGTTATCGGACTGTTCTTACTACAAGCTATCACATGAACTTGCCGTTCAGTGTCAATTCCAGTAAATTGAACCATGTTTTTGACTTGTCATACAGTTTGAACAACAGTTTCATTTTAGAATTCCGGAAGATTTGGTAATGAAGCCTCTAGAGCCGAGATGCGCCTCGGTGATGAACGAACGGTGGCCCCATCGCTACCCGAATTCTCAGAAGTATATTGAGATGCTGATAAAATTCAACGGTGGATATGGACTGTTCAATAAGGAGAGCAACGATTTGGTCGGATGGGTTCTGAAGAATGAATTCGCTGGCATCGGGTATGAATTGAGTTCAATTGGTATCATTGGTTGATCACTCGGGGTGCACTTTTTTTTTATTCTCGCTTGTTTTCCGTCGGTCTATTTCCGCCACTGTTGTGGCCAATTACCGACGCCCAGGGAGGCGACTCCACACCCAGGTCCCTAACTCACGACCCGTTTATTAACGGACCGGCGCCAACGGCTTTACTTCCTCATGCGATGGAAGGCGTGATCCCAGAGATTTTTCGCCTCAGAAAATCTCCCGGTGTCGGCTAGGATTGAATCTAGACCAGTTGGGTTGGTTGTGAGTGGATCACGCCACCTCAAAACCATCGACACCTATGTCGGCGGTGGGATTCGAACCCAGGCGTCGAGCGTGGTTAGCGGAGACGTTACCAACCACACTAGGCCCCCGCTCCCGGGGTGCACTTGTCTGAGTAAATTGCTAGTTTCGATTGCAAATTCATGTTTTCTATTACCGACAGTATACGGTAGCCAATTGCTCTGGAATGTAGATAGAAAACATATTATAAAGCAGCTAGCGTTTTCAATGATGCCAGATATGCAGACGTTCGAGTTTTTGCTATACGTATTAAATTAGATGTTCTTATTGCAGACATCTTCAGGTAATGCCCGAGTATCGACAGCGTGGACTAGGCGAGGTTCTGACCAAGGCTATTTCGAAGCGAATCGCGCTGGAAGATAAAGGCGATGTGAATGGTTTCATAGTGGACGAAAACTTAGGTTCGATACGGTTACTAAAGAAGATCGGCTATCAGAAAGTTGCTGGTTCGAATTGGGTTAGGGCTGTGTATGGAATGGAACAATAAACTTACAGATCAGAATCGACGAATATTTGTAAAGTTTGTGAAACAAACAAGTAAATTTTGCTTGAATGTTAATTATTCATATAATGTTTGGAAATGAATCTAATTCGGATTAAAGAAAATTTAAATTTATAAAAGATATTGAATTATAGTTAATTGTTGTTAAACGTATTTTACAAAAAAAAAAAACATTTCATTCGAAAGAGAGCGACATTCCTAATAGGACAATACGGCAAAGTCTATTTCATAAAAGGACCTCCGACGAAGATTGACCGATTATTGTACGATTTTGTTTCTAATACAAAAGACAAATCTCGCCAAACATGTGAAAAGGGCCCATGTGCCATATGTAAACAAGCCAAATTTTCTCGTTTTTTGATTAATACAGGCGAAATCTGCCCTTATCAATAAGCTTTATTGATAAAAGAATTTACTCTTAATCAAACTATATTAATTGTACGGGTAGATTAAGCTTGTATTTAATAAAAAACGTGAAATTGTGGCTTGTTTACATATGGCATATGGGCCCTTTTCACATGTTTGGCGAGAAATATCATTATTCTGTGTTATAGACCTATTTACGTACCAATGTGTTAGTGCCACTCATTGAGGAAAAATTTTACAAATCGCTGTTTTGTTTGCAATGCTATGTTTTTATCAGCTGCACAGATAATTATTTAAACATTTATTATAAGTTCTAAACTCGTTTCTGAATAAATTTTTCATTCGTGATCATGAATCGAAAGAAGCTGTGAAATATAACCGACCAAAAATGATAAAAAGTGATAAAAAGTCGAAGCAACGAGATGCGATGATTTTCAGTTTGGAGGAAACAAAAGCAACTCTATACGGGTTTACACGTTCACTAGTGTGCGTAGGTGAAAAGTCATTTATCTCTATAGCCAACGATTCGGCAAAGCTTGATTTGAATCGGAGACATCTGCGTTCAACAGAATTGCTCTTCAGCTTGAAAATAGTACGACAGAACTCAATAGAACCTGAAATAGCATTACGAAGAATAGTGAAATACAATCGACATTCTAGTTAAGGTTGGTGCAATTCGGCCGAGATTTTGCTATGCGATAGTTTGCTATCTTCAGTGTACAACAATTCAGTAGCTACCGCTTTTTATGGATCGTTAACGGCGCCGGCCACGTCTTTACGATTGTTAGGGTAAGAAAGGATGTAAGGAAGGAGCAACACGACTGTTGCTATGTTGCTGTTACGCAAATTAAACGAAAACGTTATTGCAAAATTAAAAATATTGAACAGTCAAGCTCATTTTGATACGTCTTTATCAATTTGTGGTTCGTGTAGTTATTGGAATGATAACCAAGTCACCATTCATCCCTTCGTTGTTTACTATTCAGAATCTGGAACACTTAAGAATATCAGCTTCATCATAATATCGGAAGTACTCCATCATGATACTGTTGCGGTTCAGGTTTTCATTGCCAAATTAATGAGTTTTTTGAAAACAACAATACAGTTGAAAAAAAGCGATATTAATGTCTGATGGAGCTGCCTCACAATATAAAATAGAACAAAATTTGCAAGTCTTTGCAAGTTCAAAACAAAATATAACGCCGATGCAGAGTGGCATTTTTTGCGACTTCTCATGGTAAAGGCCCATGCGATGCAATTGGTGGCATATTAAAACGAATGGCAGGAAATGCAAGTTTAGCTTAAGAACATGAACATCCCATTACAAGCGAAAAAGAATTGTATGATTGTAATAAAAATTCATCAAAAATGTCATTTAGTTGGGTATCATATGAAGAATATGAACAAGGAGTAACAGAATGGAGCAATATTTTCAAAAAATCTATAATAATAGCTGCCACACAAAAGAATTACTCTTTTGTTCCGATTTCAGAAAATAAGATACAAGCTGTTTTCAAAAGATGATTTACTTATGATGTATATACAATATAAGGTGAAACTAGTTCTGTAAAGTATCTATGTCATAAAAAAATATGTTCCTACGATAATAAAACTCGAAAATAAATATTTGATTCTTTATATATTTATATCACTTAGAACATTTAACTCTTTTCTTGAGAACCGTTCGCCCAATCGTTTTGTTGTCAAAGGATGAATTGTATATTTTTGATGAAGCATTCCAATGAACGTATGGTTTTTGCTGGAGAACCATGGACAAATTAAGAGAAACGTGTATTTTCCTACACTTTTTTTTGGAGATATGCATCGTGTTTCGGTTAATCACAATATTTATTGACCGAACGAAATTTTCGGCTAAACGGTCACAGTAAACAAATATCTGGGTACAACGTTTGCATTAAAACGAACTTATTTCGGATGGTGATAAAAACTAAGATAGATAATTTATTTCGATATACTTCTCATGGAAAATAATTATATTAACTTGCTTGCAGAGAAATTCTACGCCCTTGCGAGCGGGATTCTGACAGTTAATCAGAACATTCGCCATGTTTTTCAGTTCTTCATTCGTGCCAACATCTTTCGCTTCAGGTTTACCCAGAAATTCCCGATGGGACGCAGCTGGGAAACGTTGGGTGCGTTCGCCGACTTAGGTATCACATCGATATTCAGCCGCTCCATCTCCACCAACGATCGTTCCGAGCAATGGACTTACGCCAGATCCGACCAAAACGCTGCGTCTTCGCCCATTATGGTATTTCTTGATAAACGACACAACTTCCGGTGGGCAATTTTCCCGTTCAGGGCCAGTTCGGAGCGAAAGAGGAGCGGCTTTGACATCCTCTTCCCGCTTATTGTCAGTCACAGCAGCACCTTCCTGGGGAACTTGTTGTCCGAAATCAACTTTACCTCGGTGCTCACTTCTTTCGTGGGGGAAGTAAATACGAAGTGCCCTGCCAGTCGTTGTCATTCAGGGTGAGATGGTCTCGTCGTTCATCACGGGACTGCCGCTTTCTGACATGTATGACCAAGTTCTCTAGGTACTGTTTGACTGTTTGGCCAGTTACACTGACCTTAAGGCCTAGCGCACGCAGCATACTTTTCCCTCAGTCTTCCTCTTCTGCATCCTTTGAAGCTACTGGTCGCTCAGGATCGTCCGGAACCGGGCTTTCGTCCGACGCTTTGATTGTTGTCCGTATCCTGCGTCCACAAAGTGCACTATGTCCGTTTTCGATGCGGTGGGGTACCGTTCTTTGAGCGAGCACACTTCTGAACGGAGCAGCTTCACTGTTTGGGCCATCACGGTTAAAATTCCACTAAAAGAGCTGTAAATTTTCAATTGCTGACATATGGGTTACTATGATTGATGCTGCATGAGTAGTTGGGTTAGTGCGTGTGAAGGTAAACCCATGAAAATCGACGATTTTGGTCCATTTTCTTAATGCAAACGTTAGGCCTATCTATCGCTGAACACTGTGGGCAAGGTAAACGGCCTGACAAGCAACCAATTCAGTTCTGAAGGGTAGGTTCACGCTGGATGCAATTCTCCTCGTAACCAACACAGCGGAGGTAGCAGCCCAGCGCTAGAAAAGAGACAGCTGCTATTGCGCAATCGTCACGCTCCACGTGAAGAACGCGTTCAATAGCGCCAGCTGGGACTGCGTTCGGAATTGCGTTCCAATCCCCGCAGAGGTTACGCATCGTTCTATCCTGGGCCCGGAATTGTGGAATGTCATGTATGTCGGTGTGTTGAATGTTAAGTTCCCTGTAGGAGTTGTGATCGTCGGCTTCGCAGACGATGTAACACTGGAGGTCTACGACCGCGTACTGTATACGCAAGGTCGAAGACTGGACGCACTTCAGAAAACTGAAGCTAGCTCACCATAAGACAGGGGTCACGGTTGTGATTAACTGTAAATCGGTGCACCAGGCGGTGGTCAGGGACGGAGACGGCACCATTTGCTCAAAGCGATCTCTTAGGGGTTTTAGTCGACGACAAGCTAACGTTTGGGAGCGCCATCAGGGAGGCCAGAGAATGCTTCGATCAGCGTGACACAACGGGCATACGAGGTACCAGAAGGTCATTCTCGATGTCAAGATGGCAGCGAAAATGGTCGAATTCCACGAAGGGTAGATGGTCACTAGGAGAGTATAACAGTAAAGGTTGTGCTTGATACACCAGCACAAAAGCCTCTTCCCGACGTCATACTGATTCGTCGTCCCGGAGATAAAAGGGCTAGACACTGAAGGGGTTTCAGTGGGACCGGAACAGGTAGGTTTTTGGGTGAGTGTAACTACTCCAGTAGCACTCTCCTAGTTTCATTCCCACACCCTGAGTTCTCTTATCAGGTGTCTGTGAGCAGATTTTTCGACACCTTGTGAAAAAGGCTGCACCACGGCTTGGAACTGCTTGGTAAGGCAAGTAAGGTAAGCTCGAAATTATATGAGGTTTTTTAGTTGTGAAGTAGTATGAGAGAGACATTTTTAGGAAGGCGAAACCAAACATATCGAGTGATCTGTTGCAACTGTTAAAATGGATATCAAAGTTCGATGCTTTGCGCGGAAGAACCGTCATTTTATGGTTATTAAAAACAAAATCAAGTTTGATTTATGTGATTCTTCTGTTAAACATATAGTTTATTAGTTTTAAAAAGAATCACATATGCCAAAAAATTTACAATTAGCTATTATTTAAAGTTTCACCAATCATGCTAAGGGGCTTTCACAGTTGAGAACATAACAACCAAGCTATTAGAATTATCACTGAAATAGTGTTTGCCTTTTTTTTTCTTGGTGCTACATTCCGATACGGAACTTGACCTTCTGTTCATTTGTACACAGACTTCGCAGCCGGCCATTCAGTGTACAGGACAATTGCGGGGCTAGCGCTACGATCCTACTGACTCTGACAGTCTCTCCCGAGCCGAGACTCGAACCTACGGCGACTTGCTTGTTAGGCCAGTATCGTACCTCAAGACCATCTGGGAGATGTTTGACTTACCGTAAAGCATTTTCCAAAAAAGCTCCAGATAACTAAAGACGACTACCCACTACACCTTTACAAAGTTTAGTGCTGCCATCTCATAGCATGAATGCGCATAAAACTGTGATTATTAGCATTAGCATTATTGTGCATAATCCGCCAGATTAAAATGAAAACAAGATTGCAGATTGAATATTGAAAATTAGATGGCCGCACCGTATAAGATATTGAAAATTAAATGGTAATACCACACAGGGATATTGAAGAAAATTGCTTCACCTTTCGCTACCTTGCTGTCATCATCAAATTACCAGTATACAATATAGTTCGACTTTCGTTCACGCGCAGCGACAATCGTGACCGCTGTATATTTCAAGAGTCAGGTATCTTGTACTAGTCATCTTTGAGATAATCGAGATTTATGTTTTTTCTTGCCCAATATTTTTCCTACGCTTCAAACTACTGTAATTTCGTTTCTACTCCTTAGATTTTGTTCGTTGAAATGTTTATATTTAATTCTAGTTATGTACTTTACATACCAGCAAATTTTCCTGATTTTTTTATTAAAATAAATTTTGGTATATTTTCGTGTAGCTGCAATTTTTCGGTTAGCCTTTCGATAGTAAGACCAGTCTCTGCTGCTTCAATCTGTCCGGGAAGAGATATTCATCCAGGCACCTCTGCATGACTGCCCGGCACAGCCTGAGGCTGTTTTTATCACCAGCCTGATTGCCAGCTTAGAGATACCATCTAGTCCCGGTGCTTTGCTCACCTTCAGGAAGTTGGCGATCACGATGAGTTCCTCATTCGCAACCCTTACCTCCTACTCAACTTCGACACGGATGTCGTCGTTCACGGATTGGATGTTCGGCAGGCTGGCCGGTTATTCCTGGTCTATGTTTGAGATACTGGAACGGCGGACGTGAGACGCGACCGCCGGAGACCATGGACTTGGCTCGTGGCGTGAAATAATCCCTCAATGATACGCTCCAGCGGTAGGTAGCTATCTTATTCTTGGCTCGTCCGCCCCCAGATCCTTGAGCTTGATTTCGCCTTTCATCTTCTTCAAGACTTCTGAGTATTTAGACCCATCCGTCTTGAGTATGAGAGCGTCCCTCCTACTCCGCGCCTTTTTGATCTTAGTGCGTCACACCTTCCTGACGCTTCCTACCCTCTACGGTAATCCAAGGGTTGTCCGCAGCCTCCACCTTGGCCGGTTTCCTGGGGGACCTTGAACTAATTGGTGTGCTATCCCGCGGGAATAGCACAACTAACAGTTCCTCGATGTTCCCGGGGGCCGCTTCCCCCGGGGACTGTCTCATTCGCTCAGCGACCTGTCCCGTAGAGCAGACCACCGCAAACGAGGAGGCGTCTGTCTACACCTCTTCGGATGCAGTCGCCTTCTTGGTTCCGGTCACTTACTCGGCCGCCTCCACTCGAGCTACGAGTTTCATGCGCTCTTCCCTAGCTTGATACTCCGAAGTAGAAGGAGGCTCTGCTTCAAGTCACCAGCGATATTGCCTGTTTGACGAGGTGTCCACTTTCGGCCGCGTGTCCATTTACTTTTCGACGGTCTTGACTAACAAGGGATCGTCTACCGATATGTCCGGTGTGGTCACGTCAATTATGCATCGAGTTTCGAAAGCATTTCATGAGTATCTCGGTAAAGTTTGACAGGTATGGTAATAGTTGGTTTCACGAAATCTCGGTATTTCGATATACTAGACTTTTTCAGAGATCTCAGCTGTTGAAATCTCGGTAATTTTTTTTAGTGTGTAGGATGTCAAAGATGACAAATCTAGACCAAAGTTGTTGGCAAGATCACTTAAAAAACTGTACAAAACCTAATGGATGGAGTGTAGCGCAAAGTATAAGATTTTTACATCAATGGAGAATATTGATGTTTTGAACTCGCGAATCTGTAAATCATGTTCCATAGCTATAAAATAAATAGTCATGTAAGAAGAACAATGCTTTGTGAATGTTTTATTACATTTTTTGGGATACAAGCCTTACATTCAACTGTGTTCCAGCATTTTTAAATAACATTTTCGAATGACTTTGAGTCAATCAAACGACGCTTCTCTTCAAGGTAACCAAAAATTTAACAAAAAATTATGTTGAAATTTATCGCTTCACACCATTAAATTGATTGAACCCGATCGAGTACATTCCCAAACTTATTGCAAGAAACATATTGACATAAGACAGGCTGTCTAAATCTACGTTGACCTCACGGTCGTGTCTTATAAAAAGCCTCTTCAACTATTTCTTTTTGTTAGTCGTTGGAATGACTCGATTGGTAAAAATTTACGATCGAAAGGTTAATGTTGCCACCACTTTACTTTCTCTATGATACATTAATTGCAGGAACGTTATTTAATGGTGGAATGCCGGTAGCACTCCGAATGTAACAGAAAAGGATAAGAAAAAATATTTTTTTGTCTCAAATGCTGCTGCACTGCCCTAGATTTGACGTTAATATATATTATTTCCATCGTAAACAAATGATTGGGCCGAACGAAAATAATCAATCACTAGTGCAGTTGTTATGCGCCTCAGCACGCGAGCTCAATCTAAATACCTACATAACCTGTAAGAAATCACATTAAATATAGTACCGTGCTGTGCAGCAGTCAAATGTTCAATTTATTTTGGCCTTATATACATTTGACGAGGCTCTTAAAAGAAAAGTTCATTGTAGAATTTTCCGTTTGCTATTTTATAGCACTCGAAGCTAACAAACTTAGGTACCTACGGACCGATACCTTCATCAATTTCTTTCTATAAACCGCAAGTACCTTCACTCCCCACCGTCCAAAACAAAAACACAAATCAGCTACTCATAATCGAATTGAAAGCGAAACACCATCCACACGGGTTTTCTCAAACCCCCCCCGTATTTACACCCTCTCCAATGGGAAAACCAATAAATCAGAAATCTGAACGCCAAAGTCATGAATTTCGATTCAGTCTTCCCTTTATTGCTCACCAAACCTATCACGCGTTAAGAATATTTCTGTGCAGAAATAAAATTCGCGAACTTACCCCTGTAGTGTAGTTTTTGCATATTTCATTCTCCAATTCGACCGCAAGCTGACAAGACTAGAATGGAGCCAGTGGACGGATATTGTTGGCCGCTTTCAGTACTTCGATCATTGGACCGACGAGCAACGACAGGAATGCTTCAAGCGCGCCAAATTGCGACAGTTTGAACCCGATGAGACGATTTTCGTCGAAGGCCGTTCGCCGGTCAACTTTGTCCATCTGGTGCTCAGCGGGAACTGCATGGTCCTTCAGTGTTTAAAAATGAACAATGTGAGTGGATGAATAGTTTTGGATCGAACATAATGTGACTTTCTTCTTTCGAACTAAGTATATTTCTAAAAGCGGGATACCCAAATACCGGCTGGCAGATGCACTTCCGATAGAAGATGAGATAACGCAGTTGCACCGGCGGCGAAGTTCTCGAATGGTGCAGCTTGAACAGACCACTTTGCTGTCAGATGGGTAACCTGAAACTATCGGTCGTAATCTTCATCCTCTGATTCGGGAAAAGTTTTACAGGCAACTGAAGTTTCCCAGGACGATGCTCACTGCCAATGTTATCGATTCACCGCAGGAGAAGGCACCTTCAAAGCTGCCCTCCCAGCCGGTGAACTGCGAGCATCACTTTGTGGACGTTGCCAGCTATGAATGTGGTTCGGTTTTCGGTGTCGGTGAACACATGGACGATCGAACGGTGGTTGCCCGTGGACGAGTTCAGTGTCTTCTGATTCCTCGCTACTGGCTACTGCAGAGGTCGCAAAACGCCAACAACGTTTGGGGTCGTATTAGAGTTTTTCTTGAGCAGCAGCAACCTTCGAGGGAACAACTGTTCAAGTGGTTCCTCAATGAACTCCGCTGGCAAAAATATCGTCGAGAGCTGCGAACGAATTTCGCTTCGGTGCATGTTGTAACCAATGAAACCCGAATCCACGATGCACCCTTACTGTGTAGAATAGAGCAAGCCGATGTGTTCAGATAGGTAGGGACGAAATCGTGACATTTACAGTTTAAAGCAATCAGCGTCTAGGTAATCAAAATATTATCGTCGGTAGAAAATGGAATTAAAATTTTCAAATCGTAAAAATAAATATTGTCAATAATACTACTGTTCGAAAATATCCAAACACAAAAAACCCGAATCTGGTTGGTTATAGTTAGTTCTTAGTTCTTTCGGATATAACAGTAGAAATATGACCCTTAATTCTTAAAAAAAAGTTTCATTTATTTCCGATAAATTAGTACACTTTGTGACCCTCGGTTGCAAACAAGGGTTCAATCTTATCCGACTAACTATTCGCACTGGGAGTTATTAGTGGCGCTTGGGACGGGGAAAAACCATGCGTAACGTTACGGGGTATGCTTTGTTGTTTTGTTACTTCCGCCTTCTCAAACTGACCGCTGCTTATGTCTAGTGAAGAAAATAATTTACTATATCTTTGTCCTACACGAAAGTTACTCGTAAAACAAAAAGAATGAATATCTCTTTGCATCGCCGCTTGCTGAGTCGATGAGGAGGTTTGTTGCAGTAGTAAAAAAAATACAGAATGTAGGCATGTGTATGTGTGTGTGTGCTGTGAATACTCGCTAACTCACACTCAATAAATATGGCAGACTAGGTTACTAGCGGCTCTTTCATCCTAAACCATTCACTCCGAAACAGACATTCCTGGTTACACACACATTCTATCTCTTGACGTACGCAACCGTGTTCGGAGGTTAGAAAGAAATAAGATGAATAAGAACTTGGCGAGCGGAAGATGGATGTTCACTTTTTCCTGAACAGCAACTGTTGCTGCTGTTCAGGGCTGAGCTTAGCGAACATCTGCTGGCTGGATGACTGCGGGATGCCATGGTTCAGAGCTAACACCTTGGTGATAATGTTGAAATCTTCCGCCGAGCGAGACGTAATACCGGATTGAACCAGCAAGTTTTGCAGTTGGTTGTCGTTACGTAGAGGCGTGAAGCCTCCGTTCTGCGGGAAGATTGGGATTGGCTGGGAAGCACGGAATGCGACGTTGGTTTGTGGTTCGGGTAGGGCTTGTGTTTGTGGTAAGTTCAGGCCAAAGTTGCCAGTACCGGTTTCGTGACGGAAGACACGATTTCTCTGAACAAGAGGAAGCTGCTGGTCCAGAGGTAACTGGGATGGAATCACCGGTGGAGCTGGGAAGGGATTTACTGTGAACGGTTGGAAAGATTTCAGGGGGAGAAGCTGTTGTTTGGATAGTTGTGGCGGGGATGGTGGAATAATGGGAAACTGGGACTGAGCGGGCGGACTGATCGATTTGACCTGTTCGAAGAATGAGTTTCGAAGCACAAACGGTTGGAATTCTACGGGTTCCTTGAACGGAAGCTGCTGTTCCACCGAAATTGGGGTCGCTTTGCCGGGTAGCGAGACACTTGGGATGAATTGAACTGCGGGAGTATTGCGCGGGAGCTCTTGAACGAATTGTGGTGGCTGCTGGAGTTGTTGAGACTGCTGAATGATTGGTTGTGGCTGTTGTACGGGATGTGATTTGAAGAGCTGTTGGTGCTGTTGCTGTTGCTGTTGTTGCACCTTGAACTGCTGTTGCTGTAGCTGTTGTTGCTGCTGACGGAAGAAACGCTGTTCTTCTTCGAATTTCTGCAACCTTAGTTGGGTTTCCTCCTCCAGACGGAACCGTTGCTGTTGAAGCTGCTGCTGTTGCTGTAGGATCAGTTGCTGTTCCTGAATGATCTTCGATCGGAGCAATTGTTCTTGGATACGCTGTTGGGTTTGGAGAGTGATTAACTGTTGTTCTAGAAGGCGATTTTTTTCTTCGAGTGCTCGTGTGTTGAGCTGCGCCACGGTATTAATCACAGTCGTCGGCTGAGTTTGAGTGACAACTGGAGGAGACTGAACAACGGGTATTGTGGAGAGTGGTGTAGGCGTTTTGAACTCAGCTGTGTTCTTTTTCGGTGGCGATTGTATCAGTGGAATAACATTTCGTGGGATGCCTTGCTGGTCCTGCTGAACGGTGAATGCAGCAACCAGCGGGGCTTGGTAAATTTTGACATCTTCGCTTTTCACCTTCTCTATATTTTCTCCATCGGCGTTATGAGTCGGAGCTTCCGTGGTAGTCGTGCTTGGGGTAGTGACACCTTCCGTAGATGTTGCCTGAGTCGTGGCCGTGGTGTCCGGTTCAGGAGTGATAATTGCAATATTTTTATCTCCGGCTGGTTTCTTTTCATCTTTACTCTCTTCAAGATTGTTGTTAGACCCGGAAGCTACACTGCGTGTCACTTGATTGGAATCTACGAAGTTTTCTCGCTCCTTGACAGGGTCGGGAACACTGCCCTGCAGGAAGTCCTGTTTCGGTGGAACTAGAGTAGTTCTTGGCTTACTAATGATTATAGTTTTGATAATTTCATTATCACCCTTGTCCCCATCGGTCTCCGCTGCGTAGCTGTGATATCTAATCTTTGTATTCCGTTCGGGGCTCACGCTCTCCTCTAGGATCTCATCGAGAATTGTGGTGGCAAAATTCTCTTCAGTTGTATTCGAGTCATTCTGTTGTTCACTCTCCTCTTCTTCCTGGCGCTCTTTCAAATGTCGTAGTGCGCGAAGTAATGCCTTTCGTAGCACAGGATCTATTCGTATCCGCTTCAGGTCTGAGTCATTGCTGTGCGAGTCGTCGCTGAAGCTGCTATCGACGGAATCCGAGTTCGCCGATGCGAAGACCAGCAGCAGAACAGTTATGCAAAGAATTTTAATCTGGAAAGAAGAAGAAATAAAGGAAA
Source organism: Wyeomyia smithii (assembly GCF_029784165.1). Taxonomy (NCBI): domain Eukaryota; kingdom Metazoa; phylum Arthropoda; class Insecta; order Diptera; family Culicidae; genus Wyeomyia; species Wyeomyia smithii. Next base: position 56,452,568 of record NC_073694.1, read on the forward strand.
TATTACATATTGTCGACACCGAAAATAAATAAAACTGTCTTAAAGTGAGTTTATAGCTGAGCCAACTAGGTTATTTAGGAAAATAACAACATCAACAATAACAATTATATTGTGATACATGGTTTAATTTAAAATGCATTTTGCAATAAAACTGATGATAAAATAATAGAAATTACTAATGTTAGTGTTACAACTGGGCTTCAAATGGTGAGTTGACAACTTGAAAAGAGTGTCAAACTTAGCTCGGTCCTCACAAATACCTATCTCACGCCTCCACGAGTCATATGATACAATAGACTACCAGTTGGAACATGGACACAACTGGTTGACGTTGCGCGGGGTCATCCGACAATAGCTAAGTGAGAAGGTGCGACGCGATCGTTGACTCGGTAACCATATCTCGGCGGTAGAGGAAATACTTAGCCAACCTGAGCGTCTGTTCACCAATATGGTGCGGCAAAACAGCGTCTGATCTCCATGTTAGGAGCGGCTGATCAATGTCCTGGTGTCAGCGTGGAACTCTAAACAGAGCTGACACGATGATCGTCCGGCGAGACAGGAGGTTGGGGAAGGCCCAACAAGCCGCCCCGCAAAACACCAAACGTTGCAAATACCGAAGAAGTTAATACGGATAGGAACAATCGCCACAGACCTAGGCGACGAAATAAGGACTACGATTGAAAACTCGGTACATGGAACTGCAGATCGGCTTTCACGGCTGCGACAGGATCATATATGATGAACTCAATCCACGCAACTTCGAAATCGTATTGCAGGAACTTTACTGGTCGGGACAGAAGGTATGGAAAAGTGGATATCGAGATTTTATCAGAGCTGTGGCACCACCAACGAGCTTGGGACGGGCTTTATAGTGCTGGGTAGGATGCGCCAACGCGTGATCGGGTGGCAGCCGATCAGTGCGTGGATGTGTAAGTTGAGAATTAAGGGCCGATTCTTCAACTACAGCATCATCAACGTGCACTGCCCACACGAAGGAAGAGACGACGATGAGAAAGAAGCGTTCTATGCGCAACTGGAGCAGGTATATGATAGCTGTCCGCAACGGGACGTTAAGAATGTCATCGGTGGTATGAACGCTCAGATAGGACGGGAGGCAATTTACAGTCCGGTGATCGGGCCGAATAGCCTGCACGCCGCATCGAATGATAACGGCCAACGATGTGTGAACTTTGCAGCCTCCCGCGGTATGGTAGTCAGAAGTACCTTCTTTCCCCGCAAAGGCATCCACAAAGCCACCTGGAGATCACCTGACTTACAAGTGGAGAACCAAATCGACCACGTTCTAATCGGTGGTGAATTTTTCTCAGACGTAATAAACGTCGCACACCTACCGCAGTGCGAATATTGATTCGGACCATTACCTTGTTGCAGTATGCATGCCCTCCAAACTTTCAACGGTGCGAAAACGCGTCAAAGTCACCAACCGCGACCAAACATCGGGCAACTACGGGACGCCGAAGTTGCACGGGAGTACGCGCAGCAGCTGGAAGCAGCATTACCAACGGAAGAGCAGCTTGGCGCAGCTACTCTTAAAGATGGCTGGAGGGACATTCGATCAGCCATAGGTAGTACTGCTGTAGCGGCACTTGGTACTATGGCTCCGAACAGGAGAAACGACTAGTTTGACGACGAGTGCAAACAGTTAGTGGAAGAGAAGAATGCAGCACGAGCGAGAATGCTGCAACACCAAACGAGGGCGAACGTGGAGCGCTATCGACGCGCACGGAACAGGCAAAACTCGGTCTTACGGAAGAAGAAGCGCCAGGAGAAAGATCGAGATCGCGAGGCGATGGAGGAACTATACCGTGCGAATGACACACAAAAGCTCTACGAGAAGCTGAACAGTTCCCGCAAAGGCTATGTGCCACAAGCCGACATGTACAGGGACCTGGACGGCAACCTTCTCACGAACAAATGTGAGGTGATTGAAAGGTGGAAGCAGTACTACGATGAGCACCTTAATGGCGATGTAGCAGAGGACGACGACGAAGTGGTAGTAGATCTCAGTGTACGCACAGATGACGACAGAATTCCAACCCCTGACCTCCAGGAGGTCAGAGAGGGGTTCGGCCTGATGAAAAATCAATAAAGCAGCTGGAGATGACCAACTCCCAAGCGAGCAGTTAAAACACGGTGGTGAATCACTGGCTAAGGCTAAGGCTGGGTTATTGCTAAGATTTGGGAGGGGAGGTAGTACCGGAGGAGTGGATGGAGGGCAAAGTCTGTCCCATCTACAAAAAAGGCGACAGGTTGGATTACTGCAATTATCGTGCAATGTTGCTGAACGCCTACAAGGTTCGAGTTTCGGGGACACTCTCGAGTCCCTTCGAATCTCGTAAAGGGGTTACGGTAAGGTGATGCATTATCGTGCTTGCTATTCAACATCGCTTTGGAAGGTGTGATACGTAGAGCTGGTATCGACACGAGTGGCACGATAGAAAGTCTATTCAGCTCTTTGGCTTCGCCGATGACATTGATATTGTAGCACGAACCCTTTAGAAGATGACGGAGACGTACATTAGACTGAAGGCTGAAGCTGGACGAATTGGACTGGCCATAAACGCGTCGAAAACTAAGTACAGGTTCCAGAGAAGACAGTATAAACCTCTCGCCACGAATTTATATTGGCGGAGATAAAATCGAGGTGATAGACGAGTTCGGGTACCTGGGCTCACTGGTGACTGCTAACAACGACACCAGCAGAGAAATTCGTTGACACCTTAAAGGCAGGGAATCGTTCTTACTTAGGACTCCGGAGGACGCTCCGCTCGAAAAAAGTCCGCTGCCGCACGAAGTTCACCATCTACAAAACTTGTTTGTTTGTCGACTGTAGCGGTTAATTTTGTAGATTTATCAGCCTAATCAGTCCGTGTATAGAAGCAAAAACGATTTTTTTTCTTAATCGGACAGTTTCGGTGACTTTATTTCACCTTTTTCAAGGAGTCTAAAAATATACAATACGTGTAGTTTTCCTTTCTCTGTTACTGTTTTGTGTTTTTTTTTTGTATATGTTTGTACTGACAGAAAAGATTATCGTTTTATTGTTAAGTGTCTTGGTGTCCAACATGGGTTGTCTGGTGTGTATTGCAAATGGCGTCTTAATTTGGCTATGTGTAAAAAAGATTTTCTTAAATTGAAATTCGACTGTTTTTTAACAAAGTGTACTCACTGCATATGTCTTTATTTTTGTGTGCACTATACTGTATAACAGTTATCACTTTTTTCTAGCACTACTTTTTCTAGTACTACAAAACTTCGAACGGTATTTGATTATTCAGAGCAATAGGTTTTGTGTCATTTTCTGTAGTCTACTATTTCTTGACAGTTTGTTGTGAGTGTGTTGGTGAGCTACGCTAAAACTTTAGGTTGTGGTTGCATATTGGTTGTCGTGTTTATCGGTTTTGTTTTGATTGATATAATACCAGCATATACAGTGCTGAGTCCCTCAGCGTCTGTGCGTTTGTTGATACTATTTTCTGTGTTAGCAATATAGCATACTTCTATAAACGGTAGAGTGTGTGGTTTATCGTTTCTGTCTATAATTTTTGTTTGGTGAAAATCGAATCTGTGATTTTGTGTGATGCTGTGGTACATTAGTGCTGTTTTTTCCTTAAGTTAACTAATAAGTGGATCTGTTGCGTTGTAACTTTGCTGTAGTAGTTTGTCCCAAGTGTTGTAGTACGTTCGATGTCCGCAGATTCTTGATTTAAGCATGTTTGTTGTCATTCCGACGTAGCAGGCGTCGCAGTTCTTGCATGGTATCTTGTATATGACGTCGTTTATGGTGCTCCTGGGGGACGGGGTCTTTAACTTTTGTGAGTGATTGTCCAACTGTTTTTATGTTGCGGTGTGCTAGTCGTATGTTTTTATATAGCATCTACAAAACACTTATCAGACCGGTAGTCCTCTACGGCCACGAAACCTGGACCATGCTCGTAGAGGACCCACGCGTCCTCAGGGTTTTCGAACGGAATGTGCTGCGTACCATCTGTGGTGGAGTGCAGATGGAAGATGGATCATGGCGGAGGTGGATGAACCACGAGTTGCATCAGGTGCTGGGAGAACCACTCATCGTTCAAACGGCGAAAATCGGGAGACTTCGGTGGGCTGCGCATGTCGTTAAGATGTCGGACGACAACCCGGTGAAAATTGATTGATGTTCTTGATAACGACCCAACTGGAACGAGGCGACGGGGCGCGCAGCGAGCAAGGTGGCTCGATCAAGTGGAAGACGGCCTGCGGGGCCTCCGCGGACGAAAGACCGGCGAGCTGGACCGAATTGAATGAAGACGACTTCTTGGATCAGCAAGGAACACTTTGGCCTGGAGCTCACTGGTAAGGTAAGGTAAGTAGTAATGCATGGCAAACATCGCATAAATACTATTTTCATCATAAAAGTTTTTTGATATTTATAACCAGCGTATAACCAACATTCGCAGCATCTTGTGCGATGTAACTATCACGTATAAATGCACGCCTACAATGCGATGACTGTTTGCATTATAAGCGAAAATAATTGTCTGAAAGGGCTTCAAAATAGAAATCTTTGTAGGAAAATCCTGTTTTGTTCACTTTCTCATCAATAGTGGTAAAGTTTGGCTCACACCTTCTTCTTTGGCTAATTTTTTGATCGACTCATGGCGCCCAATTTATGCACAGTGGAACACTGCTGCTCTATCCAGCAACTCCTATCCCAACCTCCACGTGGTGCTGACCGGGATACGAGTAACCAACCCCCGGTGGAAACTTTGGTCGTATGCTGACTGGGAAGGGGGAACGTACGCGGCTGTTTCCCCATGTTAAGGGCGGCGTACAACGGCGTCTGATCCGGAGCGGGCGGCTGAATCATGCAACGCGGTGTCTTGCCAGCTATATCAAAGACGGCAGCCCCGTCGCGAGACTAGGTATCACAGCCCTAGTGAGGCAGCATACCGAATAATAAATACTACGAACAATCCAGATATAAATACGGAACGGAATAATCGGCATAGACCCAGGTGAACGAAAAAGGACAACGATTATTTGAAACTCGTTACTTGCAATGTGAGGACTCTACTCGAACCGGCACGAGAAAGTATCCTGGCTAGAGAGCTGCGAATATGGAGGTTGCAGCTATCCAAGAGGTGCGGTGGTCGAAATCGGGAGAACGCGAATTCCGGGCAGTAGATCCTATTGCGGACACTTTATTCAAGTACCAGACCTATTATAGCGACGGCGTGGAAGCAGAAAGAGAAGTCGGTTTCGTGCTAATTGGAAAACAGATGAAGCGTGTCATCAGATGGAGGCTGATCAGTGACCGTATATGCGTGTTGAGAATTAAGGGCAAATTCTTCAACTACAGCCTAATAAATGTGTACGCACCGACCAACGAGAAACCCGATGACGAAAAGGAAGAGTTCTATGAGCTCCTGGAAAAGACATACAATAAGTGCCCAGGACACGATATAAAGATTGTCATCGGCGAAGCAAATGCACAGGTCGGGCAGGAAGACTTCTTCTGCCCCGTAACTGGTAGGGAAAGCTTCCACTGTACTACGAACATACGTAACATACGTTAGCACACCTGGATGCACCCGAATGGAGAACTCTGCTATCAAATTGACCACGTTCTGATTGATGGACGGCACTTTTCAGACGTTACAGACGTGAGGTCGTTCAGAGCACCGAGCGTTGACTTGGATCACTATCTCGTACTAGCCAAAATCCGCGCCCGGCTGTCCAACGTGTTGAAATCCAAGGCAACGAGGAGGATGCAGTTGAACATCCAGCGGCTATCAACTGAAGGAGTGGCTGCAGAGTACTCGCAGAAGGTTGATGAACGGATTGAGGAAAGAGTTGAAGGGAACCTGAATGAACAGTGGAGGCACATCCACAGTTCGATCAGCACTACAGCGCGAGAAGTGTTGGGTACAACTGCGGCAGCTGAGTGGTTTGACGCTGAGTACCAGCGAGTGACGGAGGAGAAGAACCGCGCCAGGGGTCACATGTTGGCCACGGCTGTGACTCGTCAGAGCGTGGGTAGATATCGAGATGCTAGAGCCGCTGAAAAGAGACACCATCGCCGGAAGAAACGACAGCATTGGGAGCGTATTCTTGCGGAGGCGGAAGGTTGCTTTTCCGGGCACGATGCGAGGAGCTTCTACAAAAAGGTCAATGGAATCAGGAATCGAAACGTGTCAGCCCCTGTCATGTGCAACGATAGGGAGGGGAACCTGATAACCGATAAAACAGAGCTGGCCAGGCGTTGGAAGAAACACTTCAGTATGCTGTTGAACGGTGAGGGAAACAGTGGAGTCGAAAGGAGCAGAATGACTATTGGGAATGATGGTCAAACTGTGGCTTCACCATCCATGGACGAGGTGAAGAAAGCAGTGAAAGAGCCTAGAAACTGCAAGGCAGCCGGGAAGGACGGCATTCCAGCCGAACTCTTCAAAGTCGGGAGCGAACAGCTGTATCGTGCCATCCATCGGATCATGCTGAGAGTGTGGTCCGATGGCGAATTGCCCTCGGACTGGTTGGAGGGTCGCATATGCCCGATATACAAAAAAGGTCATCGCCTGGACTGTAGCAATTATCGGGGCATAACTCTTCTCAATACGGTGTAAAAAATTCTCTCTCGCATCCTGTTCCACATACTGAGGCCGTTGCAGAAGACCTTTGTTGGCGAATACCAATGCGGTTTTCGAGGTGGACGCTCCACGACGGACCAAATGTTTACCTTCCGACAAATCCTCGATAAATTTCGAGAATTCAACTTGCAGACGCACCATCTGTTCATAGACTTCAGGGCAGCGTACGATTTAGTTAAGACAAATGAGTTATGGCGAATTATGCTCGAACATGGCTTCCCAACAAAGCTGATTAGGCTTATACGTGCTGCCCTTGAAGGTTCTACATCAAGCGTCAGGATAGCCGGTGAGATATCGAACTCTTTCGTGACGTTAGATGGTTTGAAGCAGGGTGACGGGCTGTCGAACTTATTGTTCAACATCGCATTGGAAGGTGCTATACGGAGAGCTGGTGTGCAGAGAAGTGGTACCATCATCACGAAGTCGCACATGCTTCTCGGTTTTGCAGACGATTTCGACATCATTGGTATCAACCGTAGAGCTGTGGAAGAGGGCTTAGGACCTCTCAGGAGGGAAGCTGCGAGATTAGGGTTTGTCATGAACTCTGCCAAAACGAAATACATGGTGGCTGGCAGAGTGCGTGGTAGTCCTTCGGAGGTTGGTGCTGCGGTGGTGCTAGATGGGGAAACATTTGAAGTAGTCGACGAATTTATTTACCTGGGAACATTAGTGACATGTGACAACGATGTTAGCCGTGAGATAAAGAGGCGGATAGCAGCCGCAAACAGGGCGTTTTATGGATTACGTAACCAGCTAACGTCCCGCAGTCTGCAAATCCGTACTAAACTTGCACTCTATAAAACACCGATTCTTCCGGTGGCTCTCTACGGCCATGAATCATGGACGCTGAAAGAGGCTGATCGGCGAGCTCTTGGTGTTTTTGTGTGTAGGCCTTTGCGTTCAATCCTTGGCGGCAAACTAGAAAATGGTGTTTGGCATACAGGCATACAAATCGGCGGATATAGTCAAGCGGATAAAACACGGCAGGCTTCAGTGGGCTGGGCATGTAGCGAGAATGCCGGATGAGCGTCAAGTGAAGGCTATATTTAGCAGGAATCCCGATAGAGGTCGTCGACTTCGGGGTAGACCCCGCACTCGTTGGATGTGTGATGTCGACGAGGATGCACGCGAAATAAGTGTTAGGGGCGATTGGAGGATAGCAGCCCAAGATCGAGGGACATGGCGACGTATTCTGGATCCGGCACTGGATCGATAATCGGTCTGTTGCCTTAAAAGTAAGTAAAGTAAGTAAGTAAGGAACACCGCTGCTGATTACTGCTAATAAATCACAAGCAATGTTTGTGTATTGCCATCTAAAAACCATTCAAATATTACATAACGCGAAACTTGGCAATTTTCAATACCCACCCACCTGCACGTAACGCAATTTTACATGTTTGCCACACGCAGTATAACGCTTCGCTGAATACCCCCCACCACTAAGCGGGGTGTATTATATGAATGATCCCCTATCAAAGATGTCGTTGCTTGGCTATGAGTGTTAAAGCGGTTCATCATCATATTGAAATGTTAAAAGTTGATAGCAAAGAACCTGAACCAAATTTTATTGATTGCATTTGAGTCCTAGAAATTCCTTAACTTATCGGAAGTCAATTACTAGTGACTCCGTTTGGTGTATTGCATTTTAAATTTTCATTGTAAGAGATAACCTACTTTTGCAACCTTGAACCACCCTAATGAGCACTTCAACCACACGGTTTTCGCCCTAATTTCGTGCTGTTGTCAAAATCAACACCACGGGCTCATGGACGAATGGTAGTAAGACACAATGGAGATATATAGGAAAAGCATGTTTTTTTTATTTTTTTTTAATAAAAATAGAATAGGTTTAGTGGCATTAAGTAGGTACTAGAAAGTTAGAAGAAGAACGAATAGTAAGCATTTGATAGCTGTTTCTTTCGGTCAATGAAAAAAATATTTGGAGAAATTTTGATTTTCCCGCGCAAAGCGTTCGGAAAAAATGGCAACATCTGTTTTATTTCAATGTAAACAACCGGGCGCTTCGGAGTTTGGCTGAATACTACAAGTTTTTGCCTTTCTCCTATTTTAAATGGCGGTTAAACGGTAATGTATTAAAAATTATGTATTTATATATGATTGTCACCGCTCTCGCGAGATAATCCTGTAATATTATTTCGTGCGCATCCAAGAATACAGACGTCATAGCTAACGTTGTTCAAACTCTTTCCTTTTGTACCATTCCGATGGATTGAGGCATGTTCCAACCGCCGATCGATTAGTCAACTCGAAGCGATTCGGGTAGCTCTACAAGTGTTTGACACAGGCCTTTACCGAACAATAGCACCCTTGCAACTTTTTTAACTGTCTGGGATGCTTTTGTCTTCCATGGTCAAATTTCAACTTTTAAACCGCGCAACACACTTTCTGCGTAGTGCGTGTTTGCTCAGCTAAAACATATAATCATAAAAAATTAAGATTATATTAAATAGGTAAAAACGAATTCTAGGTAATATTTGCTCCACTATCGACGAAATTTATTGCCTAAAACAACCCAATGTTACAGTACGTTTGTTTTTGCTTTTTAAAAAAATATTATAGCTAAGCATTATTCATGAGTTTAAAGACTACAAAATAGGTTGTCGCAAACGTGTTTGTTCGAGTAGAGCAACCTTCATGATCATAAAGGGCAACCACATTAGTGCTTTGCACTATATCACTGCTAGCGATTACCCGATGGCGTAAAGTACAGCTGCTTGGTAAATGTCGTGTAGAAGCTGGAAATTTGCTTCTTCTTGTCATGAATGCCGTCGGCATTGGAGATCCTCTTCGAGACGGCATTGTTTGTCTCGATCAAAATATCAATAATGGAGGAAGACTTCAAATCACAGCTTTCGATAACGTTGCACAGCTCCTGGATGAGCCAGCTGCCCTTCTCATTGCGGAAGGATTTGTGACCTGTGGGAATCAAAAGATGGATCATTCTGTTGTTGCTTTGTTTTGCTTTGAAAGTAACATTTCACTCTCATTAAACCTACCATGATGGGAGCTCATCACAATTAGGAAATCGGCAAAATCGGGATAGGTAAATATTTCCGACTGTGAATCAACCCGATCCTGGACACTGTCGGTCACAAGCAACTTTCTTCGCAGCTGCACACCTCTATCCAGTTTGCCACCCCGACAGGCCTGAATGATGAATATTTTTGGTTTTCCTGCCATGGAGTTCAGCGCAGAGGGCGTAAAATGGTCGAGAAACTTGTACAGGTGGTAGCTGCCATCATGTGCCATCAATAAGTCGTCTTCTTCACCGTGTGTTAGAATTACCACCATTAAGCAATCCGATTCGATTAAATCCTTATCATTCTCGACTAAAATACTAAAGAAAGTAAACAAATAACACGTAAACCTATTTAACGGTACGTACGTTTTTCTGCAACGCGTTCGATATTACTAGCACTGTAATCTTCATACACAATGATATCTTCTTGCCGGAAACCTAACCTAGGTAATGTGCTATAAAGTCTTTCGACATCACGTTTGGTACCATCTCTCTCCTCGTACTTTTCATGATCTATGAATTCCACTTGGTTGAAAATCAGAACCTTCCCACGTTGAGATCCATTCAGAGAGTATTGCTTCGAGTTTAGATTCAAAGGCGTATCGAGATAGCTGGACCCTTTTCGTACTGGGATTGGTCGAGGGATAGACTCCGACTCCGACACACTACCGGAAGAACTTTCGGCGAATCCGGCCGCATCCGAAATGTCTTTTACGTGGTGATCATCAAAATCCATTTTGAGTACGTTCACCACTATCGGATTGTTGAAAAAACTAACGACTTAGCCGGCACTTGGAAATGAAAGTGGGGATCTTCAGCACTTCAACACTGCTTGAGCGGAATTCGTATACTAAACTGGGAAGTCAATTCTGCGAATATCTGATATCTTATCGAACTCGCTTATCTATCTACACGGTAGTGGTACGAAACTACCAATCGGGTGGTTCAACTCCCGATACAGCGCCCCAACGTAGACGCGTCAGATGCATTTTTGATGCTCTGACTAACTAGAAGGTATGTTTTATACTCGTCGTAAAAGTTTCTTGGGAATTTCGTTAAAAATACTACAATGATAAGGCAGACAATGAGAAGAATTATAACGTTCAAAATTCAACAACTCTAGATACGTTTATTTCCTGGAAATCAAACAGCTCTCTGCTAAAACCAAAACAGAATATTACAACAGTATTGGCAGACACGCCGGTTTTCCTGTACGTGATTGATATAACCTACACAGATTTATCCTTATCGCAATTCAATTATTGATAAGCATTATCATGGTTCGATACACTGTTACTGTCTGCTGTTCAGGTTCAAGAGCGCTCTGCGACCCTTTACAGCTCAGTGTGAATCACAGATATTCAGCACAAGAAAACGGAGAAGTGACACGTAATCGTTGTGTAATCGGTTTAGAATAACATGAACATTCAACCTGTCTTTGTCTTGATGGAACCTTCTAGTCAAGCGAAGCTACTGGTCAATTTCGTCAATATCTTCGACCATGTTACTGTTACTAATTCAATCATCGTAAGGTGATTCGAAACGACCACCAAATTTGGTCGAACATTTCTCAGGGCTCACGATCAAATTGAGATTCCCCATGCCATCATATGCGGGTCATCACCCGGATTGGGTGCCATTCATCCATTGGTCACCGCATTGCATAAGGGCCAGTCTGGAAAGACGCGTTGACAGTACACGCCACGGGCACCGGACGTCTATGAACCTGCATACTGACAACGGACAGCGGACAGCAGCGTGGTGGCAGCGGGATCACGTACACGGTGTCACGAAGGGTCAAACTATCGTGCTTAAATTATGGGAATTTGCGTGGCGATTATGAAATTTTTCATTCCACACTGATGGGTAAGGTGTCGTGTTGCTGTTTCATTCATACCGGCATTTATTTACTGTAGGCCGCGGGATGTTAAAAAGTAATTTCAGTGTTCGCAGGGGGTCACCGAAATCAAAAAGTAATTTATTTGTCGTTTTGACAGCTGGGAAACAGTGGTAGCGGAATCGGACAATAGTTCAAATCAAAAAATGTCGTTTTCAACGCGCACTGCTGATTGATTTGACACGTGTTTTGACATGCCATCAACCAGCTCGATATGGGTTGATAGTGATTGTGACGTTTTTATCGGAATGATCTCTACTTTTACAATAATTGTATCGCCACCTTGCCGACATCATCAAATTACCAGTATACCAATTAGTTCGACTTTCGTTCACGCGCAGCGACATTCATGTCCGCTGCATACGGCAAGAGTCAGGTATCTTGAATTAGTTAATTTTGGTGTCATACAATAAAATAACCTTCAACAAGTTTGGTTCCCCTAAACAATACATATAAAAATTTGAATTTTGAGTGAAGCTTTTTTTATTATTGGTAAAACAATGGAAAAGTCTTAATTCCATTTGCTAATAATGCATTGCTTTTTATACTTTGGATCTATCTTTATGTTCGACGTCGTAACGGTACACATGGAAGGAAATCCTTGATGCTCACGGTAGCTACTAGTTGCCTATTCTGATTTCAGTTATTAACGGGGCAACTCTCGCGTGATCAATTGATATTTCATATATGGGTGATATTCCGTATGAAGTTATGCAAGGAAATTTTTTCAGAATCTTTGCGGCGGCTTGATTCTAGACGCCGCGTTGCAAGCCCAAACGAAGAAATATCCCGGTGTGATGATCAAAGAACGGAGTCCTACTCCGTGGTGGGACAGAAAGTGCTCTGATATCTATACGAAAAGATCAGACGTGTTTAAGACCTTTCAGAAGGAAGGTATACTTGGCGACAATATGCGGTGTTCGGAGCTCGATACCTTTTACGATAACTTTTATCAAAGATATTCCTTTTTTATCTCGGTGTTATTATTTCTTGGCTAAGCTTGATAACCTTGAACATATTATGGGTTTGAAATTTGTATTAGCCTAACCGAATAGTGAAAAGTATAAAATGCCGGTTGTTAATAGTTGCTGTCGAGGTTACGTTATAACATATTTGCATTTTTACTCAAAAACGTGGTGATTTTTCAAGCTTTTAAGGCTTGGGTTAACTCTCAGATTATTTTTTAACACGTCAAATGAAACTCATGGGTTGCTCTTTAAAACGTATTGATTAGATTTAGAAACTAATTCTGTCGACAAATTTCAAGATTTTTCAAGCTCTCGGGGCTTGGGTTAGTTCTCAGATTAATAATATAGTAACCGCGTAAAGCATCGCGCTTCTCGCACAACTGGTTTAAGTGATGAACTAAACAAGTTATGAAAAAATTAAATTTTCTTGGTTATTTTTAAAACGGCAATTTTTTAACACGTCAAATGAAGCTCTTGAGTTGCTCTTTAAAACGTATTGTTTAGATTTAGAAACTGTCGACAAAAGATAAAATGCTCTAAAAATCGCCTTGCGGTAAAAGCCGACATTGTATTCTTTGTAATTTTTGTAAGATCGATAAAGTGTAGGTATTCAGAGTTATAGCAGACAAAATTATTGGAGCAAATTTTACGCTTTAGGTTTGCCCAGAAATTCTCGAATGGGAAGCAGGGGGACATTGATATTCAATCGCTCCATCTCCTACAACGATCGCTTCAAGTAGCAGTCTGACGCCAGTTCCGAACAAACCATCGTGCCTTCACCCTAATAGTGTTTCTTGACGAACGACGCAATTTCCGGCAGGCACTTTGTACTATAAATTTCCCCGTTCACGGCCAGTCCGGAGCGAAAGAAGAGCGGCTTTGACATCCCCTTCTCGATGATTGTCAGCCACAGCAGTAACGTCTTGGAGAACTTGGTGTGTGAAATGAACTTCACTTCGGAGCTCATTTGCTTCGTGGGGGCAGTAAAACACGAAGCGCCCTGCCAGTCGTTGCTATTAAGGGTAAGATAAGGGCCCGTTTCATGTGGTCATATTTTCATCACTTTTTATACACCTCGTACCCTCCCGTGGTCTTTTGTTCAATCCCCCGCCCCCTCCGAATTTAACCACGTGCTCTTTATTAAACATTAAAAAAATTAAAGGTTCAAGAAAACTAGTCTTCATTTTCGGTAATATCATTTTTTCAAAAACAGAATGAGGAAACGAATAGATAATGATTGTTATTTTTAAATAACATTTCATTATTTCTAACAAATATAATGGTTTCTTTAACTAAGTTATTTTGAATATGCTATTCTATTGACTGTATTCTATTCTATTTCTATTTCTATTTCTATTTTCGCTTATAGTTATGGTAAACTGTATACTCATCTAAAAAACGAATGTTAGTGCCAGCTTTGAAATATTAACTAGATAAAAAGTGAGTCCTTGCTTTTTGTGATTTTCTGGTATCTACAACTGGTAGACTTGTGGCTTATCAACCAGTGTTTTTCATCATATCGAGCGTACCGCGTATACCTTTCAAAATTCACGCCTGTGCATTCGTTTTCTATAGGGTATTTGGGAATAACAGTAGAAAAATAATTAAAAATTGGGATGATTTTGGTAGTGACTAGTATTCGTGTTCGCTGCTGGTATAGGCCCGCGGGGTCTGACAAAAAAGATACTTATCGTTCGTCTTCGCAATGAGTTAACTTCGCGCGCAACACTGTTCGGCTCAGTCACATACCACGGTGACACACCTTTCCTTTCCGTCATAGTCAAGGAGATGCAGAGGTAAACTCAGTCTCCGACAACAACGACTGTTACATCTCCTTCCTCATAACATCCTTCCTCACCCTAACGATCGTAAGGACGTGGCCGGTACCGTTACCTATCCATCCATCCATCCATGCGGGAGCCACTGAATTGTTGTACACTGAAGATGGCAAACTAATCCCAAGTAACCATATACGTGGTTCCTTGTGCAACTTCACTAGCTCAGATCGATCACGGAGGAGCAACTACGAAATGGGCGGTCGTTCAAGCTTAAGCTCAGTGTCATTCATCATAACGAACGAATTTGTAATTTTGTGTTTTTTTTAATAATTTAAAGTTTTTGAAGTTAAAATTGAATAAAATATAACATCTAGTTTTTTAAAATATAGTTCCAGGAATAATGTCACAAATCTAAACACATTGCAAAATACAATTATCAAATCTTAGAGGCAAATGACACATTGAACAAAGCCTCGTTTGGAACATAAATCTTAAACCCGTTTCATGACTGTGTATTTCAATCACATATCTCGAAGTATAAATCCTTCCTCATACACCTCCAATTGTGTCAACTTGTTAGATACTTCTGTTTTTTTTTTTTGATACATCCATGATAGAAGAAACTCGTGGAATTCCGGATCACTTACGCGTGCAGCAGATCCCTAAAATATTTTTCAACAAATTTTAAAACATCAACTGCGACAATGCGTTTTATACTGACGGATCACTTATCAATGGGTCCACTGGCTTCGGTATCTTCAACAATAATGTTACCGTCTCCTACAAGCTCGATAATCCTGCTTCTGTTTACGTCGCAGAATTGGCAGCAATTCAGTATACCTTAGAGATTATTGAAAAAATGCCCACGGACCATTACTGAAAAAAAATTTTTTTTGCAGGTCTTCTCTGATTTCGCTTTAACTTTTCACAGTTGTTCCTTTTTGATAAAGAGGTCATTTTATGATATCAGTTCTTCATGTAGACTCACGACTGCTGCTTCAAAAGGGCCTATTCAAAATGTTGACTGAATGATAAAAATTTCTATATCAGAAAAATGGCTTGTTTGATTGAAATGGCGTCTTCAGCAAAAGTTTAGGTAATAAAATTGCGGTTCTAGAAAAAATATATGCACTGTAAAAAGTTTTTTTTTCTTCGCCAATTTTTTCAAAGTGTCACAAAATATAAAATATCTCAAAAAGTACTTTTTTTTTAAATCTAATATTTTTACACATTGAAGATGACAGTTTGTACTACTATCTGTCAAAATTTGGTGATGGTGAAATAAAAAGAGTTATGACCGTTTGAGTATTTTGACATTTTCACTCTGCACTTTATTTTGAATGTCTTTCTCCAGCTACACATAACAATGTTGAAAATTTATCTCTAAAAGCATGACACCAAACAAACGCGCAGTTTTTGTACCATAATCGATCATTTTTATATTGGCCCTGTTGAAATTGAATATGCGTAACTCACCGGCGAACCCTGCTATTAGAAGGTTGTAGAAATAAGACGAATACACAAGGTGACCAATTTGTACAGTGCGTAATTATATGAAATGAATCCAGATTTAGAGGACCGGGAGCTGGGATATTGAGCAGAGACAGGTTTCGCTATTAGTCTTGCACCTGAGAAAGTCCACTTCGAAAACTAACACTAATCGACCGGTCTTTTTTGGATTTTTTGAAAAATTAAACCCTTCTCAACACCGTTTACAAAATTCTCTCCCGTATTCTGTTCCATAGACTGAGGCGATTACCAATGTGGTTTTCGAGGGGGGCACTCCACTATGGACCAAATGTTCGCCCTGCGAAAGATCCTGGATAAATTTCGAGAATTCAACTTGAAAACTCACCATCTGTTCATTGACTTTAGGGCAGCGTACGATACAGTTAAGAGAATTAAGAGATGATCGAACATGGTTTCCCAAGAAAACTAATTAGGCTGACACGTGCCACTCTTGAAGGCTCTACATCATGCGTCAGGATAGCCGGTGAGATATCGGACTCCTTCGTGACGTTGTGTGGTTTGAAGCAGGGAGACGGACTGTCAAACTTATTGTACAATGTCGCATTGGAGGATGCTATACGGAGGACTGGCTTGCAAAGAAGCGGCACCATCATTACGAAGTCTCACATGCTTCTAGGTTTTGCGGACGATATCGACATCATTGGTATCTCGTAGAGCAGTGGAAGAGTCCTTCGAACCTCTCAGGAGGGAAGCTGCGCGAATAGGGCTCATCATTTACTCTGCTAAAACGAAATACATGGTGGCTAGTAGAGAGCGTGGTAGTCCGACGAATGTTCGTGCTGAGGTGGTGTTAGATGGGGAAACTTTTGAAGTAGTCGACGAGTTTATATATCTGGGAACATTAGTGACATGTGACAACGTGAGATAAAAAGGCGGATAGCCGCTGCAAACAAGGCTTTCTACGGATTACGTTACCAGCTGAGGTCCCGCAGCCTGCAAACCCGTACTAAACTTGCACTCTAAAAAACACTAATCCTTCGCGGCCATTAAGCATGGACGTTGAAAGAGGTCGATCGGCGAGCTCTTGGTTTTTTTAAGCGTAAGATTTTGCGTTCAATTTTTGGCGGCAAACAAGAAAATGGTGTTTGGAGCAGACGCATGAACCATGAAGTGTACCAGGTGTACAAATCGGCGGATATGGTGTTAGGGTAGGTTAAGGATAGCAGCCCAAGACCAAGTGACATGGCGACGTATTCTAGATTCGACATTGGATCGATAATCGGTTTGTCGCCGTAAAAGTAAAGTAAAGTAAGTAATTTCATTAAACTTCAATGCAATAACCGTACACTCGCACCTTACACTTAACTCCGCACATCAGGTTTTGTACAACATCTGCCTACAGCATTTTCTAGACGAAAACCCACTTTTTCATCATGTCCTCCTCAGATTTAACTTTCTTGAGATGCTTTCAAAATATCTGTTTCATGAATTTTTGGATAGACCTTAGTTCCGGTGCGTTGGGGAGGGGTCCATGCCCATGGGTACGAAAGTGACCCCGTTGGCATCGTACCACTCCAGGACATAAGTTAAATAGTGGCACGAAGAAGTTTAACAGCGTTACTTAATTTTTATGGTATATACAAATATTTTTAGAGCCAGAACGGTTTAGTTTTATCAGTGTGACGCCTTCGGCAAAAATAGCAATCATGCTGAAAACAACTTTCGACTGCCTACACTAGACGTACTGACACTGTATTAATAAATATCTCATTGTGATTTTGTGTATACTATTGATCGTTATTTACTCTTTTCGTTTTTGATTATTGTGTTCATTATAACATTCGTGACCTTCCCTTTTGACAACGCTCTTGTTCCGACATCAGAAGAAAGCTTCGTCGGGAGGCCGGTAACGGACCTTTCTCAAATGTTGTCGCCCGTTATTTTGTTATAACTGTAATTAGATCAGAAGCATCGTGTCGCTGCAATTGTGCAACGATTTCTGATATGCTAACTACCACGTTGTGCCATCAAATTCTTCAACATATTTTAGTGAATCAACGTTTTATTCCTTATCAAAAGTTGTTTGCTCGTTGATTACCACTGACACCTTGTTCGGCATAGATTCACGGAGGAAAAACTAACTGGTTTGTTTTCAACATATTATTGGTTGATGTATGAACGAAAATATATTGTTGCTTCAAATTAGGATTGTATGATTACAAATTATTATTCTAGTTTGAAACTAATCCAATCAGCCTTTTCAAATTAAGTGCACAGTTTCTGTTGAATCGATATAGAATGTTCATTGTTATTACCTAAGAATTTGTTTATTTTGAATTGAAATTAATTTTGATACAACAATAAAACGGTGTTTAACAGTCTGTTGTAAATAATATCTTTTTTCAGATTAAAATAAACCGTCCTTGTTGTTTGTTTTCACTTGGCTTTGTAAGTTACCGATACTAGAATACTCGATATCTTGAAAAAAAAAATCGATACCAAAATTTACGATCTTAGTATCGTCCATCTCTATCGTCATAACTCAACGTGTTTTTCCGGTTTTTTCTGTCTTTTCACAGCGACTTGTGGTGAGTGTAAAAAATCCTGCCTGGGCTCAATACGACGTAATTTTGCTGCTGTTATTGGTAACTCTAGTGCGTGCCGTTCAACTACACAACTAAAATCAAAAATATAAACTTTTTTTTGCTTGGATCAACCATGTGTTTTGTTGAAACAATCTGCACTTGCTAGTTTATGATAAAACGAATAATTAATTTATTTCAAACAACCGCTATTGTGATGTTACCCAAAAGTTTGTTTGTCGCTATTTGAAACTAAGAATCTGCTTGAGTTAACATGAAATTTGGTTGTTTTTACCATTTTTTTTTCTCCGTGTTGTATTTGTAGAATTTATTTTGCATCAAGTATCTGACAAAATCATTCGTACAAATGCAGACACAGGGACGTATAGCCGTTCGAAGTAGGAATTCCTTCGAGAAAAAAATCAATCAATCAACCAAACACTGAAAGATATATAGAATCTTAGTTTATTCAAAATTTGGATATTTTTTCTGGCAAATGTCGATGTCAACTTTTTTATCATTCATAGTAGTAGAAATATGGGCAAGAGGGAAAAGAGAAACTAGAGATGTTCCATGGTGGTTGTCCAGCTGGTCCGGTAAAAGTCAGAAATTGTATGTAACATTTTTTTAAATCAGGGTAGGCTGAAGGATTCAGTTCTTTCGTTAATATTTTCACCGCTGAAATTTTCTGCGCGGATCACAGTCTCCTTATGTCTCCTTATCGTCAAGCGCAAAAAAGCGTACCACGGCGATTAGTTGTAACAAGTCGATAAGCGTTCGATGATACTCACAACACAGTCACTGCCAATATTTTTAGAAAAACACGCAACTTGTTTACATTTACCCATGTACGTTCCTCTACGGTCAGAATTAAGTTAATTGTCAGATTCGAGTACTTTCTGGTTCCGTCAACATCACGCACACTGTACTTTCGGCGGTGCTTTACGTTTATTGCTTTGTCTTATCTATTTGGTTCGCGCCTGAAAAGAGAAATAAATGCAGCTACTTCACATCACACATCACACGTGTGTTGCGTTGATGAGCTAATTTAACGAATTTCGCCGTCGTCACCACTCAGATAATGAGATCATCAATTTTGGGGTTAAGATAATGCTTTTGTGCTTTCGATTATTTGTTTGGTTTGAGTGACCACTGAGGAGCTACCTCGAGTAATTTAGAGGACTTCGAATCAATATCAATCGGTTAACAAAGCTCGTTGTCACATTTACGATTAACAATCGTGTGCACTACAAAATGCAAGAAAGCCATGGCCTTTCCTAAGAAGAGCTGCTTTTTCACAGGCAAAGAAGTTAACATTACGATATCGCACCAAATAACCTGTGATCGTTTATTGACCAGTTTTGATTTCAAGTGATTTCAAATGATCAATGAATGCGATTTTGTTTTGTTTATTGCCGTTGATCAGAGCAACAATAATGAGCCATTAATGTTGTGACGCTATATCCAATCTTATCATAACTGCCGTTCCAAGCATAGTTGTCCCGGCGTGCATAATGTTTTCGTAAATCATGCCAACTACAACTATGCCTGAACGGCAGATTAGACCATTGAACAACCCGCTTGGTATTCTTGTATCACTACCGCGTGATTAGATAGGTGGTTATGATATTAGACAGTCAGTCGACATACATCCAGGCATCCAGATAATCGAGTACACAAATTAGTGTACAAATTTGGTTCAAACAGTGCGGATGGAGTGGAGGTTTTTTCGTTTTCCTGACAGAAGTAGACGGATTTGAAATGACGGATTTTGGTGGTAATGACTTGACTTATTGTTTTAAACACATGTCATGGAATTCGTCAGATAGCGCGCCAAAGACTATCCCACGTCCAATCCCAATACAGGAAGGATCTCCCTATCTCAACACGCCTTTGAACTTAAACACTGGACAATACTCTATGAATGGAAGGCGACGCGGAAAAGTTTATTTTTCAACCAGTGTAAATTCATGGAACATACAGGGTGTGAGGAGAGATTTGGAACGAAAAATGATGTAAAAAGACTTCGGAAAACATTGCCCCGGTTAGGGTTTCAGCGAGAAGATGTTGAAAAAATTGCCAAAAATCGTACGTAGTCAGTAAATAGTTTTATGTATCCTCTATATACTTACTTCACTTACTTTTCGTAAAACTTTTTCACCTCACCTTATATATAGATAGGTTTCAAAACCTCGCAATGCAAAAATCCATTTTTTCAACCCCCACCTCTATATGTAACAGAGCGTAACGCCACAACATACTCCATCATAAGAATCACATAACGCAGTAAAAAAAATATTTTGACCATTTGTAGCTCGTTTTTTTTGGAGTAAAACTTCCAGAAATCCTTTGTTACGTAACGCTGATCTTATTTTCCTTCTCCCTCGTGTAACAATTCATAACACTCAAGGATACTCCCTCTCTTTTCTGTAAGCGTTACATAATTTATAAAGGCCGCCTCATCTTGTTCAATCGATTTTCTTGATAAAATTTTATTTTATTTTAAATTTTTTTTAATAAGTTTGTGTGGCCAATCACAAGTGGTGGCTTCTCAACTTATAAGAAATGTGTAATTTCAATTGTTAGTATTTGTTGCCTTTCGCAATGAGGACAATAGAATTAACTCGGTAATAGTTTTGCTTCAGCAACTTTTCACAACGTATTTTTCATCCAGATTGGGATTATGCAAGAAATATGCGAACCGTTGCGGAACAGAGTGGTCTAAAGACATTTTTTTCAAAAATAAGTTTTTTACATACACCGCATCTACTAAAGAAGCTGAAGTTAGGAGACTAGACAAATTTCGAAAAATCGAACTTTAAAGCTGATTTATACCATGTTGAAATTTCGTTCGAAACAGAATGGCCATTTTGTTTCGGAACAGAGTGGTCTATGTACATAAACCGAGGTAATACCATCATGTAACATGTGATATCTAACATATTACATGTTATATGTAACTTGTCACTTGTCCTGTAACATGTTAAACGTGATTAGTAACATGTTACACGTAATGTAACACGAAAAATGTAGTATGTCAAATATCAAGTAATATGTAACATAATGTGTTATATGTAACGTTACACGTCACATGTTACATGTGGCATGCCATGTACATCATATAACATGTGACACTAGCCATTTTATACGAGTTAACGTCATTTTTATTTATGTTCATGTATGTACATAGACCACTCTGTTCCGAAACGATACGAGGATTCCAGTGAAATATATATGAAGTCAGAGTAGTCTATGTACATTGGTATGGTGAAATCACTTATTTCACCAAATAATGGTAATTTTATGTATCCATGTGGATCCACTTTATAACCTTCATATAAGAACATTTTGTTTGAAAGAATCCGTTGAACAGAATTTTATTCAGAGATTTTTCGAAAATTGCTTCTCCTGACAAATTTGCTCGATGGCACATAGACCACTCTGTTCCGCAACGGCTCATGTCATGAAATGTGTTCATAAGCTCATAAAACAGTAATCGTTCAAAAAACCGATCAAAGCAGATTGGATGTTTTGAAATACTTCTCTAGAAATATTTTTCCATCGTTTTCCAACTTCCAGGTGGTGTTTCCGCAAACTGGAAACCGTCATCTCGGCCTGAAAACATTCTTCGGAAACCAGTTTTCGTTTCATGGTACTGATAAAGGTTTGTCCAATCCCATAACGGTCACTGGTTTCATCAACCATGTTGTTCGAATTGTCTCCCAGAAAGTGTCTCCCAGATGGTCTCGAGGTACGATGCTGGCCTAACAAGCCAGTCGTCGTAGGTTCAAGTCTCGGCTCGGGAGAGATTGTTAGTGTCAGTAGGATCGTAGCACTAGCCCCGCAATTGTCCTGTTCACTAAACAGTTGGCTGCGAAGTCTGTGTATAACAAACAGAAGGTCAAGTTTCGAATCGGAATGTAGCACCAAAGCTTTGCTTTGTTGTTCGAGTTGGGACACAGGCTTATAACCAACTAGCTCAACTCCATCAATAAGTTCGAGCATCTTGTAATCACTGTAAAACAATCGAGGCCAGCCACAAAAGACAATCATTCCTATCGCAGTTGCACTTCTACCCATTGCCCTTCAGGCATACAAAAAAAAGGCTCGGAAAATATAATTATTGGAAAGTACTTTACATTTTAGATAGCGATGGACGCCATTTTGGATTTCAAAATTGCATAAGACATCTAGTTTCTGGTTAAAGTCCCGGTTCTAGTATCAAGATACATCAGTAGATATTGTTACTAACAAGCCTTGCACAAACTGGAAGTCGCGAATTCAATTTTAAAATGACGTAAGATATAAATTTTCTGTTTCTCAACGTCATGTCAGCCCTGGAAATATCAATATAAAGGAGTAAAGATTGGACTAGGAAAAATGCTACACTTTGTTTTGAGTGTAACTTTTAATCGCGTGGGTAAAACTAATGAAATATTGTGTAATACAAGTTAAGAGTGTCATGCTTATGTGTGCGAAATCTATCAAGTAGTTTCTAAGATGCATTCGAAACAAGAAGAGCAGTGCCAGCAAATCTTGAGCGCGGTGATCGATAATCCTGGTCAGTCGCACAGAAGGATTGGCAAAAGGCTTCGGATCCACCATTCCACCGGGTCCCGCGTTGTGAAGATTCCGGAAGACGAAAACCGTCGAGCGGCGCGCTGGAAGCATCCGAAAACCGAAAAAGGAATACCCAGAGAAGGCGCGGAAGATAAGGCAGTGCTTCAAGAAGAACCCAAATCTTTTCACCCGAGACGTGGCCAAAAAGGTCAATTTGTCGAAGTGGTTCGTTCGGACAGACAATGAAGTGGTCTGGGCTACGTGTTTTCAAGGTCAGGAAGGCGCCAAACCGGACTGACAAGCAAAACACGGCGTGCGCAGAAGCTGTACCGTGAGTGGCTGGTCAAGCGAGGTGTTTGTTCATGAATGACCAGACATACATCAAGGCAGACACCAAACAAATCCCCGGCCTCGAGTTTCCTGTCGGTACGACCCGCATGGAGGTTCCGAAAAATATCCGGACGAGAAAGATGGACAAATTCGCGAAGAAGTACTTGTTGTGGCAGGCGATCTGCGAGTGCGAACAGCACAGCAAGCTGTTCGTTATAACTGGCACCGTAAACGGGCAGATTTATCGAGAGGAATGCTTGCAGTAGTGCTTGCTGCCCTTCCTCCGCTCTCACCGTAGTCCCACGCTGTTTCGGCAGGATCACGTTTCGTGCCATTACACCAAACCTGTAATAGATTGGTACGAAGCAAAGGACGTTGATGTGATCCCGAAGGATGCGAACCCGCCAAATCCACCAGAACTTCGTCCAATCGAAAGTTTTGGGCAATAATGAAGAAGAAGCTGAAGTAAAGCGGAAAAACATTCAAAACCAATGAAGCTTAGAAAAAATCTGGGAGAAATTGTGTAAGGAAGATGGGCAAAGCCTCGCCCAAGATCTCATGAGCAGTTTCAAGAGAAAGTCAATAAATAAATTATGCCAAAATATAATATTTAGTTATTTAAATAGCTGATATATAGCTCTTCAATCCTTAAGAATTGGAGAAGCGTCTGATTTGAACAAAATTGTTGGTGTTCATATTGTTATGAATAGATCTGTTAACACTATAACCCTGGAAAAATAGTCTGCGTCAATTTGTTCCTCGCTTGCAGCAATTTTGCCCATTTTTTATAAACGTACGTCGGTTTTTTCTCGGTCTTTCATGATAAAAATAAATGCGGGTGTTTGTTATTCATAGATATGTTGACACTGTAGTGACCGTTTATCAATAATAATTTAAGCAGAAAACATGCATTTTTATTTATTTAGGAGACGGGAGTCATTCTGACGCATGATTGTCCTTCTACGCAGACAAAATATGATTATCTTTTCAGAGTTAATGATTATTTATCATTAAGTTTTTAACGAAAACTTGCATTTAAAATTATTTAAAATCCATGCATCAATTCAACGCCAAAATGAGATTATCTCTGCTGCAGGGTTAATATCAATCATTTCAGCAATCATCAGCAATCCTCAGATTTTTTGGCCCGAAATTGACGAAAAGCCGGGACGTAGTTAGGCATTCATATTTTCCAAATCCTTAAGGTGAAACCCCAGTCGGCCATTTTTGGATTCAAGAGGTTTCACCTTAAACTTAACTTTCCGTCATTCAATGGCTAATCAAAAAAAGCTGCGTATGGTTTTTGGGCACCTAATCCAGCCAAAATTTGGTCTTTTGTTAGTACTGACAACAAAAGGATCAGTCAACATCTCGTTGATCCAAACCCAATCCAGCTAACCGGAGATGTTACGCAAGCACGGTAATTTTATTTCAATTACCATCGCCAGCCCAAAATGCACAAATACCTACATTTCGTGCGTACTTCCGAGATGACGCTACTCTACCAGCCCAAAACAAAAGTGACGTGGCCCGCTGGACCCCTAACGACACTTTTATTATGCTCTTTCTTAGCGGAAAATTAACGACCAGTTGTCAGACTGTGTTGTGTCCACTTCTTTGTGTAGCCCGTGCGCCGCCTAATGACAGTGATTTTTTGTGTGTGCTTATTTTCTACTTGGTACACCCCTCCGTGTTTTGATAGTTCGTTTCTTTACTGCCAAAGGAGGAGGACATTTGGGAACGTTCACCCACTAAGAGATAGAGACAGCATCCCCTGTTTGACGTACCGCCATTGAAGTGATCAGTCTTTAGGCATTCCGATTAACCTTTTTTCTTGCTATATCAGCCAATATATCTACTAAATTAGTCTAAATTGAGGGTCTGGTCAAACACGCGCTAGTTAAGGAGTGAGTAGTTTTATTGGCCGCTTGCGGCAGGCGGAATGATTTAATTCGATAAATAAACCGGCACCGTTTAGGAAGCCTTTTACAATCATGACCCGTTACTATGTTGGGAGAAGCCATACGGGAAGAAAAATAGCGTAATGATGGGCAACGCGGCGTCGCGTCGTAGCAGGACTTGGTAACACGAGCACCGGGGCGCTGCGGGTGAAACATAAAAAATGTCTGCCAAAAATGCGATAAAAACTTTCGCTTTTTTGTGTTCAGAGCAGCTTGGAGTTGGTCGAACGTTGGATAGTTCCAGAAAGTTTTATTGTAGATGTGTAAGATTACAGCTCAACTGCCAGTAAATGGCAAATTTAGGGTAAAGTTTGGCTGAACTCGGCACGAAACTAGTTATCCTCGATTACACTGCGGCCGTGCAATCATAGGAGATGGTGCAACCGAGGCAAAGGTCGGGAACCTGTCACACCTGCGCCGTGCTGTGTTTTTTTCCTTCTACTAATATGGGTTATGCAGGCATAAGACGAAATGTTTGATCAATAGCGGAACGATATCCAAAGTAGCGCTCATTTCTTGACAAACAGGAGCGACCTTGACTTGCATACTGGAAGTTTGCTTGTGCCTTGGATTTATGTAAAGAGTATCAGGTCAACCAACATTGGATGGGGACGATGGGCTCGAGGGCAATAGCTGTAAATTAAATATTGATGTCATAGATAATATTAAAAATCAGTTCCAGAGTAATTCGCTACTGCTTCCAGAGCTGATAAAAAATCGTCAGTTAGATAACACTATTAGTGTTGTCGTAGGTCACTATTGGCACAAACATAACAGGTAGAAATCGCATCGCTGAAAAGCGTTAAAATAAATTAGATTATCCGCAGACTTGAGAAGGCTTAACATCATTCAATTGACGATATTGATCCAAATTCGCTAAGACCACTCGAAGCTGCTCCTTCGCGGTTACTCATCTACTGTTCAAAGCAAATCAATATAGTCAAAAGCACAAAAAAGCGCTATCTTAACCTTAACGATTTCATTATATGAACACAACGGCGGCGGCGTCCGGTGACGGCAGGTTAAGCGCTCGAAGTTCGTTTAATTACCTCATCAGCGCAACACATCAGGTGTGACGTGAAGTAGCTGCATTTTTTCTTCTTCTCAGGTGCCAACGAGCTACATAAAACAAATCAATGATTGTAAATCATCGCCATAATTACAACAATAACAGCATCTGCAAACAGACCAACCTCTACTCGGGCGTTAAGGTTGACGAAACAACGAAACAAGAGAGCACTTGAATCTGACACTTGACTGAATTTTGACCGCAGAGGAGCGCTGCATGGGAAAATGTAAACAAGTAGTATGTGTTTCTAATATTAGCAGTGACGGTGCTGCTGTGATGACCATCGAACACTTATCGACTTTTTATAACCACGCTTCCTAGATTGACGGATAAGCTGGCGGTAAATCACCACATATTCATCGCACAGGAGCCTCCGATTGTGCAATCAGCAGCGAGGGAACTGAGTCTTGCAGCTTTTCCTGATTTGAATACAATCGGTGATCTCTACCGGACAAGGGTCGACTCGTCGGGCCTCCGTGAAACGTCTCTATTTTCTCGTCTTTCCCTTCGCTTATACCTACTTCAACTACGACTTTAAACTAAACGATAAAGATTCCACTACGTGGCCCTAGGGTATAGAGCTCTGGCTTCTGCAAAATGCTACCATAGAAAGCTGACATCGACTCCACGCTTCAGCAGCTACAGTGGTTATCCATAGTGTTGCTACCTGGCCAGCAGCGAGTACTTTATGGTAGGTACGTCCTCTTATAACGAAAACGCTTCAATTTGGGTTTCATTTTCACTAATAATGGTTTGCAAGCAAACTTCATGCTGAGAAATCATGTAATTGGATCTGAAGAGACTCTTTAGCATAACATCACGGGTGGCTACTTGCGTGTCTAAAAATAATCAGTGATTGCATGAAAATAATCAGTGACTAAGTCTCACTAAATTTTACATATATTTTCACGTTGGACAAGTGATTTTATTGTTCACTTGATAGATAAATCAAAATAAATTTCGCAAATAAAATTGATGTCGAACTACCGTTCAAGGGGCTATCGAGGAACAAACAATATGCGATAAATATGATAAGAAATCGAAAGTTGATTCATTAATAGATACGTGTGAATCAATGCTTGGTCGACGGTAGGGTAATTGTGGTCATTCAGTAAAACTGAGTAAACTTTTTTTTTAACTTCTAATTTACGTTTAGATCGTAGTTTGAAGAGATTAGGGATTATAAAATAATATATTTTCTAATATGTTTGAAAATGTTAACAAAAAAGCCCACAAAGTGAAAATCGTCCTCATCAATATAACTTTTGTTATAATAGATTCGGGGCAATTTTTTTGCCAGATAAAACGATGCACGCTCTCACGATTTACGTAACATGTACGCAAGTGACTACAGTTAGAACCTTTCATGAAGGAATTTATGATGATGCCATAAAATGCTGCAATGTTGGTAGTTCAGAACTGAAGCTAAAATTAACATACCACACTGCAAAAAATAATAAAAAAGCGTGAAAAATGTTAAAGTTAATTCTGGTAGCGGGGGATTTTGGTCCGAACGTTGAGCAAGAGCAAATTTAAAACTTTTCGTCAGAACGGTTAAAACCAGAAGCTATAAAATTGCAAAAATAGTTTTTAAATAACTTAAATTTAGTGAACGGTGCGTTTGTTGTCGAAAAATTCCTAAATTCATTAGGGTACTAAGATCTAAAATAAAGAGCAGAAGGGCTGTGTGCAAAGCCACGACCGTAATATTGACGTAAAATTACATAAGGCTGTTTGACATTATGGTACTACTGGTCAACCTGTTCTAAACTGGAAGAATTTTCTAGCGATTAAACGTTGATCGTCCATTGGAAGTATTGTAACATTTCCTCGTTTGATATATTTTGAAATGAATTGAATATTTCCAAAACTTTAGGAAAAGCTAACGAATTTTGATTTGTACATGTAAATACGACATCACTGAACAGGAATGCAACATGGCTGTTATTTGTTTTGTCCTCAAACGGACAATTGTTGTTCATATTAAAACCAGATATGATGCTGATCGCATCTTTGTGCTGTACTACTTTGACAGAGGGGATTAAAGCACTTTGACAACAAAGAAGAAAGCTGTTACCACGCTAAAAATAGACGGCCTTCAAATTTTGATTGCCAAGATCCAGAAAATGATTGGTGTGAGCAGAAGCAGGCTCTTATATAGTCCAAGAAGTGCGTTCGCGGTCAACTAACATTCTGTCGACCGTATTAGGGAAAGTAAACATTAGCGACTAATCAAAGATCGAAATCAGCATCTAACAAGGCTTGACAATATTTAATAGTACAATAGTTCTAAGTAGCGGAACTTACTGAGCAAAGTGGTTTTAAATAAAACAAAACTAAAATAAGTGTTGTACCGTAGTGCACAAATGCAGACTTGAGGTAACACGTTCGTTAATTCAAATATTCATAATTTTCAATACACTGTGCACAATCGTACAGGTAAGTAGGAAAACAACACGACATAGAAGTTCGAACTCCGTTCAGTGATAGTAAAGTTTATACATTTGAAAATGGCACGTTTTCGTTACACTTATCACAAGATACTGACGAAGTTTGATTGCGTGGTACAGGATGGCGTCAAGGTAAACTTTAAACAGTTTCCTGGACAGTAATATTATACGGCAACTGGAAGAGAAAAGATGGCTGAGATTTTAAAACACATTAAGCTGTCAAAGTTTGCAAAAAAAAGTTTCGTGTGGCAGGCCATCTGTTCCCGTGGTTTGAATAGCAACATTTTCATTGCAAAGGGTTCCATCAACCAGGAAATTTATGTGCAGGAGTGCTTGAAAAAAAACGTCTGTTACCTTGCCTCAAGCAAAACAGTTGTTCCGTTCTGCTTTGGCCGGTTTGGGCTTATTGCCATTACGGAAAAAAGACCATGAAGTGGTATGCCACGATCAACATCTAGGTGGTGCAAAAGAACATGAACCCTCCCATCGCACCAGGGCTCCGCCCTTTAAAAATACTACAAGGTAAACAACCCCAGGGTTGTATGGAATGGTGACGTGGAGCTTAGCACTGTAATTAGAGGGATTTTTTTGTTACATAGGTTACAGAATCCGCAGACAGAATTGATTAGTTTATTCAGTGACTTACGTATTTTTATTCTAAGACTCCCCTCATTTTTTTAGAAATACATTTAACAACACTCGGCAAAATATCGTTGTTTTTTTTTGTTCATCTATAATTTATTTGACACG
The DNA here is from genome assembly GCF_029784165.1 of Wyeomyia smithii. Classification (NCBI taxonomy): domain Eukaryota; kingdom Metazoa; phylum Arthropoda; class Insecta; order Diptera; family Culicidae; genus Wyeomyia; species Wyeomyia smithii. The sequence goes on from NC_073694.1 coordinate 56,482,073, forward strand.
GCACAAATACAATTTAATGTTTAACGGCGTCAATTATATCTGGTAGCTTACTTTCTAAAGTATCTTAATAACTAAAAGCAAATTTTTTATCCTCGCTGCCGACTACGAGCTGAAACTAAATGTAACTTAAAGCTATAATATTTTGCATTAAAAGCACTGGTTTACTGTATGATGGTTTTCATTGCCATAGGTAAGCACATGTTCCGCTGCTGGGCCAAGATATTACGGACTGGCATATTGGGTTGTCTCCCTCGGGCCTTGAGAGTATCGTGTGGGTCTGATTGCTGTTTTCGGATCCGGGGTCTTAACGTGTTCTTGTCGTTAGGCTGGATGCAGGCGGAAGGGGGGAGGACTAAACTAGGGCGTGGATGGATTTCAGGAAAACGTATATAAGGGACATGTAGGATAGGTCACGGCTTGCCAAGACATCACGAACAGGAACAGCCGACTGCCTACCTTCGGCCTGCAGGGAAGCTATAAATTTAGACCTGGCGTCACGGTGTACAGGGCATGACCAAACAACGTGCTCTATGTCGTGATAACCTTCACCACAGGCACAGATACCACTTTCCCCGAGCCCAATACGACGGAGATGCGTATCATATCTATAGTGATTGGACATAAGCCGCGACATCACGCAGATGAAATCTCGACCTACATCCAACCCCTTGAACCACGGGCTCGTCGATACCTTGGGGATAATGGAAAGTAACCACCTTCCCAGTTCCCCTCTAGTTCAAGAATTTTGCCAACTGATGATCGTATTCTGACGTACAAATGAGAAAAACTCATTAAAGGCAATTGGTCTTTCATAAATTCCACCGTTTGTTGCGCCCACCTTAGCCAAAGAGTCCGCTTTCTCATTACCCGGTATCGAGCAGTGAGAAGGGACCCACGCTAAGGTAATCTGATACGATTTTTCGGATAAAGCACTCAGATGTTCTCGTATTTTCCCCAGGAAATACGGAGAGTGCTTAACATCTTTCATCGATCGGAGAGCCTCAATGGAACTGAGACTGTCCGTAAAGATGAAATAATGGTCCGTGGGCATTTTTTCGATAATCCCTAGGGTGTACTGAATTGCAGCCAATTCTGCGACGTAAACAGAAGCAGGATTATCAAGCTTATGGGAGACGGTTAAATTGTTATTGAAGATACCGAAGCCAGTGGACCCATCAAGAAGAGATCCGTCAGTGTAGAACATATTGTCGCAGTTGATGTTTCGATATTTATTGGAAAAAATTTTGGGGATCTGCTGCACGCGTAAATGATCCGGGACTCCACGAGTTTCTTCTATCATGGATGTATCGAAAAACACAGTAGAATCAGAAGTATTTGATAAGTCGACACGATTTGGAATATTCGAAGAAGGGTTAATATTATGGGACATGTGATTGAAATACAATGTCATAAAACGTGTTTGAGGATTAAGTTCGATTAACCTTTCAAAATTTTCAATCACAGGACGGTTCAAGACCTCACATTTGATAAGAATGCGAGAAGACAGGCTCCAGAAGCGGTTTTTCAATGGTAGTACTCCAGCTAAGACCTCCAAACTCATCGTATGGGTCGACTGCATGCAACCCAAGGCGATACGCAAACAACGATATTGTATTCGCTCCAGTTTGATCAAATGTGTGTTTGCTGCGGAGCGGAAGCAGAAACACCCGTACTCAATGACAGACAATATCGTTGTTTGGTAAAGCCTTATAAGGTCTCCTGGATGGGCTCCCCACCATTGTCCGGTTATTGTACGAAGAAAATTCACTCTTTGTTGACATTTTTTCATCAGATACCTCACGTGACAACCCGAGGTGCCTTTAGAGTCGAACCAGACACCAAGATATTTGTGTACCAAAACCTGAGAAATCGTTTTACCCATTAATTGTGTTTGAAGCTGAGCAGGTTCATGCTTCCTAGAAAAAACTACTATCTCAGTCTTCTCCGGAGAGAATTCGATACCTAGCTGTAAAGCCCAAGCAGACAAATTGTCCAAGGTATCTTGCAATGGTCCTTGCAAATCGGCAGCTTTGGCTCCCGTAACAGAGACTACACTGTCGTCTGCAAGTTGTCTTATCGTGCATGAATTTGCCAGACATTCGTCGATGTCATTTACATTAAAATTGTAAAGAAGGGGGCTTAAACATGGGCCCTGGGGAAGACCCATGTAGCTAATGCGAAAAGCTGCCAAATCGCCATGCGTAAAATGCATGTGCTTTTCGGACAGCAAATTGTGCAAAAAATTGTTCAAAATTGGAGAAAATCCTTGTCGGTGAAGTTTACCCGAAAGAATATCAATAGAAACGGAATCAAAAGCCCCCTTAATGTCCAAGAACGCAGACGCCATTTGTTCTTTGCGAGCATACGCCAGCTGAATATCTGTTGAAAGCAACGCAAGACAATCATTCGTCCCTTTGGCACGGCGGAAGCCAAATTGAGTATCTGATAGTAGACCATTTGATTCAACCCAGTGGTCTAAACAGCGGAGTATCATTTTTTCCATCAATTTCCGGATACAGGATAGCATTGCAATCGGCCTATAAGAGTTGTGATCAGAAGCTGGTTTCCCTGGTTTTTGGATGGCGATCACCTTCACTTGCCTGCAATCCTGCGGTACAATGTTTTGCTCCAGGAACTTATTGAACAAGTTCAACAAGCGCCTCTTGGCATTGCCGGGTAGATTCTTCAACAAGTTGAATTTGATTCTATCTAACCCAGGTGCGTTATTGTTACAGGACAGGAGGGCAACTGAAAATTCTGCCATCGTAAAAGGTGATTCTATCGCGTCGTGACCCGGAGACGTATCGCGAACAAAGTTTTGCGCAGGAACAGAGTCCGGACATACTTTCCTGGCAAAATCAAATATCCACCGACTTGAAGACTCCTCGCTTTCGTTGACCATTACGCGATTCCGCATTCTTCGGGCTGTGTTCCAAAGAGTGCTCATCGATGTCTCCCTCGACGTGTCGTTCACGAACCGACGCCAATATCCGCGTTTCTTTGCTTTAGCCAGGCTTTTAAGCTTGGTATTAAGCTCCGAATACCGTATATAGTCGTCGGGTATACCTCCCTTCTGGAAGGCCAAAAACGCGTCGGATCTTTGCGTGTAGACATCGGAGCACTCTTTGTCCCACCACGGAGTTGGAGGCCGCTCTTTGATCGTTACGCCGGGATATTTCTTCGTTTGGGCTTGCAACGCGGCGTCGAGGATTAAGCCCGCGAGGAGGTTGTAATCTTCAAGTGGTGGGTGATGTTGAATCGACTCGACCGCTTTTGAAATCATTTTCCGTATAACTTCCAATCGACATTCCGTGTGAGGTCATACGGAATTTCAATTGGTCGCATGCGAGTTGAACCGTTAGTAATTGAAATAAGAATAGGCAGATGGTCGCTACCGTGTGGATCGAGGATTACCTTCCATGTGCAATCCAACCGTAGCGACGTCGAACATAAGGATAGATCCAAAGCGCTTGGGCGCGCTGGAGGTTTCGGGATACGTGTCATTTCACCGTTGTTCAAAATAGTCATGTCGAAGTCATCGCAAAGGTTATAGATTAAAGAGGAGCGGTTATTATTGTAAGGGGAACCCCAAGCCACACCATGAGAGTTGAAGTCTCCCAAAATCAAACGTGGCGAGAGAAGAAGTTCTATTAAATCAAAGAGCAACCGTTGCCCAACCTGTGCTCTGGGAGGAATATATATTGAGGCAATACGAAGCTCTTTACCTTGTATTGTCATTTGACATGCGACGACTTCGATGCCTGGAATCGAGGGGAGGTTAATACGATAGAAAGAATCGCACTTTTTAATCGCTAAAAGTACTCCTCCATATGGGGTGTCTCGATCAAGGCGAATAATATTAAAATCATGGAAGTTGAGATCAATATTTGAAGTAAGCCAAGTTTCACAAAGGGAAAATGCATCGCATTTGTTTCTATTTATTAAAACTTTAAATGAATCCATTTTTGGTAAAATACTTCTACAATTCCACTGTAAGACAGAGATAGAATCCTTCGTATACGCAGATGAATTAGGCATCGAAGGATACAATCGCTGCAAGGAGGGGCCATTGGGCAGTCAACTGCTTCAAAAATGATCTAACTGTTGGGAGGAATGCTGTAAGAAAAATTTTAATTGGATCGGGTACATTGAAAGTTTCAAAAATCCAGTCCACAATGTCAGAAAATTTCACTAATCCAGAGTTTGTTTCATCAACTGGGAGTGCAAAAGGAACAACTGGGGTTTTAGATGTTCCTGGCAGTGCTGGGAACTCCTTCTGGGACTTTAAATTTGCAAGCCCAGGAGGAGTTTGCTTCGGTTTTTCCGCAGCACTGCTTGGTTTGTTTGTAACTTCCATTTCACTTTGGGAAATCTTAGGACCTTTTCGGGGAAGTTTAGGAGAGGAAAGATTTTTCCTCTTTCTAGACGCCCCAGGATTGGCATAAGTTGTTCCCGCTGGTGAATCGTCAGAATCGGTTTCATCAGAGGACAACAGATCAAAGGGGTTCGATGTTATGGTAGAAGTGGTCACGGTCTTCTTCAGCATCTCAGCGTAAGATCGCTTTGAACGCTCCTTAAGTGACCGCTTGATTTTATCTCTGCGCTGCATGTACACCGGGCATGTGGAGAGCTCATGCTGATTTTCCCCGCAGTGAATACATTTTTCAGCATTTACACTGCAAGAATCGTCCGCATGAGTTTCTCCACACTTGCTACATCGTGCCTTATTGCAGCAGTAGGCGTCTGTGTGGCCTAGCTGCTTGCAATTGGTCAATTCATAACACGGGGTACATACAATCGCACAGGCAGACGAACCCGATCGATCGAGACGTGGCTAGGGAGAGCAGATCCGGCAAACGTAACACGAAACGAGTCTGATGGAGTGTACACTTTTGTGCCGTTGACAAGAGACACAGACCGCAATTGCTTGCAATCTATGATCTTTACTTTTACGTCGTGACACAAAGCATTTTTGAAGCAGCCAAAACCGCTTGCCAAGATACACTCGACCGACAGACTCGAATCGGTTATGACACCGTCGATCTCCACGTCTCGTGCGGGTATATAAACGCGATACTCGGGTGTGAAAAGCTCGGAGCGAGCAATAGCGTTGGCCTGTTCCAGGTCGCTGACCACGACACGGAGCTCGTTGGGTCTGACCTTGGAGATTTCGGTCACGGCCTTGTACCCCTCCGTCAGGTCTTTCGAAATCTGCAGGATGTTTAACGGTTTCGATTTCGGTCCTGCTTTTGGCCGAAAGAAAACAGTAAAGCTGCCCTGAGATCCGTCCGGGTAAAGCCTGGGGCGAGGGGGGACTGGAGAATTAACAGAGGAAGGGTTGGCAGGAGGGACAGGGTCGGAGGGGTTCGGGGATGGTGGCACGGGAGGCGAGGGATCTACATCCATCGCGCTAAATCTAGCGCACTAGCGCCGACAGAACACGTACCTCTTTACTTCTCCTTTCAGCAGGGTTGGTTGTCCGAACGGTCGAAGCTGCAGCCGTTACAGCCAGCAGCACCAATACAGCAGCTCCAAACAGCCACCAGCAGCGAGCCGGGTGTGTGATCACTCAGCACAGCGACACAACTCGCTGTCAACTGTTGGCTTCTTCTTTTTCCTCCTTTGTGTTGAGATTCTCGTCCACTGCTGTAGCACAAATCACTTAGCAGCCAAATCGGCTTACGCACCAGCAAACAGCCACGATGCGAAACAGTTGCACAAAGGCGGGCGACCTTGAACCTTCACTCGACCAGGCAAACAATGCCAACACTTGCTCGCGCGTCTTTTGTTTTATATTCTATCGGAGCGATCACCAAACACATCCTTACTGATGCGTGTTCGGCACAGGAATATCGTTGTTGAAGCACCTAAAATTTCTCGTAATGCATCTAAATCAGAATCAACTGTATTTCCTCAAAAACCAAACACAATAATACTTACGTTATCATAATAAATGGTTAATAATAACTAGCGTATTACGAAAATGTCCAACATTTTATCTATCCAACAACATATTGGTTATTGTTATCCATCATGTGGTTATGCTGTTATTATCGTTGGAAACCTGACGGAACATTTGCCAGTTTGATTTTCCATTTTACAGAATGCATCCTAGTATAGAAAACAAAGACGTAGTTCCACGTCAAAAACTGGGCTACCGTCAAGCGAAACCTAAAGAAGACACGAAAGACCGTCGTCAACGAGATGCAGTTCAAGACTAACTGGCGTTCTACGGCGGGAAAATCAGTAAACCGATGGAAACTTGATTTACTGCTGACAGGGAAGGAGTAGCTGTTCACCGAATCCACCAATGACTTGGGTACGAGTTTTATAGTGCTGAGCAGGATGCAGAATCGTGTGAGACGATCAGCGTCAGACTGTATATGTTCAGAATAAAACGCTGGATCTACAACTACACCATCGTATGTTGAGCACTGCTTTCATGAAGTAAGACCCGATGTAGAGAAAAAAGTGTTTTACGTGCGGAAAACTTTACGAAATCAAGATCGTCATCGGGGACATGAACACCCAGACGGAGGAGATCGGTAGTTTAAAGTACCTTTTTCTTCCACAAAGACATCCACAAAACCACTTGAAGATCACCTGAACAACGAACAGCGAAAAAATGACTATGTTTTCATTGACGGCTGGCTCTTCTTAGACATAACCACAGACTAACAGACATTACACTTTGAACAAATTCAATAGCAATTTCAATAAAATTATCGTTCGGATGATTGCAGTTCGTTACGTTAGTAACATAAACACCATTACGGTCATTCGATTAGAAATTCGAAATGCTCTTTTTCTGTGGCGATGAAGCTAGGTTCCAGTGGTACGACTATTATTCCATGACATAATCATCATACGCACCAATCGCGGTGCGGATATTGGCTCGGACCACTTCCCTGTTTACGCTATGCTTGGTCTCGAAATTGTCGACAAAACTGGAAACTGGACCTGGGTGATATACCTGAGCAAGTCAACAAGAGAGAACAAGGCCAAGTACAAACGGGCACGGAACGACATGTCCACGAAAGATGGACACATAAATGGTGATACAGCAAGCGAAACAGGAACTGAGCTAGGAGCACCTATGTTTATTAAGCAGACAATGTGTGCAGCAGGGAACGCGAAAAACTGGGTCATTCTCAGGATTTGGGAGGAGGAAACGCTGGCAGGTTCATGGGTCAGCACAAAGCGGACTTCATGGGAGCCCGGGTCACCATAGACCAGATCTTTTCAATCCCACAAAAATGTCGCAAATCTAAAGTGTCTACACATCACATCTTCATTGACTTCACGGCGGCTTATGATATAGTCCAGCGGTTCTCAACCTTGTTTTGTCCGCGTACCCCTTGGCGATATTTTTCATATCTTAGAATGTTCTTGCCGAGTGGGAGAAAGTAATGGTAGATCATATTGTGGGAGTCTAGTTAAGGTTCCGAATCAAACTGTAGCTTGTTTGATTGCTACAGTCATGTTTTAGGGGCAAGATTGATCAACAAATGAAGTATTATAGAGAAAAATTGCTTTGTCCGCCATTACTGATTTTCCTTCGCGTACCCCCTGAAGGCTTTCGAGTACCCCCAGGGGTACGCGTACCCCAGGTTGAGAACCGCTGATACAGTCGATCGAGAATAGCTATGGAAGATTTTGCACGACAACGGATTGCCGGATAAATCCTGGAATTTGAATCGCGTAGAGAGTTAGAATAAGGTGATGCTCTTTCCTGTTTTTTTGTTCAACATCGCCGTTCCAGCCTTCCAGCTCAAGTTTCTGTAGACGACGATGAGCTTGAGATGGTTGACGAACTCGTGATCCAGTGTCCAGTGGCGCCTCCAGGCTGGAAATCGTGCTTACTTTTCACCTCCATCGAATTGACGCATAACGTACAAGGTTGTACTCTGTCCAAACAACAACACTTCTCATGGAGGTTTTAAGCACCCTTGAAATTTTCCAACGGAAGTTGCTGCGAACTACCTATAGTTGAGTACAGACGGACGGAGACGGAGAATCCCATTGCACATCTAGCGACGAGAACCCTGTGTCTCTTCAGCAACCCTACCGGCACCAGAATTAGATGGGAGCAGCCGGCATGATGGCTCTACGAGATCGAAGGAGATTTGCGAGTGGTTAGACGTCTGGGAAACTGGCGGAACACAATCCAGAACCGAGCAACATGACGACAACTTCTTGACGCAGCACGAGCTACCATGGCTCTTGTTTGATTGGTAAGCAAAGGTAAGGGAGATTAGATGTGCAGATTTATCACACATCAAGTATTTTTTTCATGCCTTAGCGTTCTGCATTTTCACCGAGAGATAAGTTACAGGATGATCAATAAGTTCAAATACAACTTTTCATCGTTGTGTAGGTGCACGCCATATGCAATCTATGTGTTGGTATTGGTGTCAGCTTTAGCCTTATATATAAGGTAACCGATTCGCACGGTCTTCTTGCTGTCATTTGTCCATCAAAGTGAAGGGCCTGGGATACATTGCCGTACAAGAAACGCAAGGTTCACTGGGTAACGGAGGCTACAACGAGAAGAGGCCAAACAGAGCGAAACTGATACTTCCATAGCACGCAGGTCGGGAATACGTGTGTTCTGATGAAAAAGTCTTGCAACAACCGCACAATGCCCAACGTTGGCCAGCATCCCCCATCCCACAGAAACATCCCGCGGTTCCAGAGTGGCGCGTCGGTGATGTTTTAAGAGGCCCGATGTAGGTGTGAAAAGCTCCCACTCTTGTTTATCGGGAAAAACGTGATAGTCAACACCGCTCATTAAAAAACTGAAGTTCTGGAGAAAGTTGTGGCCCAGCTTTTCGGGAGCTCTACGAGAAGGATCATTGCGTCTTTCAACAGGACGGCATACCGGTCACACGGCGAATATCGTCAAAGCGTGATGTCGGGAGAATTAGACTGGTTTCCTCTATAAGATTTTGTGCCCCCCAGCTTAATCCCCTGAACTTTTTTGAATCGTCGTAGATGCTGGCCAAGTAAAGCGAACACAAAGTGCGCACTATACTGCCGGTACCCGCATAACTGTCCCATACTGATTTTGGTCACTTTCGAGTTATCATCGGGAATCGACTTAATTGTTATCATATTTTCTGGAAAAAAATTTAAATTTATACTTTTGTATGGAAAAACATGGAAAAAATACCAAGTTGTTTTTGTGCCATATTGAAAGTACCCGCATTACAGTGCATAGTGGTACAAACTGCAAATATATAATTTTGCTCCCGATTAGTGTATATCGGATTATTTTAGGCATATAGAAGTATGTCATTTAATTAACTAGACTAAAACTGTTTTTCTGTAGTACAATTTACGTTGCCAATGATACTGCCGGTTGCTGGGTGAATTTATATGTGATGGGACAAAACATGCGATTACTTTTGAAATATACCTGCATATTTTGTCCCATTTTATCTTTTTTCCAAGTTATTCAACGTAAAACCAATTCCATCCATGTTTTTTTGTTCTCAACGATAAACTTGTGGTGCCATGACACTGTTATGGTTATGGTAATTTTCGGATATCCAGCAATTACATCCAGAACCAATCTGGATGTAATTGCTGGATATCCGAAAATTCACGGATAATCTTAAATCGCCGTTTTCTCAACATGTTGTTTTTCATTATGGGGCAGTTATCCGGGTACCGGCAGTATAGACCTATTTAAAAAGCTCATTTCCAAGATCTGGGACGAGATGTCGATGAAGCAGGTACGTGTCGCTTACGATTCTATTGGAAAACGTCTCAAACTCGACATACATCACAAGAAGAGGGACAATTTGGCAACAGTTAACAGTCGATGCTTGTTATTGACAGTCGGTAACAACGTAGTCTGGTTTGTGTTAACCCTCCCACAGTTTTGTATCTGTTGCTTCCTCCTAGGTTCAAGGCGAATAAATTTTTGTGCAATGTGGCAAAACCCGTCAATAGTGTAACCCGCAGCAAGAGTTCATTGCTGAGAAAGGGTCACCGAAATCGATTCTTCTCGATTGACGACCGCCTTTGCGTAATATTGTGCTGCTTCTTTCATTGTCCTGTCCCTCTGGCTCAAGTTGGACATGACGTGAGCACCCCAAATCAGGTATAATCTACGAAAACAATCTAATTATAAATCGTGATTCTTCCATTCCACTCCACTTCAGAATTGAAAGTGAAAGAGCCGGTGCGCCGGTGCGTTGACCTTTCAGTCAGTCACGAATGAGGCGCACATAACAAACCGAACGGGAGCACCGGTGGTGACCATGAGGGTTCGATCTGGCCAATGGCTAGGGGAGAGAAATTTGGGTACCGAAACGAAACACGATCGAGGTAACCAGCACGCACCGTTCGAGGTTGTTGCGTGTTACTGATCAGCGCACAGATTCCGATTTTCATTCTTGGCTCTGGCTGTGAAGTTAGACCTGTCTGGAATGCTGCTGGATGGGGGGTTTTTGTGCGGCACTTTCGGAAAGGCGACGGCGCTTAACACTTTCACCTGACTGTTTCAGGAGGTTCTATGTAGTATGGAATGTTCGGTAGCCTTGAATGATCATCATATCGAATTATAAAGGGTGGATCGATCTGAATCGGCCGTTCATTGTCTATAGTAGACGAAATACACTGGAGATATCAATTTTAACGCAGGACGAGAAAAATATGTTCAATTTCCAGAGAGCTGAAAAAGTAGTAAAAAGATGCTGTTTACAAATTTGTAGGTCGGAACGTATACACTCTTGTTTTTGTTTTCATTTGAAATTAAGCTGCATTGATCGAATTGAATTGAATGCACAAAACAATGCTTCGATATTTAATGGTTTTTGTAAATGACGTCGGTAATTCTGTGGACGTACTATATTGCTATTTGTAACGTTACTCTAGCACAAAAAAGAAAATAAACAAAAGTCTACCTAATAAGTAAATTCCTGCTTATAGATATTACTTTCATCAACACCAAATTGTAAGTGTTCAATAATAAAAGCAAAGAAGATCTATTTTAAAATCAACTAAACTTACCTTTAGTTTCCAATTGTCGAAAGTGAATAATCATGAAAATAAAAGAAAGAAAGAATCAGTAACAGTAACATCACATGAAAATTGACAGAAAAATACGCGGATTGAGGAAATTATTTAGTGTTGTTATTGATTCTTAGAAGGAAACTGAGACGAAACATAAACTGACCAGACGTGTCGGGATTCGTGGGATACCTTTGTGATTCAACCCCTGTTGTATGAAATGGTGACGTGGGACTAAATACTGTTATTACTGACACAATAAATTCGTTTGTTCAGTGATTTACGTATTTTAATTCTGACATTCCCTTAATTTTTCCAGGAATATATTTAATTACACTCGAAAGAACTTCATTTACATCCGACGTAGTTTTTTTTTGTGCAAACAACATTTAACATTTACAACGAAGTTAAAGTTTAAAAAGATTCAATTTTTTTTTGGTTCACAGGTTTGTTACATTTGCCAACAATTACATTCACTGTATTACGAAGACAGCTAATATAGGCATATTATTTAAATTGTAAAGTTTAAAATCAAAAAACATCTAACAATGTTGAAATGTAAAAAAAAGATTCTGAATAGATCTTAGTAAATGGACTTAGTAAATGGCTCTTACTCTTCTATAAATTAATATTTTTAGGAACTTACTCGTTCGATATTATGTCGGTCACGACTATTTGGTGAACATCGAAGATAAAAAATAATTAAAAATAACGTATAATCGTTGCAAAAATGTTCAATTCTTGTTGAGTAATTCATGGTAACTATCGGCGCTCTGCTCCACAGTTACTGTATGGTACTGTTGCTTTTACCAGCATGTTTTCTTTCAAGACATCAGTTTCTATTACGCTCTAACAGCAGTTTTAGAAATTGTTCGAGAAAAGGGGTTGTTTCAAGATTTTCAAAAAAAAACGTTTACCTTCGAGACATCAAATTAGTCTAGGTTCATGGAAGCTATCATAAATTGACCTATTGGGACGGGGAGGCTCTGTAAATTTTTTCGGATTTTGATACAGATAATATCACAGGGAATAGTTGGTGTCTATTCATGTCATCTATGCTAGAAATGCTCCCATGTGATTGGTTCATTGTTCGCGTAAATTTGTCCTTGACACTTTTTATCGATTGTTACCGCTTTGCAATGAAAAAACTAATGATACAAAATTGTTCAACATTTTATCTATCCACCAACATATTGGTTGTTGTTATCAATCATGTGGTTATGCTGTTATTATCGTTTAAAATCTGACGCAATATTTGCCAGTTTCATTTCCAATTTTACAGAATGCATACCAGTATAGAAAACAAAGACATAGTCCCACGTCAAAAAAATTGAACAATTTGCTTTGCAGAAATTTTTAAATACAGAGCACATTTTTCAATTTTTTTAAATACAGAGTTCCGTCTGAATGCGGTATTTTTTTCCAAGTCTGTGTCATATTTTCGGTTCGTTTATTTTTCGTCCAGCTGCACACACTGTCTGCCTTCAACGAACAGAGCAGTTCCATGAAAAACGTCCTTTGGGAATAGGCATACGTTTTTCCTCTTAAAAAATTTACGCGGTTTTTTTTACGCGGCACGTATCCCCCGTGTAAAAAGCGACTTTAGTGTATGGATTTGTTTGGAATTCAGCCCCTCCCCCTTTTCATGGCTGCCTACTATTTCCAATACCCTTATGACTACCTCTAATGTGTAAGAAATGTCAAGTGTGGTGAATATCGATCAAGGCATTCTAGAGATTTGGTGGATTCTAAGACAAAAAGTGCTCAATTTTACTCAAAATTGAGAGATTAGTAACCAAGGCGTCGTACACAAATTACGTAACGCTAAAAATTTAAATTTCAGACCCCCTCCCCCTCTATGTATAAATGAGTAACGTTCGATATGACTCTCCCCCTGAAATCACGTAACGCTGAACAACCTGACTTCCCTTCAAAATTTCAATTTTGAGCAAACATCACGGTTACGTAACTGTCTCAGCTATCCCTCCCCCCTTCATGCGTTGCGTAATTTGTGTACGACGCCAAATCAAAATAATAGACCCGAAATAGGGCTACACGCAAAACTTTTCCTTATTACTTTAGAAGTAATAGCGCAAAATTGCCTTTTAGGTAACAAACCCAGTCCCCAGTCAAGTAACAACAAATACTGTCATATATTAAGCACGTGTTACGGGAGTACGACTATCTAATAATGGTCGTTTCAACCACATGCAAGTTTTTTTTTCTGTCAAAAACTGCCCCCTTTCCATCTCAAGTAAAAAAAAATCACACACAAGTTTCTTCAATCTCCAATTCATCCGGTGAGCGTGTATTAGTTCGCTCGTTGTATGCATACGGAGTAGAGGAAGAACATGACAAGAGCTGCCAAGCAGCATTTTCCCCGTCATAGAGTATGCAAACGTTGATGATTTCAAAGACTTGAAATGCGTCTTTAAATGACATCACGATCTGTAAACTGCGTTAGAGAAAAATAAAAACATTCGCTTTCTTGCAAGCTATCCAAAACACATACTCATTGGTTCATGGAAACTCATTTGCACCTGTTTGAAAATACAAAACTCGTGCCCATCCAGAACAATATTCGCAACTTCGGCAACTCTGTTCAGACAGTATAACATATTTTCATTTCAAGTAAACACTGGGGGACGAAACGAAAGTGTTTCTAAATAGACATTTGAGATTGACGGGAGAGATTCTCATTATGTGTGGATGAAGGGGGCAAAAATCCATCTGATCGTTGCATCAATACAAATGCAGCGAGTGAAGTCTTGTTAACACATGCATTGCGGTGCTTGCCTGTATGTTCTCCCACAGAAACGCATACAAGCGTGTACCCGTCATAATTTTTGTTACTTTTCGGTTATTACTATTTGTGTATAATGCGCAGTCATAAGACACAATAAGTAATAAAAAATTGCCCTAAAGTAATAAAATGTTCCCCGTTTGCGTTGGGTGTAACATCAAGAGCGTAGTGGAATTGTCCACTTTCAAATGCTTACAGCTCAATCGGTCTCCAACAGATTCCCTTTGTTCTTACAGCAATCGATTAGAAATGCGTCCACCAAAATGCGGTAAATTGTAATTATGTCACGCTAACTATTGTACTATTGAAAATGTAATATCTTGTTGAACGATTAACGATTTCGATTGATCAGAGCTGAAAACAAGGCCAAACATCAAGTTAAGCTTTCAGTGGCAGTTTAAATCAAACTAATTAACCAATCACTACTTTTCATCTCCAGAACAGCCGACACTAACATATACAAACGATTCGACTTCGCAAACAATTTATTGTTGTAATATCTCGCGGTGATTGCAGCGCTAGATTTTGGATCTGCCGTTTGTGCGGGAAGCACCGTCATATAGGCATGTCCTGTATGAAAACTAAAACCGATCGTCTTTATTATACGAGTTTTCCACATCTGAGTACCTACCATAGTAATCGAGTGTTTACTATCAAGAAACGGGGTGCTATTCACTGAATCGCAATACACACAATTTTTCACCCTCTTTGTCAAACACAATGCAGTAGCAACATAACAACATTTCCAGTACAGGCATCTTTACATCATACTGGGAATAAATTTATAAATCTATTTATATAGTCGAAGTGCGATCAAACCGAACAAAGCGCCATTTTTATTTAAATTGAGTTATCAACACCAATGAATGTTAGAATTAGTAATCTATTTTTTATGTTCGAATAGCTCATGATAATATTATAACAAAAACTCCCTGAGGCAGCTTGCAAAAAACTGAACTTTGAACGCCGTTACTCGAAATAATGTTTTTGGCGCTTGGTTTGGTATGGCTGCACGCCGACCTTATAAAAGTCAAGAATTGTATGTATGCATGTATCAAAATAACCTTTTGAATGAATTAAATCGATTTTCACTAAACTTGGTTGACGTGTACCTTGTACAAAGGCGATGGTCATTGAATTGTTGAACAAAGGAGGCAATAGCCAGTGAGGGTAAAAGGAGGAAAGCTAAATAAATTGAGAAAGATGCCTACGTTCTTCCCAACTTTCGGACCTGACAACAAGAAACAGCCAATTGATGTGAAACGCCATTTTGAAATCCCATCAATAAATACAGGGTATCCAAAAAGTTCCAATACAACCCTTCAACGTTGTGTAGGTGCGCACCATGTGCATTCTGTGTATTGGTATTGACGTCAATTTTAGTCTCATGTGACATTTGTTGTTTATTTATCGCGCACGATGAAGGAGTACCATGACGTCGTAGTAAAGTTGACCCACGGGGTCTGATAAAAAAGATACCCATCGTTCGTCTTCGTAATGAATTAACTTCGCGCGGAACACTGTCCGATTCGGTCTTTTATCACGGTGGCAAAACCCGTCGCAATCGTGAAGATGCAGAAGTAAACTCGGTCTCTGAAAACAACGATTATTACACATGCTTCCTAACAACATCCTTCCTTACTTCAACGTTTGTAAGGACGTGGCCGTTGTCGATTCATACAAAGTGGAAGCTACTGAATTGTTGTACACTGAAAATGGCAAACTAATTTAAAGTTTTACTAGGATTAGATCGATCGCGGAGGAGCAACTACGAAATGTGCGGTCGTCAAGCTCAAGCTCAAGCTTAATTAGGTTGTCCAGTCGTAAAATAGGGTGACAATATGTCTCATTCTATATTTCCTAAAGGGACTAAAAACTTTCAAAACGTTCCAAATCGCTTGGTCGCAGGAAGCTCCTGAGAGTAAAAGGCTACCGTCCAGCAAAGTTGAATATAATATATTGAATAGTTATTCTGTTATCATGATAAAAAAATGGGTGTTACTATTTCTCGAGAAAAAGCATTTTTACCATTTTCCATCCACATTTTCACCTACTACAAATTTCAAACTCTTCTAAGTTAAAATCTATTCTACTTTCAAAAAAAATCTCTATTCTACTTTCCAAAAAAAAATCCTAAAATGTGTATAAGAATAGATCGGCGACAGTCACTTTCCCGATTTTTGTCTGCTTGAAGTCTTATACACTGCATTCTTTTTTTACGCGATTGATTCGTCCGCGCAAAAAAAGAATCGCGTCTAGAAAGTCGTGTAATTTTGAACAAATCGTGTAGAAAAAATTGCGTCGCTTTGATGAAATTATCCGCTACGTGTAAAAAAAATCGTGTAAAATAAAATCACGTAAAAAACAATCGCGTAAAAAAAAGAATTCAGTGTAGTACAACCAGATCTCAATAACTTGTAAACCACCCTAACAACAAGCAATATTATATAATTCTTAGTATGACTGGGCTGAGTGATATCTATACCTATAAAAATGCAGTCCGGTCTGACTGTCTGTCTGATCCATATAGGCTCGGAAACTACCGAACCGATCGACGTGAAAATTTGTATGTAGGGGTTTTGGGGGCCGTGAAAGGTTCCTATGATGGTTTGAGACCCCTCCCTCTTCCGGAAGGGACGGGTCCCATACAAACGAAATACAAATTTCTGCACATCTCAAAAACTATCCAAGCAAATGGAACCAAATTTGGCATGTGGATGTTTTTAGGAGTAACAAATATGTCCATATTGGTTCGACACTCCTCACTTTTCTGGGAGGGAGGGGTTCCATACAAATGAAACACAAATTCCTCAACATCTCGAGAACTAACCAAGCAAATAGAACCAAATTTGGTAGGTGGATGTTTTTAGGGGTAACAAATATATCCATAATGGTTTGACTCCCCTCCCTCTTCTACAAGGGAGGGGTCCCATACAAATGAAACACGAATTTCGCACAGCTCGAGAACCAATCAACCAAATATAACCAAATTTGGTATGTGAATGTTTTTAGAGGTAACAAATATGTCCATAATGGTTTGACTCCCCTCGCTCTTCTGTGAGGAAGGGGTTCCATACAAATGAAACACAAATTTCTGCCTATCTCGAGAACTAACCAACTAAAGGGAACCAAATTCAGCAGGTGAATGTTTTTAGGGGTAACAAATATATCCATAATGGTTTGACACCCCTCCCTCTTCTATGAGGGAGGGGTCCCATACAAATGAAACTCAAATTTCGCACAGCTCGAGAACCAACCAAGCAAATATAACCAAATTTGGCAAGTGAATGTTTTTAGGTGTAACAAACATGTCCATAATGCTTCGACACCCTTCCTTCTTCTGGCATATCTCAAAATACCATTTCGAAATCTAAGATGGCGACTTCCGGTGTCTGAAAAACAGCGGTAAATGACCAAATACCACCCAACATATTTCCGGAATTGTTATGATGCACTGAAGCCACAAATCGACCTCAGACAACATTTCGAATTGTAAGATGGCGACTTCCGGTGTCTGGAAAACAGCCGAAAATGACCAAATACCACCTGATATGGGTATTTCCGGGATTGTTATGATGCACTGAAGCCACAAATCGACCTCAGACAACATTTTGAATTATAAGATGGCGACTTCCGGTGTCTGGAAAACAGCCAAAAATGACAAAATACCACCCAATATGAGTGTTTCTTTAACCAGAATGACGCTCAGGGGTCAGAAATTGTCTTCAAATGCCATTTTGAAATCCAAGATGGCGACTTACGGTTTCTGAAAAATAGCCTGAGGTGACCAAATACCACCCAATATGTGTATCTCCGGATCCAGAATGATGCAAGGAGCTAAAAATTTACCTCTGACACCAGTTTGTATTGTAAAATGGCAACTTCTGGGAAACAGCCGAAAATAATTTCCGGAATAGAGGTGATGTACAAAAGCCAAAAGTCGAGGATGTTGTCATTCCGATAAAACCAATCATTTCAAATGATATAAACAAATCGCAAGGAATCAATGAATTTGAAATGTTTAAATTATTAAATTGAACACTAAAATAAGCGAGACGAAGTTTGCCGGGTCAGCTAGTATAGAATAAATGCTGTCCACTGTTGACCAACAAATTGCATAACATGATTGATTTGTTCCATTTAAAAGCTTTTTTATAATATTCATGTGGTAACAGAATATTTTTAAAATAATTTAGTGGTCGAGTATTTTTTGCTATTACGTATGTTTCAGAAGTGGGCGCAAACAGGAATCTTGGGTGGGCGAAGTTGGGATTTTAAGGGTCAAATTCAGGGGCTGGGGCCAAGCTTAGGAAAAAGACTGTAGAGCGACACTATACTGATCGCTTTTTTCTCTTTTCACTCTACTAGCCTCATGAATAAGCTATTCATGAGAGCTCACATATAGCTACAGCTTATATAGCACATATAGCTACTGCACACGACAGCTCATTCTCGCGCATGTATTTTGTTCGTTCGGACATGACAGCCTAGTTTTCTCATTTTGAGGATGTCCTATTGGCTTGGCTTGTGCTGTTGACAGCCTGCTGATCGGCTGGGGCTGTCATCGACTCACAATTTTTCCTATTTCCTTTTTCTTAGGCCGATGGCATATTGAATACAAATCAAACCGTTTCATATGTGTTTCCATTGTTGATATTATTCTCCACGTAAGAAATCACCTGACATCCCGCTCGGATTCGTGCCAAAGGATGTCGAAGATTATAAGCTGTCATTGGCGACAGCTTGGAAGAACCAACAGACATAAGGACATGAAAAATAACAGCCCGTTTGGCATTGCATGTGTGTGCTGTCGTCAGTTACTGTCGGATTAGGTACCGAACGTACGGTGAGCAAGGAGAGCTATGCAGTCCTTTTCAGAAGCTTGGCTGGGGCACCTGTCAGGTATTTTTTTTTTGAATGCTGATAGATAAGGGGTCATCCACATTACACGGGGACAGAGGGGTGAAGTCTTGAGAAGCAACAAAAAAAGATTAGGCATTGATTATTTTCGTTTAACTTTCCCAAGCATGGTCGACAGAATTATATAGGTATTTTTTGGCCTATATAAGGGCCTGCTTCTGCTTAAACCAGTCATATTACATCTGGATATCGAATACAACAGTCCTCACTTAACAGCAGCAGCAGTGGTAGCGGGTATCAGCATCAATATTGGCAGGGCCAGCTGATATTAAACGGCTGCCTTTGTGCGGTAGCGGACAGCATTAGTAGTAGGTACATCATCCGGCACTTTGAAAAGTTACCTAATTTTGACAACATACTAACGATTGAATGCTGGCATTCACAATATATATGAGCCGACGAATTTTCAGTGTGAAAACAGCTTTCCACTCAGAAGAACGCCTTATTCCCCCATGGAAAAGCGATGCGATCAGCATTATATCCGATATTATATTGAACAACAAATTGTCCTTTTGAGGACAAATGAATCCTGAATTGAAGAGTTAATATTTTCGGGTACTAACATAGGGTGGCGACTCAATTTCCAAAAATAAATTCCCTGATATTCCCTGATGCTTCAACTTTTTTCCCGGACTGTTCAAATTTATTTAAACTGATTTATGTTACGACTATCATAGATTTTTCCACCTAAACTTAAAAGTCAAAAATAAAAAGGATCAGACTTAAACTGGTTCCTGCTGAAATTTCCACCAGTAGCTGAAACAGTTTAGCTTCGCTTTAGCTAACTTGAATCTTAAACAAAAATATTTTTTTGTTGGGAAACACGTCCAGTTTGATAAGGCTGAAAATAAAAATTACACTGGTCGACAAAAGTGAAAAAAAGTTTTCCTTAAGTTCAAATAAGTACCCTAGAAATATTATAGTTTCTTAACCATTTTGATGCCCCTGGTGAATGCAGAAGTGCGTCGAAAGACCGCAAAGTATTTGTTCCCCGTGTTTGTCGTTTTCCGTTTACTTACGGGAAAATTTTATTGAAGTCTCTGAAGACTTGAGACATTTCCGAAACGTCTAAACGTACCAAAATTCACAGGAACAGTGTTATCAGTTAACTATTTTGAGACACACCTGCTTTGACAAGAAAATCAATTAGATCTGGAATTCCGGTTGGATCAGTTAAATAATGACTGTAAAAAGTAGAAAATTAGAAATTAACAATTTCGCAATCAAACCTTTATGCTAAACACTGTCAAATGCTTTTTCTATGTATAGAAGAGCAGCTCCACCTGAATAACCTTCAGATTTATTAGCTCGTATCATCATAAAATGATTGCTTGACAACTTTACACCTCAGCTGGTTTCTTATCCGGCTTTAAAATTTGAGTATTTTTAGCATTATTCAATTAGACTGATACAAATTTCGAATTCTTTTTATGTCCAAGGTTATCAAAGTCAGCAGAGGGGGTGGCAAAAAATAAATAACACCGAGGCGAAAAAAAAAGAAATATCTTTGATCAAAGATTGTAACACTTTATTATTATTATTATTTATTTCGTTTGCCTTTCGACGACACTCTCGCTGTCACCTAACTTGTTTGTTGCTAAATTAAGCAGTTATGCTGTCGGAAAGCCAATGAAATGAACAAAACGGTTTGAGCTTTTTTTTCTTCCCCTTCCAATATTCAAGATTTTTGAAGGGGGGGGGGGGGGGGGGGGTTGACATAAAATGAAAATTAAATTTGAAACGGCCTAATTTGGCGAAACATTCATTTTGAAACAATTCCTGAGAATTTCTTAAGAACTTTATTCAAAATGTTTAAAATCCCATCGTGACGAGGTGCTTTTATACTTTTGAAATTTCAATGATAGATTTACTCTCATTTAAGTTAGTTTCAATTAATTCTGCTGGTAAAAATTCTGGGGTAGAAATTTGATAACATTAACTCACTACTCACTCACTATATTTCGAGTTATGAACACACTTAAACTACTAAACAAGTCTTTGAGTTTTCTGTTAATTGGTTGCAAGGAAGTAATCACCATTTTTAATTGCTGGAATATCACAATGGCGATAGTGAAGCTTGCTCAGGCGATGTTAGAAGGTGCGTTAACAGTTTGGAAGCAATTGCAAGAAACTTAAGAAAAAAATCTCGTCTAACCACTAGTTTTCATAAAAAAGCGTAGTAATTAGCATAATATTCGCGCACTACTTGATGACTTGTTAGTATCTATTTGGATACTTTTTTTTACTTTTTTTTTAAATTTAATCATTATTTCTTGACATCTTGGTCACTAACGTCACTACAGTTGCATTGTCTAACCGTTACGAGCCCTGTACAAGGTATCATCAGTGCTTCAATGCTCTAATCCATTCCCGCGGGAATTTAACTAAAATTTAATCTTTAATTGCAGTTTGACAAATATATTGAAAGTTTTAACGATGGAACTATTTAAAACGGTTGGAGAACAAATCGACCTTTTATTTACAATAGAGTTTATTCAAATTGTGCATGTTGTTGAGTGAGAAAACTTTGAAGGTCCTTTATCGAGGAAAACCCTGTCACTCCACGGTGATGGCCGGGGGCACTCACGTACCTCCTGAAACCCGAAAAGGTCTGGGGCAAGGTGGTCTCTTGTATTTACTGTTTTACATTGCCCTGAAAGGTGTCATTAGAAGAGCGGGGATTAACACGAGTGGCACGATATTCCCAAAGTCGGGTTATCAGTTTTGCTTCAGCAACGATATCGACATTGTGGCTCGGACCTTTGTAAAGATGGCGGATACGTACATCGGACTTAAGGCCAATGCTCAACGGATTGAACTCGAATTTTGCATCGCATTTCAAAAAAGATGAAGTACATGAAAAGAAGGGGTTCACGAGAAGACAGTGCTAACCTCCAACCTCGTGTTCAAGTTGGTGATGATGAAATCGAGGTGGTCGATGAGTTCGTGTATCTGGGCTCACCGGTAACTGCCGACAACGATGGTTTCGTTTCGTGCAGAGAAAATCAAAACCGCATTATGGCAGAAAATCGTGCATACTTCAGTCTCTGGAGGACGCTCCGAACGAGTAAAATTCGTCGCTGCACAAGGTTAACTTGGTCTACAAGACGCTAATCAGACCGGTAGTCCTCTACGTACATAAAGCATGGATTACTTGTGGAATACAAACGCGCCCTTGCGGTCTTCGGGCGGAAGGAATTGCGTACCATCTTCAGTGTACTGCAGATTGAGAACGGAACGTGGAGAAGGTGAAAGAACCACAAACTGCAGGAGCTGCTGGAGGAGCCATCTATCGTCCACCCCGTAAGGATTGGCAGGTTGCGGTGGGTTAGGCATGTCGTAGAGATGTCAAACGACAGCCCGGTAAAGATGGTTCTTGATATTGATCCGTCAGGGACAAAACGGAGAGGTGAATAGCGGGTAAGGTGGATCGATCAGGTGGAAGACAACCTACGGACGTTACGCAGACTGCAGAACTGGCGAACTGTAGCCATGGACCGAGTGGAAAGGAGACGACTCTTACGTACAGCAAGTCCACACCACGGCCTGTTTGCAGTTCAGTACAATATCGTTTCGAACCATTTAAATTAATACGGTAATTATAACGCATAAAATACACCAGAAAAAAACTCTTTTTAGATGAATTACGTATGAAAATTGTAATTTGATGACACCGTACATTTAAATGAAATAAGATCCAACAAACAATTTTGTTGAGTAGCAGCTCATTAAGCTTTAGTTCAGTTGAACCCCGTTTGGTAATAGTTTAATAAGTTGTAAATCAACAAAAATGTTTGTTAGGGAGACGAAATCGCATGTCATAATCGTAACCTGGACGGCCCATTTTGTGTACACATTTGAATTTACAAAATGGTAATTAACATGGCCCTTGAAATAAGGCAACACAAAATATAACAGTGCTCCTTTTATGTGCATGTGAACGAACGTAAATTTACACTTTGTTTTGTTACTGTTCTTATTATGTCGATTGTGTTTTTGTACCGTGTGCAACTCGCAAAATTGACAACCATGAAACCATCGGGATATAGCCTCGACTACATAGGTTCTAGTTTAACCATGAGGATTATCATCCGTTTATGGTTATTGTTTTTGCGGAAAATTGATAAAGCAAAATTTTTGTATGCTAAAATTTCATTTTCGCACCGAATTTACCTAGGATATTTACGACATTTAAGTGACTTGAGATATTTTTCAGATAGAAAACTTTCGTTTGAATTCAGGTTTAGAGTTTTTTGACATACATTTATGGTTTAATGTTTCATTTAAGGGTAAAATCAACAAAAATGTCTCCACGGGAAGCAAATTAGATTCAAGGCTTTGCCTACGTTGGTTGCTAAACTAAACAAATGGGTAGCAGAGAAAAATAAACACCGGCTTAGTTAAACCTATAAAAAATCATTATTTTACCCACATTAAAGGAGCATAGAAAATGTACAGTTTTAGTATCCCGTTCCCAGACCTGTGCAGCAAAAAAAAGGTTAGTATAATCTTATCATGTGATTTTCTGACGAAAGTCGTGACCGTACTCGATGTTTAAACGTTGGTAATCATTCGGAAGAGCCCCTCATAAACAGTTGCAACATTAATTCACTTCCATAACTTCTGCCGCCCGGAAAGGCTTGCCGTTATTAGCTTAGAAACTTGTTTTGGTCCCCTAGGGGGAAGAGTCGGAATTAATTAGCATTGGAATAATTGGCCACTTAAAGCTACTAAAAATGTTTTAAAATTGTTTAAATATTCAATCCCAACCGCCGTCGTCTTCAGCAGGAAGCATAAAAATGACCCGACTCAATCGACGTTAAACACCTGCCATATGTGCGCCATATGTGTGTGTGCGTGTCATTATAAGTATTTCGAAAATATTACATCTCCCAAATGAGCAAAGGAAGAAAAAAAATCGTAAAGATGCGCTTGGAGAAAGTTGCCGGCCTCCGCACGCAGCATCTGATACTGGTTTTCCCCCCCCCCCGGGCGTAGACGGGTGGCAGCGGTCGTGAATAACGTTTTGGAATTTCGATTTCGTAAAGGCCGTTGTCAGGGCTCTGGTTACGGAAGAAATGAAAACGAAAAGACTCGACAACTAAAACAACACAATCACCGCTGTCGAAGAAGACATCGATGACAAACAATCAAAGATTACGACTTGCGCGTCTGTGGCATGTGACATATGGCACCGTTTACCGGTAACTTTTGCGCAAAGTAGGCGCGCAACAGGACATGTAACGTGAGATGATAATGTCCACACATTGCTTTTGGAGAAAGAGAGAGATTTTCGAAAAACAGGAATTTAGCAATTAACAGATGGTTTTCACTGGACAATGCGGAATAGCTTTCTGCTCCGTTATGTAGCAGGAAGGTTTTGGAAGACTGACCCATCACGTACCTCGGACCGAAGTACGTGATCTCCGTCGTAAGTCAATTGTTTTCACCCACTGCACCAACTGCAAACCAGGTGTTGTTGTCTTCTGCCATTATTTTGTTGCGTTTCGCAAACGTGGGATAGAATGTTCAGTTTTAATTTGGCCATAGTTGTACGCTCGGAGATGTTTTTTGTGGTTTGAATCCACCTTCCTGAGATGCGGTAAAATGCGCTTTACGAAGATGGGATAAAACTATAAAATTAAATTAGATGTACAAGTAGATGTCGTAAAATGCGGCAATATTGACACAGCATTGCAAAACTTTAGGCAACTCTTACAGTGAGTAAATACAACGATATTTGACGAGTTTATTACCACTTTCTTTTGAAGATATTTGAAAGCAATGAAACAATGCGATTGGTAACCGATCTGCAATATTCTAGGTTGAGAAGATCGTTCAGAACGAAGTTCTGACAATTTATAACGAAATCACGCACCACTTCCCCCCAAACGAAAACCCTGCCCACAGCCGTGTCGCAGTGAGGCTGCAGCCCTGCATCTCCAATCAATTTTTATTATCGAGATCATGTAACACACGGCCAGGCCAGGTTGATAACTGCCGGTTGCGTTTAATCGGTTTGCCATTTGAGCATTGAGGAACACCGTCAAACTGCAACAATAGTAAGTTCGCTAAACCTCCGCTGGGTGTGATTAACCATTATGGGCGAATGGAAAATGACTCGTGCGATATTTTCTTTACTGTACCGGGAGCATAATAAACTAGAAATTACGGTTCGCGTGCGTTCGAAATGTTTACTGTTGAAAACAAAGCGGGACGTAACTTTGTATAATGCAATGCTCTATTACCAGGCCACGAATTTGAGGCAAAAACCATTTCTTTCGGGGACAAATATCAATCAAAAACGATATTTACGCTCTGGGTTACCATTTCGGAACAGTATGGGCCATTAAGTGTGGACTGAAAGAGTGCCGATCGTGCCGATCCGTCTGTCACGGGAGATCAACAACAATAGATTGGTCTTATTGGATAATTAATTGCGAACGTGTCAGGATTATGATCGTGGCGATAATGTTAGTTCAGCAGCTTGGACCGAAAAATCAGACCGCAACGGGGAATTAGCAGCTTGTAAAGGTCGACTCGGATGTTTATGTATAGGATCCAGCGTAGGGTAACGAGTAACAAAGGTGGAAAAACAACATAGTGTGGTAATCTTTTGTGAGAAAAACAACAGGTTTTATTGCAAAATTTGAAAGAAAATGAGTTGCTGAAGTTAAGTGTAAATTTAAGTGTAAATTTACGAAGCGAGGCAGCTTTTAACGCAGAAAATAGTGAATACGTAATCGATGAAACCGCATTTGGAAAGGAGCTTATAGACTGTTAAAGCTGTAGTACGGACATTTTATTTAGACGATTTTATGCTTATTTGTTTTAATTTACGTTAACTGGTTATAATTGTGCAAAAAAAAAAAACAAATTACTGCTTACAGTGAATTAGCCAAGCTTTTATCCTTCACAGCTCCTGTATGAGCTTTTTAATAACAGTAGATAGATCGTACCTCGTTTTAAATGACAACCTGGATGTAACATCTTATGAGTAACGCTCAACAGTTCATGACAACGCCTGGTGGTTTGTTCTGTTTTTGATGATTAGGCAAGAGGAATGGAGTCTGAGGAACTAAAATCTTATACTATAACAAAATATAAAATGTATTTACATTAGTTACTTAGTACATTAGTCACTTTCTAGAATTATTCCGTACGGTATAAAACAAGTTTGAGGGCTAAAGATTATAGAAAGATTGAAAGGTTAATAAAATAACAGATACAAAAGGAAAAATAATATGAGAAATGATTATAGAGCTAAAATGAAGACAAATTAAACGGTATTGCAATTGAATCATTTCAATTTTGAATCAGGAAAAAAGTATCCTGACAAATAGATAGAATATTTTGTTAATCCGATAAAAACCCATAGAATGTTTGGTTAAAAAGATAAATTGGTAATTGAGAATCAAGTGATCAAACGAATTCATGCTATTGGCTTTTTAAACCCCAATTAATCGATGGAAAGTCAGCTTTGTAAGTTACTGCTCCAAACTAAAATACGCTGGTTGTCTCGTGGAGAAACGTCGTTTCGCTCGGAGGTAAGAACTTTTTTGTGCAACAATTATTTTGTATTGGGGAGTAAATTTAATAATTATTTGTGGCTCATGAGCTAATGAGCTAATTTGGTTTGATATTTTTCACATAATGAACGATCTGAGCCTTTCAATGCAAGGCAAGATGATAATAATCTTCAATACGAACCACAAAATTACGACCTTGAAGGAAAAAATATTAATTTTGGGTAGAATTGTTAAAAAAACGAAGTTTGGGCAGCTTTCCAAACATGAAAAACACCCAAGCAGAAACTGCATCGAAGATATCCCCCAGGACCTTAACTTACGATCCGTTGAATAACGGACCGGCGCCAACGGCTTTACTTCCTCATGCGATGGAAGGCGTGATCCCAGAGATTTTTCTCCTCAGAAAATCTTCCGGTGTCGGCTAGGATTAAATCTTAACCAGTTGGGTTGGTTGTGAGTTGATCAAGCCACTCCACAACCATCGACACCTATGTCGGCGTTGGAATACGAACCCAGGCATCGAGCGTGGTTGGCAGAGATGTTACCAACTACGCTAGGCCCCCGCTCTTGCTCAGGATTTGCTAAAGAGTTTTGATCCCTCGATGAGTTCCCCCTGTCTTGTCCTTGTTTCGTCCTTTTTTTCCTCTGTCTTGTCTCTTTCTTAGATCTATCTTGTCTTCGTTTTGTTTCTATTTTTTGTTTGTTTGTTTGATTCTTTGTTTTGTTTTTGTCTCTGGCTCGTAACCGTTTTGTTTTTTTTTTTCTCAATTTTGTTTTCGTTTTGCTCTGGTTTTTTATTGTTCAGAATCTTTTTTGTCTCTGTCTTGTCTCTATTATGTCTCTGTTTAATCTCTATTTTGTCTTTGTTTTGTCTGTGTTTTTTCACTGTCTTGTCTTTGTCCTGTCATTGTTTTGTCTCTGTCTTGTCTTTGACTTGTGTATGTTTTGTCTCTATCATATCTTTGTTTTGTCTTTCTTTTGCTGCTTTTTTCTCTTTGTTTTGTCTCTGTATTGTCTTCGTTTTGTCTCTTTGTTTTTTTTTTGTTTATTTGTTCGTTTGATCTGTTTTTGTCTCTGTCTCGTCACTGTTTTGTTACTTTTTTGTCTCTGTTTTGTCTCTATTTTATCTTCGTTTTGACTCTGGTTTTTTTGTTCTAAATCTTTGTTTGTTTGTCTCTGTTTTTTTTTGTGTTTTTTCATTGTCTTGTCTTTGTCCTGTCATTGTTTTGTCTTTGTTTTGTCTTTATTTGGCTTTGTTTTATACCGGTTTTGTCACTGTCTTGTCTCTGTCTTGTCTCTGTTTTGCCTCTGTTTTACTTGTTTTGTCTTGCCTTGTTTCTGTCTTGTCTTTGTCTTATCTTTGTCTTGTCTTTGTCTTGTCTTTGTCTTGTCTTTGTCTTGTCTTTGTCTTGTCTTTGTCTTGTCTTTGTCTTGTCTTTGTCTTGTCTTGTCTTGTCTTTGTCTTGTCTTTGTCTTTGTTTTGTCATTGTCTTGTCTTTGTCTTGTCCTTTGTCTTGTCTTTATCTTGTCTTGTCTTCGTCTTGTCTTGTCTTTGTCTTGTCTTTGTCTTGTCTTGTCTTTGTCTTGTCTTTATCTTGTCTTTGTCTTGTCTTTGTCTTTGTCTTGTCTTTGTCTTGTCTTTGTCTTGTCTTTGTCTTGTCTTTGTCTTGTCTTTGTCTTGTCTTTGTCTTGTCTTTGTCTTGTCTTTGTCTTGTCTTTGTCTTGTCTTTGTCTTGTCTTTGTCTTGTCTTTGTCTTGTCTTTGTCTTGTCTTTGTCTTGTCTTTGTCTTGTCTTTGTCTTGTCTTTGTCTTGTCTTTGTCTTGTCTTTGTCTTGTCTTTGTCTTGTCTTTGTCTTGTCTTTGTCTTGTCTTTGTCTTGTCTTTGTCTTGTCTTTGTCTTGTCTTTGTCTTGTCTTTGTCTTGTCTTTGTCTTGTCTTTGTCTTGTATTTGTCTTGTCTTTGTCTTGTCTTTGTCTTGTCTTTGTCTTGTCTTAGTCTTGTCTTTGTCTTGTCTTTGTCTTGTCTTTGTCTTGTCTTTGTCTTGTCTTTGTCTTGTCTTTGTCTTGTCTTTGTCTTGTCTTTGTCTTGTCTTTGTCTTGTCTATGTCTTGTCTTTGTCTTGTCTTTGTCTTGTCTTTGTCTTGTCTTTGTCTTGTCTTTGTCTTGTCTTTGTCTTGTCTTTGTCTTGTCTTAGTCTTTGTCTTGTCTTTGTCTTGTCTTTGTCTTGTCTTTGTCTTGTCTTTGTCTTGTCTGTGTCTTGTCTTTGTCTTGTCTTTGTCTTGTCTTTGTCTTGTCTTTGTCTTGTCTTTGTCTTGTCTTTGTCTTGTCTTTGTCTTGTCTTTGTCTTGTCTTTGTCTTGTCTTTGTCTTGTCTTTGTCTTGTCTTTGTCTTGTCTTTGTCTTGTCTTAGTCTTGTCTTTGTCTTGTCTTTGTCTTGTCTTTGTCTTGTCTTAGTCTTGTCTTTGTCTTGTCTTTGTCTTGTCTTTGTCTTGTCTTTGTCTTGTCTTTGTCTTGTCTTTGTCTTGTCTTTGTCTTGTCTTTGTCTTGTCTTTGTCTTGTCTTTGTCTTGTCTTTGTCTTGTCTTTGTCTTGTCTTTGTCTTGTCTTTGTCTTGTCTTTGTCTTGTCTTTGTCTTGTCTTTGTCTTGTCTTTGTCTTGTCTTTGTCTTGTCTTTGTCTTTGTCTTTGTCTTGTCTTTGTCTTGTCTTTGTCTTGTCTTTGTCTTGTCTTTGTCTTGTCTTTGTCTTGTCTTTGTCTTGTTTTTGTCTTGTATTTGTCTTGTCTTTGTCTTGTCTTTGTCTTGTCTTTGTCTTGTCTTTGTCTTGTCTTTGTCTTGTCTTTGTTTTGTCTTTGTCTTGTCTTTGTCTTGTCTTTGTCTTGTCTTTGTCTTGTCTTTGTCTTGTCTTTGTCTTGTCTTTGTCTTGTCTTTGTCTTGTCTTTGTCTTGTCTTTGTCTTGTCTTTGTCTTGTCTTTGTCTTGTCTTTGTCTTGTCTTTGTCTTGTCTTTGTCTTGTCTTTGTCTTGTCTATGTCTTGTCTTTGTCTTGTCTTTGTCTTGTCTTTGTCTTGTCTTTGTCTTGTCTTTGTCTTGTCTTTGTCTTGTCTTTGTCTTGTCTTAGTCTTTGTCTTGTCTTTGTCTTGTCTTTGTCTTGTCTTTGTCTTGTCTGTGTCTTGTCTTTGTCTTGTCTTTGTCTTGTCTTTGTCTTGTCTTTGTCTTGTCTTTGTCTTGTCTTTGTCTTGTCTTTGTCTTGTCTTTGTCTTGTCTTTGTCTTGTCTTTGTCTTGTCTTTGTCTTGTCTTTGTCTTGTCTTTGTCTGGTCTTTGTCTTGTATTTGTCTTGTCTTTGTCTTGTCTTTGTCTTGTCTTTGTCTTGTCTTAGTCTTGTCTTTGTCTTGTCTTTGTCTTGTCTTTGTCTTGTCTTTGTCTTGTCTTTGTCTTGTCTTTGTCTTGTCTTTGTCTTGTCTTTGTCTTGTCTTTGTCTTGTCTTTGTCTTGTCTTTGTCTTGTCTTTGTCTTGTCTTTGTCTTGTCTTTGTCTTGTCTTTGTCTTGTCTTTGTCTTGTCTTTGTCTTGTCTTTGTCTTGTCTTTGTCTTGTCTTTGTCTTGTCTTTGTCTTGTCTTTGTCTTGTCTTTGTCTTGTCTTTGTCTTGTCTTTGTCTTTGTCTTTGTCTTGTCTTTGTCTTGTCTTTGTCTTGTCTTTGTCTTGTCTTTGTCTTGTCTTTGTCTTGTCTTTGTCTTGTCTTTGTCTTGTCTTTGTCTTGTCTTTGTCTTGTCTTTGTCTTGTCTTTGTCTTGTCTTTGTCTTGTCTTTGTCTTGTCTTTGTCTTGTCTTTGTCTTGTCTTTGTCTTGTCTTTGTCTTGTCTTTGTCTTGTCTTTGTCTTGTCTTTGTCTTGTCTTTGTCTTGTCTTTGTCTTGTCTTTGTCTTGTTTTTGTCTTGTCTTTGTCTTGTCTTTGTCTTTGTCTTTGTCTTGTCTTCGTCTTGTCTTTGTCTTGTCTTTGTATTGTCTTTGTCTTGTCTTTGTTTTGTCGCTGTCTTGTCCTTGTCTTGTCCTTGTCTCTGTCTAGTCTCTATCACATCTCTGTTTTGTCTTTCTTTTGTTTCTGTGTTATCTTTGTTTTGTCTCCGTTTTGTCACTGTTTTTTTTTGTTTGTCTGTTTTGTTTTTGTGTCTGTCTTGTCTCTGTTTTGTCTCTGTCTCGTCTCTGTCACGTCCTTTTTTGGCTCTGTTTTGTCTCTATTTTGTCATTGTTTTCACCGTCTTGCCTCTGTCCTGTCATTGTTTTGCCTCTGTTCTGTCTCTTTCTTGTCTTGTCATCCTGTCATTGCTTTGTCTTTGCTTTATCTCTGTCTTGTCACTGTTACATCTTTTATTTGTCGTTGTCTGACCATTGATTTGTCACTGTCTTGTCTCTGTCTTTTTCTTTATCATATATGCCTTATCTCTGTTCTGTCATTGTTTAGTCCTCTGTTTGTCTCTGTCTGTTTTTTCCTTGTTTTGAATCTGTCCTGCCCAGCGTATCCGCGGTTACCAGTGAGCCAAGATAGCCAAACTCGTCGATTACCTCGAGCTCATCGCCGTCGATCGTAATGCTACTGCCTAGGCGTTGTCGGTCGGTTTCGTTTCCGCTGGCTAGCATATACTAGATTTTAAACATATTTACCTGCAACCCAATCCTCGCTGCTCCCCGATTTAATCTGGTGTACTCCGCTCGATTCATTACACGCTGTAGCGCAATGTTGAATAGCAGGCAGGAGAGACCATAACCCTGTCGAAGCACCCTGCGGGACTCAATTGGACCGGACAATGCTCCCGAAATCCGCACACAGCGCTACGTTCCATCCACCGTAGTCTTTTTTTAGTCTGATGAGTTTCCCCGGAAAGCCGTTTCCGTCCTTGATCTTCCATAGCTCTTTTCGGTCGCTAGTATCACAGGCGTCTTTGAAGTCGATGATTAGCTGGTGCGTGGGGGTTCCGAATTTACAGCGTTTCTTCAGAATCTGCCGGCCCCATAACCTGTCACAAATCTGTTGGCTAGCGGTGAGAATCGGCTAGAAATGATTTGGGAAAGCACTTTGCAGGCAGCCTTCAGGACGGCGATCGCACGATAGTTCCCACAGTCCAATTGGTCGCCTTTCCTATAGAAAGGGTAGATAACCCCATCCTTCTACTCCTCCGGTAGCTGTACTGTATTCCAAGTTCTTGCAATCAGTCGGTTTTCCGGGCCCATCTTTTTTTTTTTTTTTAGGGGGGATTTGTTAGTAGCTTAAGTATTTATGATAAATATTAGTAAATAATGAGTATGTGTGTCCAATCACAAATGGTGACTTCTCAACACTGTTAGAAATTTGTAATTTTAATTGTTAGGATTTGTTTGCTTTCGCTATTAGGACTTATCATTCGTTGGGATTTAAACCTACTTGTCAGAAAAGTGGAAGTAAACTTACAGCTAACTTAATTGCTAACTTATTGGCTATAAAGAGAGCTTATCGTAGCAATTGAGGATTGCAACGATTTTTGTCGAAAATTATTAATAATTTTATTTGACATTGCTTCTAATGGTTCAACACCAGTAAGTCTATGTAATTCGAGTGTACCAAACCAAGGAGGACGCTTCAAAATAATTTTCAGAATTTTATTCTGAATCCTTTGGAGCGTTTTCTTCCTTGTTGAACAGCAACTTGACCAGATCGGTACAGCATAAAGCATTGCTGGTCTAAAAATTTGTTTGTAAATCAAAAGTTTGTTCTTTAAACAAAGTTTAGAATTCCTGTTAATGAGAGGATATAAACATCTCGTATATTTGATGCACTTGGCTTGTATACTCTCAATGTGCTCTTTGAAAATAAGTTTTACCGGGCCCATCTTTATAAGCTTCACTACGAGATCATCCTTCCCAGCCGATTTATTGTTTTTCAGTTGCTTAATGGCATCCTTAAGTTCGCCTATCGTTTAGGCTGGGACGCCTTCTACGTTTTTCGCACCGACGGGATCGCTTTTTCTGCCGCTATGTACTTCTGCCTAAGCGCCAATCAGGTGTTCACAGAAGTTCTGCCTTTCGGTCACCTTACGATCATCTGTTAGAATACTATCCTGGCGTAATTTAGCTCGCGGCACAAAGCCTCTGCGGGATGCGATAGAGCTCTCGCCTTTCCTGACAATTCTGCAGCTGTTCCAGCTCAGCATGCCCCTCCTCCTCCAGACGATGTTTTTTCTCCCGGAAGAGTTGAGTTCGCTGCATCTTCTTCTGTTTGTGTTATTCTACATTCTGACGAGTCGCCCGCGCAGTGTCCTTTTCATCCAGCACCCTCCTACTTTCGTCGTCGAACCACTCGTTTCGTTGGGTTCGTCCTAATGCCCGATGACGTTCTCCACTACGCTGTTGATGGCTGTATTTATGGTGTTCCAACAATCCTTGAGAGGAGCTTCCTCCAGCTTGTTCTCTTGCGGCAGCGCAGCTTCGAGCGAATGCTCGTAGTTCTCAGCGACGTTGTACTGCTAAAGTCGCGCGAGATCTAACCGGGGCGGGCGTCGGTATCGAATGTTGTTAACAACGGAGAGCAGGCAGTGGTCCGAGTCGACGATGGCGCTCCCATAGGATTTGACGTCGATGATGTCTGAGAAGTGCCGACAATCAATCAGAACGTCGTCGATCTATGTTTCTGTCTAATTTGGTGACCTCCAGGTGTACTTAGAAGGTTGTGCTCTTAGGCCCATTTTGTTGGTCACCTGGTGCGCGCTGAATCTTCCAATCACCGGTTTGTATTCATCCTCCTACCCGAACTGAACGTTGAAATCCCCGATGACGATCTTGATATCATGTTACAGCATTACAGGTCGATGTAAGTCTTTCTCTTCAAGAAGACTTACATCAAATTTATGTGAGAGTGTGTAAAGTGAGTAAAGATTATCGTCAAATTTTTCCTTTAAAAAGGTATTGCTACATGCTTCGAAATAGATTCATAATGGAAACAACTACTCCGGACAGGACTCATCAATCAAACTCAACTTTTGGGTCTACAGAATTTGATTGCTAACTTGAATAGTATGCCTCCAGATGCCATACCAACACTCCAGAAACTTATTCGAGTAATTTTCTAAATTCATTAAACAAAACATGCTCTTTTATATTGATAAAACAATGAGCAACTGGAACTTAAATATTCAACAAGTATGTGATGTGCTATTCGTACATTAATATTTTTATTTGTGTTAATACCTGTGTACTTGTGTCACTGTACAAAACATGTAAGAATGCTTCTGACTGATCCTTCAGTGAGAGATAGATCCTTCAATGTTCGCAGAAGAGTGATTTCGTGGAGTCCAAGTTTGCAATCGCTAATGTAACAAGGTCGATAGCATTGAAAAAGCAAAATTTATGTAGGGTATCGAACGTCTTCATCAGTGGTTTTCTTCGGCCCCCTTTTGCATAAGATTGCTGCAGAAAAACTGCCGAAGAAAACCACTGACGAAGACGTTCGATACGCTATAGCATCCAAAATTGAATCTCAGGTTTCTATTAGTAGCTAGAAGCATTAGTAGTTGCAGTTTAGTTCGATCAATTAAACAAAGATAGTTGTCTTCAAGAATATTCCATTACCTTCAATAGGTTATGGGCCCAGAACTTCGCAAATACCATTGAAGATTCTTACTCCGAGGTCGAAGAAGATTCCACCAGCCAAGCAAAATATCACAAAAGGTGCGAAAAGGATGATGTAGCAATCGATTAGATATTTAACGGCCAAAGCGGAGATTCTTGAAGCATGATCACCTGTGGGCTGACTGCACTGCCGCTCATAGCAAGTCCGTCCCATTTGCGTTTTCGTGCTGATGAGAAAATAGCAATTAAAAATCGTAACACTTTGAGAGAAATATTGCACTCTTATGCTGTTTCAAACTAGACCATCGACAGAAATTGTTACTACAATGTCAATTGAATACTTTAGCATTATAACCCGTTCATAAACACCAAAATTCGATTAAATTATGTTGCAAACCATAAGCTGGGACCCATATGCGATTACTTTTTCGATACCTAGCCAGAATGATAGCAAACCAGTCCCATAGCCACCTACGACTGTTGATGAAAAGCAAACTACTGCAAAGCGATTCCGGTGATAGCTTGCATTTGAAACAAATCAGCTGCGTGCTTCCACAGAATCATTAAACGATTTTGTCGTAAGAAATGTGTTACAATATGGTTGTACAACTTGCCCGCTTGTTTCTTCATCTAATACTATGATTAAATTTTCAATCAGTTCAGGTGGAGGAACTTGTTTTAAAATTTTTCGAAAGCGGTCAATGTGTTACGACGACGGACAGCTTCCACGCATTAGGCAGGGAAACCAATATAACAAAGACCCTTCTATCACTCATTTAGATATTTACTACGTTGTGAAAAAGCTAAGAAGCGTGCTGAAGTATTCGGTATGACTGTTGACACGTTGTTCAAAAAATAAACCACCGTTTCTCAATTGTTATCCACGGCCCAACATGGATAAAATACGAGGGTAGTATTATTTTATAATGATTGGATGCTCTAATCAACAGTACAGTGACACACCTAACGGCGATGGCAGAGATGCTGTTCATTCAAAAATAGTAGGAGGGTGGTATCCAAGACACGACCGCATAGTTGACGTAGGACTATAATAGTTTTATATTTACCTTTGGGACTCTGTTTGATTTGAACTCGTTCTACTTTTGTCGCGGTTAAATTTTGGCACACATGTGCCAAAAACGAGCGATTATGTCTAATCACATTTCTTTTTTTTTTTTTTTTTTGATAATTTCAACCAATTTAAGCTCAACATCCTCCAAAAGAGGGGTATTTTGGTTCTTTATGTTGCCAAAGCGGATGACCGGAATCGGTAAAACGGTTCCTGGAATATGACCGGAACATGTACCGGTAATATAATGATCATGATCTAAGCAGTACTAAGCCTCTAACTACTCGAGTAGTAATATCAAGTATCTAGGTTCAGCCTTAATTCATAAAGCGACAGCTCAAACGACTTGGAACTAAAACTAGTTCATTGGTGGAAATATCTATGAAAAAAGTCATGAAAAGAGAACCGTTCATTTTTGGCAACGGGAAAATTCTGCCGTGTCGTGTTTGGCAAAATCGAACTGGTTCTGTATTTTGATTATTTATTTACAGCATTCTATTTTACAAGAAAAAATAACCTCTTTAAAATTGATGAATACCATTCATTTTAATACAGTCAATTTTCTTCAACACGCGAAAAGGCAAGCTTCTATACAGACCTAAATTGAGTACGATTTAGTAGAAATTAAACAATATTTATTTGTCTTGTGAACGATGGCTCACCCTCCGTTCACCAAGCGGCAAAGATGTCACATAATAAAATTTTTCTGCAGTTACAAGTTGCAGTCATGGAAAAAATAACGATAAAGAATTACAGTTTTTAAACAAAAATGTATATTCGCAGAAAATTTAAAACGTACATGAGAAAAACACAGTGTAGAATTCAAAAATAAACAACGCATTTTATCTGTGCAATGAACCTAATTTATATACCCTACTATCTGCCTTTACCGACACGTACAGAATTTTGTTGTCCCCGGTGGCAAAGCGTATTTTGCGGCACCCGATTAATCAAGAC
The DNA here is from genome assembly GCF_029784165.1 of Wyeomyia smithii. Taxonomy (NCBI): domain Eukaryota; kingdom Metazoa; phylum Arthropoda; class Insecta; order Diptera; family Culicidae; genus Wyeomyia; species Wyeomyia smithii. The sequence goes on from NC_073694.1 coordinate 56,517,959, forward strand.
AAGAAGAAGAAGAAGACAATTCAAACGGCAATTCGATTATGTTCCAGATCGCAAAACAATACCTACGCGTAAACCCAACACTCGAGTTCTACTGCACTGATAGACGACGAGTGACCAGCGCTCTATTCATACATTGCTCGGGGCAGTACTGTTACCTGTGCTAGCATGTTTTCCTTCAAGCCATCAGTTTTAATAACATTCTAACACCAGAACGTAAAATTGTCTGATAGTGGAGGTGATTACGGACTTTTCGAAAAAGCTTCACCTTCAAGACATCAAAATAGTCTAGGCTCATGGAGGCAAACATTAGTTGACCTATTGGGACGGGGAGAGTTAATTTTTTTTTGCAACTGCTATGTAGGATATCACCGCAGGCAGTTGGTGTCTACTCATGAAGTCTGTGCCAGGCGTGCTCGCATATGATTGGTACATTGTTCGTGAAAATTCGACTTTGCAACTTTTATGAAATTTTCATTGTTTAACAATGAAATGATAATGATAACTGAAGAATCACAGAATTGTCCATCATTTTTTCAATTAAACGGTATATAGATTGTTGTGATCCATCATGTGGTTACATCAGTATTACTGTTTGAAATCTTTCATTCCGACGTTACACCTTTGTTTTAGATTCCACAGAATGTGTCTCAGTATAGTGCGGTTAGACGTAGTCCTACGTCAAAAAAGAATAGATGAAAGAAACTTAGCATTGATAAATTTTTGTAGTTTTACTTTTAAAATTATACAAAGACAATACCAATCAACTGTCAAACAATAAGGTTTTAATTTTTATCCCATCCTCAAATACACACATATGTAATTAGTTTTGTTCTCTTGTGATAACCTATTACAAGATATCGGCACAACAACTAACGATTCCAGCAGATTCTAGAAATCAGGTTTCTCTTATTGAAAACGAAATGTTCTATTTTTCCAGTTTTAAATGCGAAACTATAGTAAAATTCGATCGAACCGCCTATTGAATTTTACTTGGTCAACTGGTACATCGAATTCTAAACCTGAAGACCATGAACTATGTTAAACATAACATGTTTCATAATAAATTTTTGACTGTGGGACTGATGATTACGATGATTCGTTCTATGGGACCGACTTGCGATCATTTTTGCTATGGGACAAACCGACTTGCTATTTTTTCATAGTTCCCCAGAACAAAGTATTCAAAATTATGTGTTCTATAGAAAGTAGATGTAAAAAGGTGATGATTCCACAAAAAAAGTCAAAATTGATAAAAATGCAATTGGGACGGACTTGCCATGAGGGGCAGTGCAGGTGGCAGCATGTACAAGAATAGACCAGCTGCAGACGACGACGACGATTCTCTACCATGAAATAACCAGCAGACGCATTACCGAAGCCGTGTCATCACATCGAGAGCTACTTAAATTACTAAATATTGAAGTTGAAGAGAAAGCTTTGAAAAATATGATTTGCAATTTCTATATTTATGTCAATACTTGTTGATGTCATTGTAGAAAACATGTCAGAATACTTCTGGCCAACTCTTTGGTGAAAGAAAGATCCTTCAAAGTGAAACATTTCTCTTCGTTTCTCTTAAATCTAATTATTACACCACTGATACGGTTAGCCAGGGTTGATATTTGTTGACACTCTTGAGTGAAAGTGAAAAAAAGCATCCATAAACGTTATTTTTTTACAATCCTTTCAGAGTTCTCCCTTCCCGCTTTTTGCATGGAAGTGAACTGTCAAAACACCTCATTATATTTCATGCGATGAAAGCAAGACAACAAAATCAGTTTATCAGTTAACGAAGATTGTCAAGGCATCGGTCAGTGTCAGTGAAAAAGTGTTTCGGTAAGGTTCATTTTGGTTAAGTGGACTGTATGTTTTTCTTTTTCGCTTTGAAGTGAAGATCATCTTGCCCGATCGTAACGTTTTGTCAATTTCTCTGATTGACCGCGTCGCGTTATCACGTCCCGACTCACACTAGTGTCTATCGTAGAAGAGAGTTCCCATATCGCTCCAACTCCCTTTTATAGTCTCGCTCCTGTCTGTGTGGTTGTCTCTGGATGCATGCTGCCGCAGTTTGGGTCCCTATTGTGCTCCGCCTGCGTTTTGGAGTAACTCGACCCATATGGCAGATTTTACAGCTGACTCTTTTAGTTTGAATTGACCGTTAGTGATCGTTGCTCTAACATGAATCATTAGGACTTTGGGAGTGATTTTGCGCGACTTACTGCTGGTAGTTGATGGAAAGGAAATTACAGTGGAGCATGCAAGCGCTCTCTTTTAATATAGACAAATCTTTCCATCAACTTTATAATTAAGAATTAGTTTATACAATGCAAACTGTGTTGTCGGTGCGTTGCCTTGTTTGAAAAATTGATTTTTCTAATAGTCTTAATTTTAGATTTTTTTTTTACGATTGATTTTGAATCACTCCCACATCTATGTTTGCTGATCCAACTTTTATACGCCACCCAGGCCAATTCACTTATTTTACCCAAACTCTCTAGATTTGAAAACGAGCCTGACTAACGAGCGCGACATCTCACGCGGTGTGCTGGATCAACAAACATAGGGTACGTTCAAAATAGCGTCGAATTTTGTCATACATTTGGCTTGTACATTTTTTTTGCTGGCTTTTGAGAAGACGGTTGTAACCGTTGGTTACAAATGTTCGCAGAGCGAAAGAAGAGAGATTTCGTAAAATTTAAGTTAGCAATCGCTAATGTAATAGAGTCAACAGGAATGAGGCAGTGAAGCAAAATTTGTGTACCGCAGGTTTCCAGTAGTCGCCTTCAGTTAAACTCGCTCAACAAATCACCCTTTACAATCGGCGAAGTAGTTTTTCGTATTTTAGGGCAAAGTAACTTTCTTCTTCAATTTCAAATCTCTATTAAAATTTGAGAAAATATTCTCATAAAGTTGTACCTGAAGGGAGAACAATCAGCGAGCAGATAATACTGAGAACAGCATCTTAAGCCTTTGCACAACAATGGCTGTTAACCAGTGCCATCAAGCTTCATTCTACACTTCCTATGACTCTTAGTCTTATTTCTTCGTTTTATGTTTGGCCATTGTTACACAACTTTCGGAAATTATTCGTTAAGAATTCAGAGAGCAAAAGCATAACACATTAATTCAATATGACTCATTTGAAATTTTTCGAAAAACATTGGAGTTTTCAGTTTTCGAAATTTTTCTCTGTTTTGGGTTGAAGCAAAGCTATCCACATGATGAGGAAAAGTTACGCAATTTTTGCACAAGTAAGATGCTCCCGTTTTCACTAGCCTCCTTTCAAGATTAGCGGCACACTGGCCGTGGTCAGCTGTGGAACAGCACGCCATAACACCAGAGCGGCAAACCAAACGCGATAATAGTCGCGTGCCACGACCTGAGAGCTTACGGCCAGAGGCGACGATGAGTCCTCCGAATGTGAGTGCAAAAACGGCAACTGACATGACCACGGCTAATCACTTAGTCCCGATCTTGAAATACCCCAGGCTGGTGAACACTGGCGAGCTCGGCGAGGATTCATCTTAAAAGCGGTTACCTACTCGGTTGAAGTGCACTTTCGCTCGTAAAGAACTCTAAACTTTTTAGTTTTCAATTATTCGACCGCCAAAATTTATAGACCTCATGCTATTACTTACTGACAGTGTCGCAGTACTGATAGCTTAAAACGACTGCAGATCAGACGGAACGCTGATAAAAGTTATTAAAACTGAAAAAGCTTTTGTCAGAAGAAATTCCGATCAAAATTTCAATGACTGAACTATGTTAATTCTCGGTTTTGCAACCATTGAAGTCTAGTTCTACTTGCTTGACAGTAGCAGCAAAACAGTAACGCAGCGTTACACAAAAATAGTTGGTGGCTCATTTCGAAGGTTCAATTTGTAGTTGATTTCATATTCCTTCATTATTTGCGGAAGGGTATGGCAGAGTAGAAACATGAATCACGGAACTGTTGCAGCTTCTATCTCTACCAGTTTAGCAAAATTGTCGAGTGAAGGTGAACAAGTTTTAGCGTTTCTTGTTGAACACAGTTTATCCATTACGCCTGTAGGTGGTGACGGTGATAACAAACCAGAAGCGCATCCTTCCCAGCTGATCATCGAACCTCTAGTACAAGACAAACCTATCGCCACACAACCCCCCGCCGGACAAATGTACATACCTACACCTACTGAGAACTTACGTAATCAACTTTCTTTCAACTCTTGAGCTTTCCACGAATCTCGAAGTGAATTTTTGTGCCGGTCGCGATGCAATCGTCCGGCTCGTTGATGGCATTGCAGTTTTCGCTTTTAAAACGATTTTGCAACCGCCTTATGGAAGCTGCGGCAGCAGCAGCAGCAGTCTAGATTCACTCAGTTGTAGCCGAGGGGGGACTGCAACAGTTGCCGTGATCAAACAGGTCCCAATAGCGCGCATCACATCGACCAGTGCCAAACCTTCCGAGCTTGAAGAAAAGCAACAGCCAGAGCCAGCTAAATTGCATCGATGAGCTGAAGATGGGACCTGGCAGGCGGTAGACGTTTGTACCTTGGTGCAGGTATGTAGGTCCGATTCAGCGGTGCTAAATGAATAATGCACCTCGTCTTAATTTCTATGCTGCTGTTGTTGCTGTCGTCGGCTCCTCTGCTTGTGGCGACCGCATATAGGTTATGCAGTGATGACACCCAAACAATGTCCAATTATTATCCCGATACACTGTACGAGACTAGCAACGTGCGCTCTAGCGCATCGCTGGGGAAGACCGTCGGCTTGGTCGGATGGTTGTTGCAGCGCTAAATGCACTTTGGTAAGCGATGATGCTATGTTATAACTATAATATAGGTACAAAATAGCAATCGAAAGTGATTACAACTTTACCTACCACGGATGGGTTAAGCATCGCAATCAGCATCGTGTAATAATCGGTTGGGATAGGGCGAGCTGCCACGTAATTTTCAAATAAATATATGGAGTTGTCTTCACGGGATGGTAATTTTTCAGTGAAAACATTAGAATTTTCGGATTGTGTCGGGTCTGTTTATTCTGCTCCTGAAATTGTACGTTAGTTGTGATAAATATACCAGAAGCCAATAGCTGCCTTTTTTGCTCGGTGAATATGAATTTTCAGAGCGACACAGTACCTCTATCAGATTTAATCAATCTAATCTCTCTTATCATTTACTCACAAACATGATTCATATGTACCAGACCTATCTAAAACTCAGATGAAAGATTAGTCGAACACCCCTATGACATTGTGCAGAACAGTTGAAATACGACTCTAAGAACGTAAGATTGTTTAGACTCTCTTCAGCTAGAGACAAGCGTTTCTTAAAGCAGGAGGCAGCGAAGTCTGAGAAAACTCTTATAAACTTTTATAGACATTTGGCTATGTAACAAATATTGAAGATTGTTACTCATTTAACCTGTTAGTTCGTAAAGCATTACTTCATTATGAAGATTTTCACTGGATATATTGGGATGTTACTGCGTGCTGGGTATTTAACCCTGATGGCGTTTTTGAGCTCAACCTGGAGAGTTTGTTTGAGTTGTTGCTTCTTTCGAACTTGACATTCCTTACCGTCTTGATCAACTGTAACCATTGAAAGAGTCCAATAAGATTCTTTCAAATCTTCTATTACTGGCGCCTTGGATCAGGTCAGCAGTTTGATAGACGTCAAGTTCTTGGTCTGCAAAAATTTCATCAATGATACCACTCCGACGAGATAATGAAATGATGAATCAACAGAAGGTGCTGGTCTGGAACCTTCCATTTCTTAAATGGGTTGTTTAGCTATATCAGTTTTTATATCATTTGAAAGAGCTACATTTTCTAATCAAAACGTGATTTTTAAAAATTTTTTATCGCTGTCTTTTAGTTTTAAATCACAAATTAAAACTGCTCGATATCTGCTTGAAATCGCTACAATGACAGTTCGCCCACTGTAATTGTAGCGATTTTGGAGCGATTTCGTTCTTCATTTAAAAATCGAAGAACAATGACATCAAATTTCAAAAAATCACGTTTTGCTCAGAAAATTACACTCTTTTATCTGATATATAAACATCCGAAATCCGTGAATAGTCAAACAACCCAATTGGCGCATCGCATATCTTACTTCGCAGTAGTTCGGACAATTTTCTTTCGGTTCTAGGTGATGCAGTAAAGTGGCATCCGTTATACATTCAACAGGGGGAAGGAAATGATTCACACTATTCAGGGAATCAAAAAATAATGGCTCAAAAATGTACACAATTTTAAAAGGGGTATGTAATTTTAAGTCGTTTTTCCAATTCTTTTCATTGAGTTGACCAATTTTGTGTTATGAAATTCATGGTAATCAAATTTCTATATGCTTTTTGCTCCAAATAAGTTGTCTTTTTAACAATAAGACCTACAGTAAACAATTAAACTTTTGCTTTTATTCTTTAGGGTTTGCATTTTGCGTTCGCAAAAAATGGATGAAAATTGATGATTTTTCATAGGTTTACTTTCACACGCACTGACGAAATTACTCATGCAGCATTATAGTAACCCAAAGTCATCAGAAGAACAAAGATAGCTCTATCAGTCAGCCAGAAAACGGACATCGTTCGGTCTCTTATCTCTTGCATTCCAAAACTATTCGAAGCAATTGTAAACGAAAAACTATATCCCCAATTTAAAAACCGAATAACTGAGAAGCAACACGGCTTCTTCAAGGGCCGTTCAACATCGACCAATTTACTTGAATTTATAAATTATTCATTGGCTGCAATGGATAATGGAAACCATGCAGAAGCCCTTTACACAGATTTCAGTAAGGCATTTTATCGCATAGACATACCAATGCTACTTTTCAAATTGCAACAAATCGGACTTGAGCCAGAACTCCTGAAGTAGCTCGAATCATATTTAACCAATCGCCAACAAAAAGTTAAATTTAACGGACAAAACTCAAATCCGATTCTAGTCACTTCTGGTGTCCCCCAAGGCTCTCCTCTTCTTTTCATCTTGTACGTTAACGGCATTTCCTTTATTCTCAAAAAACTAAAAGTATTAATTTATGCCGACGATATGAAGCACTCTTTGGAAATAAGAAATGAAGAAGACATTCCAGATGAAATATACATATTCTACGCATGCTGTAAAAAAAGCTTACTAGAGTTAAATGTAAAAAATACAACCACATATCATTCTGTCGAAAAAAAACAACACCATACATTACAATATCATTAGGAAACAAAACTGTAGCAAATTGTGAAAGAGTTAGGGACTTAGGAGTTGTCTTAGACTCCAAACTAACCTTCATTGACCATTGCAACACAATAATCCACAAATTTAATAAAATGCTAGGATTTATAAAGCGCTTTTGTTACAACTTTCAGGATCCGTAAACCATCAAAACATTAAATATAGCATTGATTCAGCTGTACTTTTATTTTAGCTAAATTTCTACGCACCTATTGGACAACTTCGAAATCGACTATGGGGAGCTTCGTAGCCGCAAGGTTACAGAGTCCGCTTTGATAAACGAGTAATCGTGGGTTCAAATCTTAGTAGAATCAGACCATTTGGTTTTCAAAGGACTTTAACATGGGTTTATTCTCAGGCTCTCCACTACATACCCTTCCTTCAAGCTAAATTCTATAGTACCCCCCTGCTGACTTTCATCCTAACAAAAAAGTCCCTTTTATAATAAACTGTTCTGAGTAACGTTATAATGGTTCTCTTTAGGGAATTGTAATTATGGCGCGGTCTTGACTGAAGAAACAAGGTTTCGGTATGACTCCTTTCTCTAGACTAAATATAAGTCCTTCTTATAATAAAACTGCCCAGAGGTGAAGCATTGAGTGCCTCTTCAGGGAATTGTGATTGTGACGCGGTATTGGTAAGAGGAACGAGGTTTTGATAAGACCCCTTCCTCTTGCCAAAAGCGTATCAGTAACTTCAATAGTGATACTGCCAACAATATAAAGTACAGAGTACAGAAAACACCCGGGCAATATCATAATAACGTTTGCGGTAAAAAAATGGACAAAAATTGCCGATTTTTCATGGGTTTACCTTTAATCGCACTGACGAAGCTACTCATGCATAATCAATCATAGTAACCCATGAGTTAGCAAAAAAAAATTGACAACTCTATCAGTCAAACTCTTATTGTGATGGCGAAAAAAGTTAAGCTACTCCATTCAGAAGTGTGCGCGTTCAAAGAACGGTACCCCGCCGCGTCAACAACGGACATCGTGCGGCACTTTGTGGACGCCGGGTATGCCCGTTCTGGCATCTACAACATCTTGACACTATTGGACAACGATCAGAGCATCGAAACTTCAAAGGATGCTGAAGAAGAAGACCGAGGGAAAAGTGGCTAAATCGCTGCGTGCACTTGGCCGGGAGGTGAAAAAGTATCTGGAGAACATGGACATACATGTCAGGGAACGGCAGTCCCGTCCACTGGTCTCGGAGCTGCAGGTAATGACGCAGCGACAGCGGTTGAATAAGATGGTCAAGTCGATTTTCCCTGCGTTCACGACGTGGCAGTGGTGATGGACGACGAGACCTATCTCACCCTGGATGGCAACGACTGGCAGTGTACTTCGTATTTCACTTCTCCCACGAAAGAAATGAGCTCCGAGGTGAAATTCATTTCACACACCAAAATCCCCAAGAAGGTGCTGCTCCGGCTGACAATCAGCGAGAAGGAGATGTCAAAGCCGCTCTTCTTTCCCTCCGGGCTGGCCGTGAACATGGAAATTTATAGCACGAAGTGCCTGCCAGAAGTTGCGTCGTTCATCAAGAAACACCATAAGGGCGAAGACACGGTGTTCTGGCCAGATTTGGCGTCGGCCCACTACTCGAAGCAATCGTTGGAGGAGATGGAGCGGCTGAATATCGATGTGATACCGAAATCGGCGAATCCGTCCAACGTCCCCCAGCTGCGTCCCATCGAGAATTTCTGGGCAAACTTGAAGCGCAAGATCTATTCCAACGATTTTGTCGCGAAAATGGAGGAGGAATTAATAAAAAAAACGAAGAAAGAGCCTAAAAACATGCCTACACACATGTTTTCATCCGCCATGGCGAATGTTTCGGTTAACTGCCAGAAGGCCGCTCGCAAGGGCGTAGAATTTTTTTGCAAATAAGATAATATAATTACCATTAATGGGAAATTTATCCAGCTCAATTATCTGTCAAGTTTTATTTCATCACCATTTGAAAAAAGTCCATTGTTTACCGCAAACGTTAGATCAAATGTCTCTGGTCGCAGTGATGAGTCCACACAGAGGAAAAAAGACCTACCTGGATGGCAACGACTAGCAGGGCACTTCATATTTACCTCCATTTCATTGTACACCCCAAGAAGGTGCTGCTGTGACTAACAACTAGCGAGAAGAGGATGTCAAATTCGCTCTTCTTTCGCTCCGGACTGGCCTTCAACAACGAAATTAATAGTATGAAGTTCCTGCCGGAAATTGCGTCATTTATCAAAAAATAACACAAGGGCAAAAACGCGGTGTTCTAGTCTATTCAGGCTGAATATCGGTGTGGTACCCAACGTCCCCCAGCTGCGTCCAATCCAGCATTTCTGGACAGTTCTGAAGCGCAGACAAAGGATAAAACCGGCAACATAAGGGATGAGTTATAAAATAAAAATAAACCCTCTCCAGTCTTCAGCCCTTTTATTCTCGGAACGACGGTTAAGTAGTACGTCGGGCAGTGGCGTTTCGTGGTTCATGCACCCTTTTTACCCTTATACCTCATAACTAACCACCTGGCGACTAGTAGTTTGCTACCACTAGCGTGTTGGTGGTTGATCCGCCACATACGTTGTAGTTTGTAGCAGGCAAAATTCGCACCCGGTTGTCCAACATATTTAAATTGAGATCGGCGAACAAGATACGTCTGAATTTTGCTTCACCAGGCACGACACGAGGAGCTTCTATAGAGCGATTGACGGAATCAGGAACCGGGCCGTGCCAATTCCTGCCAAGTGTAACGACAGATAATGAGAAGAACCGCGGAAAGAAAAGATAGATTGCGGCAGCCAATAGAGCTTATTAGGAATTGCATAGCCAGATTAGGTTTCGCAGCCTACAGATCCGAACGAAATTTGCGCTCTACATGATGCTGATCCTCCCGATGGCACTCAAGGAACATAAATCGTAAACGTCTTGTTGCTATTAATACTCGATAATACACTGGAAAATGGGTTATGGTGCAGGCACAAGAATCACATAAAATATACAAACACGCTGATATTGTCAAGCTGATGGAACACGATAGGTTGCAATGGGCTGGCCACGTATGGCGGATGAGCAACCGGCAAGATTATATTTTGCAGAGACCCGGATACACTTCGAAGCAGATTCAACTCGCGTTGGATGTGTGCCTTCGATGAGGATGCTTGAGCAGCGGGTGTGAGGGGCGACTACAGAGAACCAGGCCAAAACAACGCTTTTGGGGAAGGTCATCATAAAAATAAGTAAAAGTGAGCACTGATAGGTA